>NW_022589717.1:4184968-4649968 GCF_004348235.1 Phoca vitulina
TTTCTTTCTTTCTTTCTTTCTTTCTTTCTTTCTTTCTTTCTTTCTTTCTTCTTTCTTTTTTTTTTTTTTGTATGATTCCACACTTTTAGATTTGGCGAAACTGTTTTCCCTCCCTTCTTTCCTTCCTTCCTTCCTTCCTTCCTTCCTTTCTTCCTTCCTTCCTTCCTTCCTTTTTTCTTTCTTCCTTCCTTCCTTCCTTCCTTCCTTCCTTCCTTCCTTCCTTCCTTTCTTTCTTTCTTTCTTTCTTTCTTTCTTTCTTTCTTTCTTTCTTTCTTTCTTTCTTTCTTTCTTTCTTCTTTTCCTTCCTCCCTCCCTCCCTTTTCTTCTTCTTCATCTTCTCTTCCTCCTCCTCCTCCTCCTCCTCCTCCTTCTTCTTCTTCTTTCTCCTCGTCCTCCTCGTCCTCCTCCTCCTTCTTGTTTGGTGTAACAAATGCTTTAACTCCAAAATATAATTTAAAAAAAAAACTCATATTTAACTTAAATAATACTTTTAATGAAAATCATTTTTAAGATGTCATATTATACCTTAATTTAGTACATTTCACTGGAAACACATTTTTGATATAGTGCTTCATATTCTAAAAGCCTTAAAGCTTACTAAGGAGAATGCAAGAGAATGCAACAGCCCATGTTCCAAATGAGAAATCAGGAAAAACCAACATGAATACTATTATAGTCATAACTATAAAGACTTTATATTGATTGAAGTATTGGCTTTCTCTCAAGGGAGTCTTATTCAGTATGCAGAACTCACCTCATCTGGCTGAAACATGTTGATTTACTTTTCTCTAGAATTTGTCTTAGCTTGCTTACTTTGCCCCATCCTTGGCACATATTTCAGATTGCCTATAAAATATTTTATTAGGAAAAATCATGATTTTTAAAAAACATTTTAATTAAGGTATAACTCATATACAGTGAAGTGCACAAATCTTAAGTAAGCCACTTTATGAATAACCACCAGCCAGATCAAAATACATGACATAGCCATAATTCCAGAAAGCTCCCTTGAGCCTCCTCATAGTCAACACTTCCAGAAAATAACTACTCTTTGACTTTTGCCATCATAAAGTTGTTTTTCTGCTTTTGAATTTTATACAAATGGGGTCATACATACAGTCTGTGTACTACATGTGGTCATATTTATTTAGTATTATGCCTGTTATGTGATCTTTGAGAGTTTATTCCCCTTGCCAGTTTTTTTTTTTAGCTGTAACTATGCTTTAATATATTATTCTAATCTTTCTGAAAGTATCAAGTACAAGTCATAAAACCACTACAAGAAGAAAGTTTGCGTGTTTTTGCTGTGATATTGAATTCATAGTAACTTCACTTTGCAATTTTTATTATAAAGAAAACTACTTCAGACCCTCACATTCATCTACTCACCCCTGCCCCATGTCCATATTACAAAATAAGCACAACTAAGCACCAACTACACCGAAGTCTGGAAAGACCACTTAAGGCTTCAGTTTCACAAAGGTAGAATCCATACAAACTCACAATTAGCTCAAAATTATCTTGATCATGAATTTAGATAGTAAAAATATGAACAGAACTTGGGCAGTTGTGATATTTAATTTTATGTGTCAACTTGACTGGGTCACAGGGATGTCCAAATATTTGGTCAAACATTCTGGGAATGTCTCTGAGGGTGTCATGAATGAGATTAACATTTGAATTGATAGATTGAGTAAAGCAGATTTCTCTTCCTGTGTGGCTAAATCTCATCTAATTAGTTGAAGGCCTGAATAGAACAAAAGGGATGACCCTCTTGTGAGTAAGAGGGACCCCCTTCTGCCTGACACCTTCAGCTGGGACCTTGTTTTTTTCCTGCCCTCACAGTCAAACTGAAACATTGACTTTTCTTAAATCTCAAGCCTGCCAGCTTTTAGACCAGAACTACACCACTGGCTTCCCTGGGTCTCTAGCTGGCCTGTTGGAGATCTAGGGACGTCTCAGCCACCATAATCCTCTGAGACAATTCTTGAATCGATCTCTCTCTCTTTTCTCTGTCTGTCTATATTTATATCTCTGTCTGTCTGTCTACCTACCCACCTACCATCTAACTACCTATTTAAAACATACCTTCTGTTGGTTCTGTTTCTCTGGAGAACTCTGATTAATAAAAGTTTTGAAACTGAAAATGGTTCTAGAGGAACAATTTTAAGGATGATGTTTCTTAATTGGTTCTGGAGTTTCTGAAGTTGGTTCTCTAATTTGATTAGATACAAGGCAGTAATGACTTTCCTGTAGGAAAGACAGCACTGATAGGCTATGGCGTGATCTGGCAATAGAAATATAAAAAAAAACCAAACATTAGAATTGGATACTTCTAACCAAGCACTTATGAGAAGCAAAGATCGGGGCGACTGTGTATGTGATACTTTCAAACATTTTTGGCAAACTAAGGAATATAGTAAAATTGGCTGGTTGCTCCTAATGTTGATACAAAATGAGGAAAGAAAAGTGATGTGGGAAAAACAAAGGCAGAAGAAAAATTTTTTAATTTCCTTATCATCTACAGCCCACTGACTAGTCCTTGAAGCAGGCAGAGGGACATTCCTCTAGGGACTCAACTGCCTCAGTGTTAATACTTTGCTAAGGGCAAAAGGCAATCCTAGCCTGACCCTCTCCCCCTCACCAGGATCCTGTAAGTTTATTTTAACATATAAAGGTTCCTTTAGAAATTCCCTTTATCTCTAACCCCCCCAAGATACATGTTAGCAATCATTCCCCGCAAGCATATGGCCCACCGATATACATTTGAAGGCTCTCATGACTAAGGTTTTATTAGACGGTAATAAATGACATTTTCCCAACAATAGCTAACCCCCTCAACATCCTGGAAACCTTCCTTCCAAAATTCCTTAGAAACTTACGCTATCCCAAACCCCCTCCCAACTTGAAAGTCTATAACGGGCCACTCCTCATGACCCCATTGCAGCTCTTTGTGCCCACGGGTCCTGTCCCTGTGCTTTAATAAAATCACCTTTTTGCACCAAAGATGTCTCAAGGATTCTTTCTTGGCCATTGGCTTCGAACCCTAACGTTTTTCCTACATCAAAAAGGATGAGCTCATGGATTTGAATTCCCAGCTAAGGTACCACATACATGATCTAAAAGTTTCTGCGTGTGCCTTCTTGGAGATCCTGGTCTCCTGTAGCAGCAGGACTGAGATGACTGAAAATCAAATCCAGAAACATCCTGTGACTGGCTGAATTACAACACTAATTGAACTCCTAGGTTTGTGGGGCATCTACTGTTAGAGTGAGGACGTTAATTGGGAAGGAATGGTATCCTGAAAGCTGAAATGGGGACAGGTGGGAAAACCCTGATGAAGCTGGCAACACTGTACCCCTAAATTCTGATGAGTCTTCTTTACCAGTGGAAGAGGGGTCTCTTAATCCTTCTGAGGGGATTAACCCTGCATTGCTTGAGGAAAATGTAATGGCCTCCCCTTGAGGCAGTTGCCATGCAAGACAATGCTGGGTCTCCTCAAGACCTACCCTCACCATTCCTCTTTGCTTCTAGATGTTTCTCTAGAGAACCCTAACTAATAGAATGGTTGAAATTATTTGGAAGGCTACCTAAAATATTCCTTAACTTGTCTTTAGGTTGGCTGATAATGTGCTATAAGCTGCAATATCAAAGGGACTTCCTAAGCAATGTTAACCAAAAATTACAAGTTGAACTAGAGAAAAAAAATTACTGTTCTAAGGGAAGAGTACACAATTAGGGCTAGATATAGAGCAAATTAGGAAGACAGAATGGGTCAGAATTGTATTTGTATTGTATTCTTCCAAGAAGTATCTGTTATGGAGAGCTGAAATACAGTCATCCATTGACAGGCTTGAGGTGAAGTGAACTGAAATGCATTTGAACTGCATAAAGAATTACATTGAAAAAGAAAGGTATCATGTAATGAAAATGAAGACAATTACTGCTTTTTAAAGTGGAAATTTCTTCATTTGGAAAATTCTTAGAAAGGGGTACTAAACTAAACTAAAAAAAAAAGATATTCAGTAGAGAAGATACTGATATTGAATTGGAAGATGTCAGTAAATTTAATGGATATTATTTTTCTATTAAATGATTTGTGTCCTGGTAATAGTGTTAAAAACAACAACAAAAACAAAAAAAACAACCACATTTGACCAGTTAGAGGCTAGTTTGAATTAGGAAAAAAGTCTTAATTACAGAGTTTTAAAAAGTAGACAGTTTTCAAGGTATAATCTTAAATCAAGGTAAAATTAAAATAATTTAACAATTGGTAACACAAGGCACCAACTAATCAGGATAGATGGCAGGGCAGAGTTTCATGGGTCCCCTGCTCTGCTGGGCAATAATCCTTGAGTTATTCAGGGTGATACCTGGAAAGTCCTGGAGAAGAAACAATATTGAAAGGGGGCAGGGGACATGGGGCCTCCAGGCAACGAGAATGAAAGTACTTAAATATTTTAACAAGTGTTTTGGTCTTATCTGTGCCTAGTGGTTGAATGTCAGGTGTACCTTAACTTCACTGTTTGCATAATCTTTGCTGGTATTCTTTTTTAGTCATTAGATAAGGAGGAATCTCTAAAGTTGAAACATTCATTTGCTTTTGAACACTGAAGTCCTTGAACTAGTTTATTTACTTAGATTGAATAAAACCATCCTCTATGACCAGGTGTGTTCTTTTAAGTCTCTTAGCCTTTTTTCCCCCCATGTAGTATAAAGAAAAACTTTAGCTCTACTTAGATAGAAACATTTGTTTCTTTGCTAGAATGTTATTGTAACTCATTTCTATCTATTCATTAAGTCATTCATTCATGAATGCATTTGTTCCTGAAACTATTCATGCATGCATTCAACATATTTTGAGAAAAGCATGAATGTCTCTTCAGTTTTGTTTTGTTTTTTAAGACTATTTAATAGCCTACTTTTTTCTAATCTCTTTTATATTTAAAATATTTCCCCAGTTATAAGACTAGTATTTTCTTCATGTGGAAGATAGGCTAGCACGGAAAGGTTTTAAGAAAATAAAAACACTTCTGCTAACACTCAGTGATACTACGTGGTAGACTTTTTGATGGTTTGAGAAACAAATCTATAATTCAAATTGAATATAAAATTTTATTTTATTTTATTTTTTTTTAAGATTTTATTTATTTATTTGAGAGAGAGAATGAGACAGAGAGAGAGCATGAGATGGGGGAGGGTCAGAGGGAGAAGCAGACTCCCTGCCGAGCAGGGAGCCCGATGCGGGACTCGATCCCGGGACTCCAGGATCATGACCTGAGCCGAAGGCAGTCGCTTAACCAACTGAGCCACCCAGGCGCCCGCAAATTGAATATAAAATTTTAACTTAATATTTTGGCATAAGCATTTCATATGACATTAAAAACAGTGAAACCATTATTTTAATATCACATAATATTTCACAGTATGATCGTTTCATCATTTCATTCCTTTAAGGTTGAACATACATGTGATTACGGACAGTACTATGATGAATATATTTATGCATACATATGCACATGAATTTATGAATATTTACTTAGAAGGTATTTTAAATTAGATTTGTTAATGAAGCATGATGAAAAAATTTAAGAATCTGGACACATATCACAAAATTTATTTCCAGAAAAGTTGCGTTAATTCCTATTATCGCCAGTAGGTGATGACTATGCTTTTCTTACCTCATTCTCGACAGCCATATTGCATATTTTCTTTTAATTTTTTTTTTTTTAAGATTCTATTTATTTATCTGACAGAGAGAGAGAGAGACAGCAAGAGAGGGAACACTAGCAGGGGAGTGGGAGAGGGAAAAGCAGGCTTCTCACGTAGCAGGGAGCCCAATGCGGGGCTCAATCCCAGCACCCTGGGATCATGACCTGAGCCGAAGTCAGACGCTTAATGACTAAGCCACACAGACACCCCTATATTGCATATTAATATCAATAAAACTAAAAAATAGCTTTTTGATTTTTTGTTATGTGATGAGGATTTTTAACACTAATTGCTTACAAAGAAAGGTGATTTGTGGTGCAATGTTTTAGTTCTTTTATTTTATATTTTGTCTTTAATTCTTATTGTCCCAAACAGCTCATTCCCCTTTTCTTTCTAAGTGTTAAATACTGTGATTGGTTTTAAATTTTCCTCAACAGACCAAAGCTCTTTCTAAGCAAGACTGTTTTGTAATCCTTGCATTAGCTTTCTACGCCTTTGCACCCAAAATATGAGGTACTCAATGTATTCTTTCTAAGGAGTGAATCAGTGAGTGAATGTGACTGAATAGGTTGCAAATAATCAATTAAATATAAGATATTACCTATGGTCCACTTTTTTTTTTTAAGATTTATTTATTTATTTATTTTAGAGAAAGAGAGAGCACAAGCAGAGGAGCAGAGGGAGAGAGAATCTCAAGCCTGATATGAGGCTCAATCTCACGACCCTGAGATCATGACCTGAGCTGAAACCAAGAGTCCGAGGCTTAATTGACTGTGCTATCCAGGAGCCCCAAGGGTACGCTTTTTTGCAGTATGATATTCTTCAAGTCTTGTAACAGTAAGAGAAAACTGGGCTACTTTAACTTCAGCTAGTTTTCCTAGACTATTTTAAGAGAAAAAAATACAATATTTATTTACTACTTCCCTTGAAGATTTAAGCACAATATCATTAGAGAAAAAAAAAAAAAAAGAAAGAAAACCTACAGAAACACTGATTCACAAAGACTATAAAGTATCATAAGAGGGCACCCGGGTGGCTCAGTTGGTTGAGCAGTTAATTCTTGATTTCGGCTTGGGTTATGATCTCAGGGTCGTGACATTGAGCCCCAGGTCGAGCCCGGTGTCAGGCTCTGCACTGATCAGGGAGACTGCTTGAAGGTTCTTCCTCCCTCGCCCTCTGCCCCTCCCCGCTCTTGTGCTCTTTCTCTCTCTCTCTCAAATAAATAAATAGATCTTTAAAACAAAATAAAGTATCATAAGAACAATATTTGCATTCCAAAAAATCTGGAGTAATACTTTTGAAAATATTATATTGTCAATGTAGTGCATATGTTCTTTTATCATATTACTTCAGGATACTTTGGTTCAGTTTAGAATGCAACTGGCTACTTTATTTATGCTCTTGAGAAAAAAAATAGCAACCAAACTCAAAAAAGAACAAAACAAAAAAGAATAGAGATTACATAATCTCTGATGTCTACCTCGTGTTTTAAACCTTTTTGCTCAGTCACGGCAGTTTTCCCCTCCTTTGCCCAGGTGTATTTAGATTATAAATAATACTTTTAAAATCAGAACCTCCTATGGAGTAATGGATTTTCTGGCCCATTCAGAATTTCTTAAAATTTTGACAGTCATGAAAACATACAGACACATTTTGATACACAGACTTTATTGTGACACATGAAAGGATATCATTAGCCAATTTTCTTGCAAGTTACAGTTCTTGGAAGCTTGTTATGGGGATAAAACAATAATTTTTGAACGAAGTTACAGTAACATATATTGAGCATATGTTAAATATTTATATCACAAATCAATGAAGGAAGCAGCAGGATGACAAAGCTCGTTCCAAAGAGGATACATAAGACCAAAATATATAGCCAGTAAAAGAAAAAAAAAAAAGTTGAAGTAAGTCATCTATAGCAGATTTAAAACAGATTAATGCCTTATAAGGCAACAAAACCACGATCTTTTTTTTTCTTACTGTGTAGAAAACATCTGCATTTCTATTTGTCAACATTTATTTGCAATTTATCAATCTTCTGCAAGTTAAATTCAAACTTCAGAAAATTGTGCTTTAAGACCAGCAAATAGTAAGTCATACAAAGTTACATTTTCTTAGAACATTTGATGACCTTAGGTTGGGTTGTTAAAGAATGTTCTTATAAGATATTGAAAACCACACAATCTTTTTACCCTATTTCCAAGTTTTGAGTAGTTTTAATAACATAGAAATTAAATGGATATAAGTGATCCTATTTTCATCTTTGACCTAAGGGGTGTTTAATATTTTTTTCAAATTTTTGAGTCTAAGAAAAATATATAGCTGATTAAAAAAAAGTATTCAAACTCTTTATAAAATTATCTATCTAATCAATAAATATTTTCAAAGTGCTTAGTAGGAGCCATTGTCTGAAAGGATAAAATATTGATGTGTTATAGAATTCAAAGAATTTAAATTTTATTTTGTTTTAAATTCATAAAATATTTTTACATACTATAATATCTATTATATTACATGACATAATAGAAAAATTAACAAAATTATAGTATTACATAATATAATAGAAAATTAACAACAACAACAAAACCCAGATATAATATAATCCAATTTATGGAAAAGAATTACTAAGTCATTAAAGTTCCTTGTATATATCTTTCCAAGCACAACCAACTCTCATCTTCAGTTAACTATGAACTTGAATTTTGTGTTTATAATTCCTTGCTTTTCTTTATAGTTTTAATAAAGTATTAGAATTCATATGTATGAATTATATATAATATAAAATATGTAATACAAGTAAGAATTATATATATATTTTGTTTCCCAATATGGAATGTTTGGACATAATATAAATGGTATCATACCATAGATATTATTCTGACCTGCTTCTTTTCATTCAAATTTGTCTTTTTAAGATGAACAATGTTGAACTGTTTAGCTAATGTTCATTCTTTTTCATTTGGGTTTTTGCTAGTTTTTAGCTATAACAAACAAGAATGCCACAAACAGTCATGTGCCTGTCTTCTTTTATAGTTCCTTGAAAACATATACATTCTAGTAGATACATGGGGTCCAAGGTTTCATGTATCTTCAATATTGTTAGACAATTTCCAGTTTTTTCTAAGGGGTTATATCAGCTTACACATCCCCCAACATTGTGTAAGAATTCCTCTTGCTCCCCATTCTCAACACTAGTTTTTTGTCAGAGTTTTTAACTTTGACAACTTGGTGGGTAGAGAATCATAACTATGTTTTAAATTTCTGTTTCTCCTGATATGAAGGTTGTATATGTTTTTATGTGTTTGTTTTCATTTATGCTTCATCTTTTGTTGAAGATTTTTTCTTTTACTTTTTTGTCTTGTCCTCATTTTTCTATTTTTTTTTAACTTTTTAATTATTGAATGGTTAAGAGTTTTAGTTGTAGGTTGCTACTATTTCTTTTTTTTGGTTATATGTGGCTTGTCTTTGCACTATTTCTTTAATAGCATCATTTGATGATCAGAAACATTCTATTTTAAAATAATTTCGGGGCACCTGGGTAGCTCAGTTGGTTAAGCATCTGCCTTCTGCTCAGGTCGTGATCCTGGGGTCCTGGGATCAAGGCCCGCATCTGGCTCACTGCTCAGTGGGGAGTCTGCTTCTCCCTCTCTCTCTGTCTGCCATTCCCCCTGCTTGTGCTCTCTCTCTCTCTGTCTGTCAAATAATAAAAATAAATAAATAAATAAATAAATAAATAAATAAATAAATCTTAAAAAAAAAAAATTTCAGGGGAGTCTGGGTGGCTTAGTTGGTTGAGTGTCCGACTCTTGATTTCAGTTCACTTTTTGATCTCAGGGTTGTGAATTCAAGCCCCACATTGGGTTCCATGTTGGGCATGGAGCCTACTTAAAAAACAAAAACAAAAACATAAAAGATTTGCAAACTTACAAGAAAGTTACAAGGATAAACCAATGAACTCTGCACATTTATCTATTTTTTCTTTAGCACTCTCCATATGGATGCACATGTTAGTATTATTCTTGCTGAAACATTTGCAGTTGCAAACCTGTGTAATGTATAACTCTGGGGATCATCATTCACATAGATCACATTGAAAATGGTGCCTTTTTTAGATGTGAAGTCTGGTGTTGCTGAGTATGTTAAATTTCCTTCCCATGTAGATTCTTGCTTAGATTGGTAACTGCTTATTCTGGTACAACAGAACAACATAATCTGATGCAATTCCAGCCTGTAATCAATGGGACAGCCTAATTCTTACTGAAATGAAATCAGCTAAAAATAAGCAGCATGGTTAATACAGTTAGCACATTTTGCTCACAAGAGCTGGAAATCAAATATTCCACCAGTCTTTCTCTTGGAGGAATCATTTCTGAGCTCTACTACATGAACAACAAAGGAATATTTTATTTTAAGCTCCAACCTCTTTATTCTCCTGCCTCCTTTCACCATAAATGTGTTCAGGGTAGCTTCTTCTGGTTACTAGGAAACCCCAGGAAGCACATAAAGCTATTTGGGAAATGTGGCTATTGTTTTATTCCTAGAGGCACTATAGTTCAGTCTTAGCATATTGTCTCAGAGCTGAATGATAACTGACTATAGTATTTTATAACATTACCAAGATTTGTTATTGAAGGTTTGCTTATATTCTGTCTTGCTCTAGATTTTCCCCTCTCCTGTTTGCAATGAAAGAATTATCTCATATTACTTTGATAACAAATTATTACATATCTGTGGAAGCTTTATCTATGTAAAGTAGAATAGAATGTACAAGCTCGAGAAAATTGGCCTCTATTTTATTAATTCCTATTTGCAACAATGTCTATGAGCCTTAATTCTGAAAGGTTATTCTAAGTCTCTTTTCATCTTCATATTGTTATGGAGAATTTAAATCTAAATCTTTAATTTCTTATTAAGAACAAAATAAATGACAAAGATATCAAAATCATGAAAGCATTATTAGAAAGAATAATGTGTAGGGCGCCTGGGTGGCTCAGTTGGTTAAGCAACTGCCTTCGGCTCAGGTCATGATCCTGGAGTCCCGGGATCGAGTCCCGCATCGGGCTCCCTGCTCGGCAGGGAGTCTGCTTCTCCCTCTGACCCTCCTCCCTCTCATGCTCTCTGTCTCTCATTCTCTCTCTCTCCAATAAATAAATAAAATCTTTAAAAAAAAAAAAGAAAGAATAATGTGTAATAATAATGTAATAATGTGTGGTAAGCTCTGTAGTAATAGCTATCCCTTATGGTAACCACTCATGGTGGAAAGAAATCCTATTAGAGGAAACCAGAACTTGTTAAATTGGATCATGGACTGGCCAGAAAGAGAATTCCTGTCTATAGACTGTGTCCTCTGAGTTCCATTTCAAGGAAGTGCTAATGGTTCAGGAGAGTTATGGAAATCTCATTGAAATAAGCCAAAGCTAGGGAGAATCAAATCTTGAAAGTCAAATTATCAATTTGTACATTACTCTTTAATTAGAAGTTAAAGACCAACATTTTAATAAAATCTGCCCTTCAACTCAGATGTCTGCAAATAATTGAAACTTATTTCCTTTGAGGCTTACACATTGGTGACAGAAAAATATTAGTAGCTTGACAAGGAGAAAATGAACCAAGTGAGTCCAGTCTTGTGCTTAGAGGTAGAGGTCTGTGGCAAATAGAAAACTTCTCAACATTGTTGGGTTTGGAAGATTTGGCTTTATCTTATTAAGGAAAGCAGTACTTTCTTTATATTACTTAAATAGGTGAAGATCCTTGGGCGCCTGGGTGGCTCAGTTGGTTAAGCGACTGCCTTCGGCTCAGGTCATGATCCCGGGGTCCTGGGATCAAGTCCCGCATCAGGCTCCCTGCTCAGCGAGGAGCCTGCTTCTCCCTCTGACCCTCCCCCCTCTCCTGTACTCTCTCTCTCATTCTCTCTCTCATTCTTGCTCTCTCAAATAAATAAATAAATCTTTAAAAAAAAAAAAAAATAGGTGAAGATCCTTTATGTTGCCTTCTGAAAGGTCATCAGTGCTATTAATTCTTCATTGTGTCAGAAAGAGAAATCAACTGAAATGTAGTTGGTAATAAGGAAAGAAGGGCCTCAGGGGAAATGTAAAATTAATGTCACCCTTTCTTACCTTGTTGCTATCAGAAGTACATCCTACTGCTTGCTGTCAGAAGAAAGAATGAGTTGTCTGGTACTTACTTACATATCAGGAAAGGGTGAAAACAGAGACCACATCACTCAGCAGGATCGTTAAAGATGGAAACAGAAGGGGCAGGTTGGAGAAAGATAACTTTAATGCTCTTTGGTCTGATATTTTGTTTTTGTAATAAATGCATATAGAAAATGTTCTTCATTGAGAGCTTTTTTCTTCTTTAAAATGTAACAAACATTTTTAATTATAATAATTTTTTTTAAAAGCCTGAATTATTTTGTTTTTATAGTTCATTCGTTTTTGGGGGGGGGGGAGGGGCAGAGGGAGAAAGAATCTTAAGCAGGCTCCATGCTCAGCACGGAGCTCGATGCAGGGCTCCATCTCAAAACCTGAAATCATGACCTAAGCCAAAATAAAAAGTCAGTAGCCTAACAGACTCAGCCACCCAGGTACTCCTTTTATAATTTATTCTTAGTAACATCACATATCTCTTCCAAACAGAAAAACAAACAAAAAAATCTCCACAAAAATGCTTTACTTAAGCCCAATAAATTATGGTAGAAAATCTTTTAATTGTTTAATTAATGAGATTCTAAAGAAACTTATGACTGATTTAATATTATTGATAGATTTACTATTATTCATAAGAACTTAATTACTATAATTCAATTTGCATGTGTTCCACGATTTAATGGAGAAAATGTAAATCAAATATAATGAGAGAATAGAATTGTTGTAGAAATAAAAAATTAATTATGTCATACTTTAAAGACTCTTAAACACGTATCATTTAATTGCTTAAGCCAATGCTCTTAGCACAGACAGAAGGATTAGCATCCTGAGTAATAGCTAAATAGATTTATATTGCCAACTGGTAGAATATATAATCCTTGAATTGTAAAATTTATTACCTGAATTACACTGAGTTTGGAAAAGTTGAGTTTTCAAAGCTTTGCTACATGAGGACGGGTTACTAATTAAATATAATTTTGACTTTTGAATTACTGCATATAATTTAAGGCAGGAAGACAGACTCATTAGTTTCACAGATTTCTTTCTTTTCTCGAACATCCAACACTCTAGGTAAGTTCTCAGAGAATTCTTAAACTGTTCTTTTTTGACAATATTGTTTCTTTTTTTTCTCTATCTTTTCTTTGGCATTTCAGTGTTCATCAGTTAAAATTTAGACACCATCTTAAATTAGGCCGAAGAATACTAAGAGGGAGAGAAGACCCCACGTTTTTGCACACTTTATAGCTCCGTAACAAAGAATTTCATATACACTGAACATGTGAGACAGACTATTGCCTAGATTTCCAACCACTGTGTTGAATTTAAAGCTATCAATTGGATTGTAAATTAAGGAAACTTAAAATTGCAGTTGAGAATCTTCAAAGCAGAATCATAATGTGCAAGCAAGGCTTGCATAATTTGCAAAGGATACTTAGTGATTATGTATGTATGTAAACATGTTTTTATATCTCATTGGATGTATCAATAAGGCTAGCTAATAACTTCACCTCTCCCAACTTTCTGCAAACTTGGAAGCCTGTCTAAATTGTATCCTTAATTAAAATTAAATATATTTGTGTGTATATAGCACTTTATTCATATACTGTACAATGTTAAACACTTCAAACCTTGAGACTTTCCTCAAGTTAGTACTGAGTAATAGGACTTAGGTGTACTTATTTACGTTCTGGTTGCAACTGAATGTTGAACATTATTTCTTTTCATTTTTGTGCAAGGCTTTTTAAAAATAAAAATCAAATTGAACAGAGCTTTTTATTTTTAAAATAATTTTAGAACCAGAGGTCTGTCTCTGCTAAAGAAGGCTAAAAGTTTCAGTGGGAAGATTAGCAATTGAACAGCAAATCTTTAGAATCTAAACTAGCTGGAAGAACATTCATGATAAATGGTTTGTTTTATTTTAGTACTATATACTGATTATCATGAAAGTGCTATTATTTATTCTTCTCTAAAAATAAGCTTTTGAATTATCCTAACCACTTTTAGAAGGATATTTTTTGGCAGTGGAAATAACACTTAGAAAATAGAACATGTTTAGGTCATATAATATTATTAGGTCATATAATATTATCTCTAGAGACATGGATCTTTTTTACGGAAGAGAAATATTTTGTCAAGTTTAGTTTGTGCTCGAAAATTATGGTATATATATATATATAGGAGATATATATATATAAACATAACATATAAGTATATAAGTATATGTTATGTTTACATATAAATTGTATATTAAATATAATATAAGTAATATATAAAATCCATAAATATATGTATATATTAATAATTATAATATATATTTTATATAATAAATATATATAGGATATATATATAAATCTATCCAAATCTATACATAAAGATATTTATTCTAAGGATTTGGCTTGCATGATTATGGAGGCTGAGAAGTTCCACAGTCTGTAATCTGCAAGCTAGAGACCCAGAAGGCCAGAGGTATAGTTCTAGTCTGAGTCTGAAGGCCCAAGAACCAGGAGTGCTGATGGTGTAAGTCCCAGTCCAAGAGAGCAAGAGGAGACCAATGTTCCAGCTTGGCAGTCAGAGAAAGAGAGAGAGAGAGAAAGAGAAACTGACAGAACAATGGAGGGCTTTGGAAGTGTATAGACCTGAAATCAATGATATCTGCCAATTAATATCTTTAACTCTAAATAGCCAAACAATTTAAAGTACATTTTCCTTATTCAGTGCATCCCTTGAGGGCAGTTTCATTTCCCATGACACTGAAGTTTAGCTTGTACTTTAATGCAATTTCATTTTTAAATTTCAGAAACCCCTTCCTGAAATTTGGAACAGAACCCAAATACCAGAAATCCATGTTCAATAGCAAATAAAATGAAATTGTACACTTTAAAATTTAGAAGATATATTCCTTTTTATTTTTAATTTATTTTGAAGTATAAGTATAGAGAACATGGCTTATAGTGTGACAGTTCAGCCCTAGGGAAGACCTCGCCTCTCTAAATTTCCTCCACCCAGCTGCAAGGGGTAACAAGGGGAAGCCTGCTCTCCCCTGAGCATGCCATGGGAGAAGATAGGCAGGGCTGCACTGCTCTTCAGTAACACATGCTTATTGGGCCCCTTGGTCTCTTCTGGACAGTACATGGATTCCATTTTCTGTCCACATCTTTATTTTACTACAAAAACCCCTTTGGACTTAATATTGACTGTTCACAAATAAAAGTTCTGGAGCCCCACCTTGATGTAGATTCCCAATTTGGCTAAAAGATCCAAATCACAGGGCATTGTGTCCTGTCTTCTCCCCACGCTTTTATCTCTAAAACCTAGCACAGCACTTGGCACATAATCAGCACAATATAAATATTAATTCACTAAATGAGTATATGAGAATTCTGAAGTGAACCCTATCTTCCTTTATATAAATATAAATTGCAAAATATAAATGGCATATCTTATGAATTTACCCAAAGGTATGCTGGCCCCCTCCCCCATGCTAATGATACAAGAAATAACATTTCTGGGTACTAATTAAAACATCTGTCACTTTTTTAGTCTAAGGACCTTATTGGGAAAGAACAGCAGAGACCTAGCTTTCTTCTTTCACTTTCTATGCCTTTATATACTAAATTTTATTTAGCTAATAAAAGATACCCGAAAAGGACCAAAACGAAGTCCTTTGCCCATTATCTATATTAGGACTCTACAAAAATTTGAGGTTGGTCTTAAAGTGTACATTGTCAAGACTGTGTGACTATACTCTGTCAAATCTTGATAAGAATCTGCTAGTTTTGAAATACAGAATATCTTCCAAATTCTTTTCAAAGTTTAGTATTTTTCAGGAAGTTCTTTTGCTGCTTAAAATTTTCTTCCCATATTTTCCTAAGCTTCTTGCTTGTTATTCTTTTCTCAGTAGGCACTTCCTAATTTTGCAATTCCAATTTACATACTCTACAATTTGGATGACAGTTTCAGATGTCATAACTAACTAATACACTTCCCAGCCCCATATTTTACACAGAAACAAAATAGTCATAGATAAAAAAGAAATGCTATGTTAACATTTTCCCACAGTAGTTTCTCTTATTATGTAAATCATAGTAATGGTTGAGGAGAACAATTGTACCTCATTTTAAAAATAAACTCATGGTTGTTCAGCTAAATATTTACCATGTCACCTAGATGTTCCAATTAGCCAAACTTGATATGCAATCAGGTGGGGCATCTGTTATTCAGCCAACTCTTACAGCCAAATTTAAATAGTCAAGATTAAAGGAGAATCATTATTCTAAAATTATGTTACAAGATTTGCAGTCAAGGGCGCTTGGGTGGCTCAGTTGTTAAGGGTCTGCCTTCGGCTCAGGTCATGATCCCAGGGTCCTGAGATCGAGCCCCGCATCGGGCTCCCTGCTCAGCGGGAAGCCTACTTCCCCCTCTCCCACTTCTCTGCTTGTGTTCCCTCTCTCATTGTCTCTCTCTCTGTCAAATAAATAAATAAAATCTTTAAAAAAAAAAAAGATTTGCAGTCAAATACCATCAAAGTCCAGATTTCTACCCCTGATATCTTTTTTTTTTTTTTTTTAATTTAAAAGATTTTAGGGGCGCCTGGGTGGCTCAGTTGGTTAAGCGACTGCCTTCGGCTCAGGTCATGATCCTGGAGTCTCAGGATCGAGTCCCGCATCGGGCTCCCTGCTCGTCGGGGAGTCTGCTTCTCCCTCTGGCCCTCCCCCTCTCATGTGCTCTCTCTCTCTCTCTCAAATAAATAAATAAAATCTTTAAAAAAAAAAAAAGATTTTATTTATTTATTTGACAGAGAGAGAGAGAGCGAGAGAGGGAACACAAGCAGGGAGAGTGGGAGAGGGAGAAGCAGGCTTCCCGCGGAGCAGGGAGCCCGATGCGGGGCTCGATCTCAGGACCCTGGGATCATGACCTGAGCGGAAGGCAGACGCTTAACGACTGAGCCACCCAGGCGCCCCTACCCCTGATATCTCTTATCGATGGCACACCGTGATTTCTAGAATTTCTAGGTTATCTTTTAAATATAATATATCTGTTTGCCAACCTAGGTTTTTTGCTTTTCTTCTCTTTTTTTTTTTTTGAAACTGAGCGTAGGTTGATACAATGTTTCAAAAAGATTAAGCTATTATTTCTTTAGGATTAGATTTAACTTTAATTTCTTGTCTTGGAGGTGCCTTTTATATAATGCCCCCAGAAGACCCCATTACATTAATATAGTAAAACATTAAAGGTACTAAGGGAAAAAAAAAATAAGGTACAAATCAGAAATATATTTAAATCTGCACACATTTTACATGATGTATATGTTAATGTCTCTAAATTTGCATTCTTGGATTGATACCTGATTTCCTTAAAATGTGATCCTTTGAATGGGTGTCTGTGCTGTTGCCTGATGAGGCTCGAGAAGGATCACTAGGATGATCTGAACTTGCTGTATTGTTTGAGGATATTCAACTCTTCGATAAAGACAAGAAAAACAAACAAGTTGTGATAGACTTATAAGAAATACGAGTTTTACATAGTATATAAGTTGGTAGCTTATGAATTATAGGCACAATGTATAATAAATGGTAGACATACATAATAAAGAAGCTAGTAGCTTCTAAAATAAGAACAGAATTGATGTAAGTACAAACAATAAGTTAATAATACGTGAAATGTGCCAAAAATAGAGTCAGTGGATACTATGGTAGAACAAACAAAAGGGTTGATGATAGAAAGAGATGGAAGGAACAAGAGCTGGTCCTGCCATTTCTGGGCTGAGAGCCATCTCTCTCCTAAATCAGCCACCCATTGATGTCACTTACTATGTTCCTGCTCTGACTCCACATGCGCTCTATCCAAGAAGTGTAAATAAAACCCACGGCTGTTCAGCAAGCTGATGACAAGCTTCCGCGGTAGCCTCATATACTTGCCCCTGCATCTCTGATAGCGTACATGTGTATCACTGACCTGGAGAACTTTCTCTGTGCGCCCCTTGCTCAAACATCAACTCTGGTGCTTGTAACCACACCTGCCACAGGGGAAGTTAATGTATCAGAGAGAAAAACAGAACACAGGAAATTTGTGTAAAAACAGATCACGGTAGTGAGGACTTTTAACCACTTGCATAATATCCTTTTTTTTTTTTTTTGAATATTTTATTTATTTATTTATTTGACAGAGAGAGCAAGAGAACACAAGCAGGGGGAGCAGCAGAGGGATAGGGAGAAGCAGGCTCCCCATTGAGCAGGGAGCCCGACTCGGGGCTCAATCCCAGGACCCTGGGATCATGACCTGAGCTGAAGGCAGACTCAGCTCAGCTGACTGAGCCACCCAGGTGCCCCCTCCTTTTTTTAAAATTTATTTATTTAGAGAGAGAAGAGGAGAGGGGCAGAGGGAGAGAGAGAACCTCAAGTAGTCTCCTCACTCAGACTCCCCGTTTCCTGGGGCTTGATCCCACGATCCCAAAACCATGACTTGAGCAGAAGCCAAGAGTCAGATGCTTAACCAACTGCACCCCCTAGGTACCCCACCTGCATGCTGTCCTAAGTGTGTTACCTCACCTCATCTCTCTTTTACTTCTTGCTGTGTGATAAAATTCATTTAATAAACAGTGTGATTTGAGCATTTTATTTGGGTTTATAAGCTTTCCATTTCTTTGGTCTCTGGGGTAGCTTACCTGGTAGTGTGGAAGCTAGTGTTGGAAGCTAGTATTGCTTCAGAGTGATTTCCCACCTGATGCTGACCTTGCTCACTTACGTACCAGTGACCCTGGACGGAGGGTCTAGAGTCAGTTGGGAGTCTAATCAACTAAACCTTCAAGGTCCATAGTTTGATGGTGATTTAACTTCTGGCTAAATCCTGCTCAGACATAAATGGACTTGTAGTCCTTATTAGATTAGTTAGTATGCCATCTTCAAGAAAGATCTGGGCGAAAATAAACTTAAAATCCAGTAGTGAATAAAATATAGTTATGTAACTTGTTCTTTATCATTTTTTTATTATATTATTATTACAAATAGACCAAATGTATAAACAACATACTTCTGTCAGTAATATTTCTTATCTAAAACTGAGGTTTGCTTGTTGAAAAAAGAATGAAAAGTGGAGAGAAGTTAGCAAAACGGACTGACTTGGGACCCCGGACTCAAGGAATAATGCACGGGAGAATCCCCTGGTTTGATTTTTATTTTTTACTTTGTGCCTCTTATATTCCAGCAGCCAGTAACCTCCCCAACAACACCTGCTCTCTTTAGCTAAAGGACCTAAGTGTAGCAAGAAAGAAATATTAGACAGCAGCTGTTCTACTCCACACAAAGCCGAGGTTGGAGGATCCCTACCAGAAAGAGCCCAACGGCAGATCTAGATTTGCGAGGAGCCCCAGCCCTCTCATCTGCTTTGCTCTAGGAAGGCCAAGTGGGAAACCAGATAATGAAACTCTCTGCCTGCATAATGTCCTTGTAAATTACTTGGGGAACCTGGACTTTCTTCCCCACTCTTAGAAGGAAGGACGCACCCCTCCCTCTCCCAGCTGGGTGGTGGCAGAGCAAAGCTAGGGGAGGGTCGCATCTCTAGGTGATCTTTGCCACTGCCTCGCCCCCCACCCAGGACATGTCAGAGGAGGCCAGGTCGGATGCAGGAAAGAAGCCCTCCTCCGCCTCAGCCAGGGAAGTTCAGCAGAGGCCTATTGAGGATCTGGAACCCCCATCCCTGCCTAGCAGTAATGAGTCCCTCTCCCTTCGGGGTGTCAGTATAGCTTGACAGGGACAGACTTCTACCTCTCCTTGGCAGTTAAGGAGGCTCTGCTCCCTCCAACTCTACTGGAGCAGTTTAGAGGAAGCCAGAGAAGGCTTAAAGAAGACCTGGAGTCTAGTAATACACAAAGTGTCCAGGTTTCAATAGAAAATCACTCATCATACCAAGAGCCTGAAAAAATGGATGGAACTTGAATGGAAAATGACAAGCAATAGATGCCTACAACAGAATGACGAAGATTTTAGAATTATCTGGCAAATATTTTAAAGCAGACATTTCACCAAAGGGTATATACAGATGGTAAATAAGTACCTGGAAATAGGTTCAATATCAGGAGCATTAGGGAAATAAGATTAAAACCACAGTAGGATATCACTACACACCTATCATAATAGCAAAAACAAAACATACTGATGATGCAAAACGCTGGTGAGGATACAGAGAAATGGGATCACTCACACCTTGATGATGGGAATGTAAACTGGTATAGCCTCATTGAAAAACTGGCATTGTCTTAAAAAAATAAAAACTAAACATATCACCCAGCAGTTGCCCTTCTAGGACTTTATCCCAGAGAAATGAAAGCTTATGTTCACACGAAATGCTGTCAGGAATGTTCGTAGCAGCTTTATTCACAGTAGCTAAAATTGGAAACAGCTCAGATGTTCTTTAACAGATGGTTGCTTGAGCATCCCGTGGTACACACATATCATGGACTACTATTCAGCAATCAAAAGGAAAATTACTGATCCAAGCAGCAACCTGGATAAATATCCAGAGATCTATGCTGACCGAGAAAAGCCAATTCCAAAAGGTTATTTACTGTATGATTCCATGTATAGAACATTCTCGAAAGAAGAAAAATTAAATGGAAAACAGATCAGTGGTTGCTGGGGTTAAGGACTGGAGGGAAGGTGAGAAAGAAGGGCAGAGGGACTTTGGTGTAACGCCACGGATTTTCACGACAGCAATGCTCTGTATCTTTACTGTATCAATGTCAATATTCTGGCTGTGATATTGGACTACTGTTTTCCAAGATGTAACTGTTAGAGGACACTGAGTAAAGGATACATATCGCTCTGCATTATTTTTCTACAACCCCATATGAATCTACAATCATCTTAATATAAACAATTTAATTAAAATAATCCAATGGTAAATACAACATCGCTTCATATGTTCTGGTTATTTGACTTACTAGCTTCCTCTTTAGTCAACATTATTATTATCAAAATGGATCAATTGATATGTAACATAAAACTATCATTCATATTCATAATTGCCAATTAATTTGGATAACTCACTTTATTTTTCTTGGTCTACATTTCTATAAGAACAGTTGATAGGAAGGGATAATCGCAAACTGTGATAATTCTCTGGCAACATAGTATTATCCAAACGAGCGGAATTCAGCCTGAGAAATACAAGTGCAGTCTGAGAAAATGGCTGGAGCAGAAGCATCTCAGACTTTTGTTTTAGCTCCTGTCAGAGAGAAACCCAGTGACCCCAGGAGCATGGCAAAGTCCAGTATAATTACTGGTTATAATCAAAATAGGGGGAATAGGCTAAAAATTAATTGTCAATAGTTCAGTTCTCCTCTGCTCTGCTGCACAACCAAGACTTGTCTTTGGGAATGTGCTAAAAATAGAGGGGAAAGATTGAGCTGCTGACAACTGGGATCGGCAGGTATGGTTTGAGAAATCAGATCCCACCAGGCTAGGGGGAATACAGGGCTGGCCCTATAGCTGAGGGACCTGGTCCCCAAAGGCCTGGACAGGACAGGAGACCTGAAGCTGTGCCCCAGCCTGGGGGAAGGGGGCAGGCACAGAGAGGTAGGGTTCGTGGGCCATCCGAGAATGGATTTGTGGGTTTGAGGTAGGATAGAGCAATTAGCATGCTTCTGAGCCATCTTTTTAAATCAGGGAATGAGTTTAGAATGGAACAATCAAGGTGGTTGGATGAGATGGATTCCGAATCCTTCCACTTTCAGATTCAATCAACAAATCTATGCATAAATAAAATCCAGATTGTGTTCTTTCTTAGTGAGAACTGTGGAGTAAAATGCTTATAATCTGTTTTACTTTGTTTTGAAAGTTAATGGGAGGTGGAAACAAAATCACTCAAAATAGCGTAAGAAAATATTATAAAATAAACGTGAATGGTGTTCTGCTCCAGCCATTTTACAAAATAGCGTAAGAAAATATTATAAAATAAACGTGAATGGATGCTTCTGCTCCAGCCATTTTCTCAGACTGCACTTGTATTTCTCAGTGCAGTCGAATAGTAATGCATTTCAGTCAGCTGCTTCTCATGATATTTGAAAGGTGTAATGGCAGAATAATCTTTAAGCCAGGAAGGACACGAACTGGTCTTTAAAGATTTCTGGAGATAACAAAGTAAAAGCAGAAAATTATCCATAAATCATAATTTTTCTGGTGTCCAAAAACATTTTATTGATAGAATGATTCTGAAAATCTAAATAATAAATTATTAAGGAATAAAAATAATTTAAAATTTCACCCTTTTAAATACAATATTTAATCTAACTCTGGGGAACCGACTATGACACCCTGGTCTCTATAATCAGTTGCATGCATCAACTTCTTGCTTTTTTTACTCCATTGATTTTGGATTCACATTATTAACTGCCTGGTGCTTTTCTCTTTTAAGTACAATGTGTTATGATGCAGAATTAATTTGAAAAGTATTTTCTCAATCTCACCAGTATTTATTCATGCAGAAAAACTGAAGAAAAATAAATTCTTACTGAATAGCTATTTTAGGCGAAAGGGTAAGTGAGATTGGATACTATATGAATGCGTACATACACACTCAATACATAAAGCAAAGTTTAAAAACATCTGAAACTGGCAGTTGTTTTCTTTGACTTTTCAGTTCTGTTTAATCATAGTAGGATTTCTCCAAAGCTTATAAAATGTTGCTGTAAAACCTAAAGATCATCTTTTATCATTTTTGATACACCACTTAGCAGAAACATCATGATTTACCATTTAGTATAATTTAGGTCGATGAGCTTAAAGGTATTGTGTACTTTCAACTCAGTATTAAATTAACTTTTGTGTTAATGGAAGGCTTAGCCAGGAGTTATAAGTTCCATTTTTTGTTCCTGTTTAAATGCAATGATTAGTGAATTGGACACTGATCTCTTTTCTTTAAAAAGAGCATACTGATAGCAATTTATTTCCAAATGAGAGAAGCTAATGCAACTAACTGGGTAATGAGTGTTGTGTCGTGTCCTGGGCACTGATCTAATTGCTTCACATTAACTAACCCGTTTAATCTTCACAGCAATCTAGAGAACAGGTGCATTCATTCCTCCCATTTCACAGAGAAGGAAAGTCTTGAATAGAAAAAGTAAATCACCTGTGTAAGGTATCAGAGCTGGTAAATTTTAGAGTTCTGTCATCTTCTGGCTGGCTATAGGATATGCATTTCTGAACTATCAACCATTCCATCCATTCCAAGGTAATGTACTAAAAGAAAAGAAAAAAAATGTCACATGAGAGCGTTGCTATTTAACTGTATTCTCAGCAGATATTTGGGAATCTTTTGTCAGGAATTATATTGAAACATAATATTTCCCTCACCACTTTTGCAGCCAATTGATATGCTTATAAATTATGAATGAGATATAAGAAAATACTCGGTTGACCTAAAATCGCTATTTTAATTTAGTTTTGTGAGGTGAAATTACATAAGCGTGTGGATAACTGACATATCCTGAATGGTTATCTGTCTTTTCCCAGATAAAGGAAAGAAGACCTTGACTATGGCTATAAGGAATGATGTGGGCACATTGGTCAAACAGCTACACCATCCTCGCCTGCGATCACGCTCTGATGTTTTGCTGGTTTCCAGTCAGCTGAAATTGTCTCTTCTCTTCTGTGGTGAAACTGGTTTTTATTTCTCAGGAGGACACTCTGTGGCAGAGAAGCAGTTTCGATAATTCAGAGCAACTGTCTCAAATGTCCCAGGTTAAGACCTTTCCCAAAGGTCAAGCACTAATCACAACAGCTGCTTAGTTACCCAGAAGAATAATAAATAGTTCCCAAGCCCAGTCTCTCTGTATGTAAATACACTTGGTCTCCACTCTCCACACGCAACATTTTAAGGTGAATTGTAAAGAGAGCTCTTGTTTACAAAGCAGATGTTAGAGCATTAATGGTGTACTATTTACAACTCCTGGGTGGATGTTAAAGTTTGTGTTTGCTTGCCTTGAACACTCGGGATCAACACAGCTGCCAGGGAAGGTTTGTGTGGTGTTTGAAACAGTGTTGGGAACTGCTGCTAGGAGCCACATTCTCAGCATAGGAATCAATATTAGCGAAATGTGGCTGGGGAGGGTGCACTTCCATCAGGCTGCTTATCTGTCAATCTGTCTTCTCATATCCAGAGGAATACAACCTATTTATTCATTTTGTAAGTCAGGTAAGAGAATCTCTTTCCTCCCAAGATGAAACTAGGCAGTTGATACGGATTGTTTTTGCTGCCTACAGCAGTGATGTTTCAATATTTAATGGATCTCAAGCCGGGTGGCATTGACTGCTTTGGCCAAGATAGTGAACATTCTGGAAAACCAGTGCTTATCTTAAGGCTATGGATTTGTTCTACCACAAGAAAGACAATGACACAGAGTAAAGAATAATGGTGGGCCGGCAATATTTGGGGTGGAGAAAAAAAAATCAACGACCACCATTTATAATAAAGAAACAATATTGGTTTGGAAGGAGGAAGCATTTGCTATTTAATTTTCAAAGAGAATGCGGTGCAACTCACTCTGGCTTCCACGGGAGCATACGTCACACACACACACAAATAATAAACAACTCTTGCAAACTAACAAAGCTTATATTGTACAGTGCTTACACCCATGGCCAATTATTTCTATTTTTTTCTTTTTTGTATTAACATATAATATATTATTTGTTTCAAGTGTACAGGTCTGTGATTCATCAGTCTTACACAATTCACAGCGCTCACCATAGCACATACCCCCCCCCCAATGTCCATCACCCGGCCACCCCATTCCCCCCCCCAATTATTTCTATTTTCAACTGACACATTCAGCTTCAGTAAAAGGCATGATTTTATAAAGCTGTTGGATTTCTTTTTATTGTGGATACTAGTGTATTAGTTTTATAACACTTCAAGGGACAAAAGCCTTCTCATCAGTTTTGTTTTAGTTTATAATTACAAAGTTATGAGATAGTCTATTAATTATCCTTTCATTGTTTTTATTTAAAATCTATTTATGCCTATGATTTCAGTAAAAGCAATGACAAATAAATGTGGTTATTCTTTAGAAGACCATTATAGAGGGGCTAAGTGAGCCCTAAGGTTGAGCATAGTAAAGGTAAAAGTAATACAGAGTAAAAGTAAAGAGTAAGTATAAGTAAAGTTATTTCTATCTTGATTCTGTGTATCAAGTGAATGTATAAATTTGCAATACCAATGGAAAGAAGAGAAAAAAAGAAAGAGCAGTTCTCCAGTCATCTCATTCCCAGGTAAGGAGCTAAACTTGAGAGATAGTGACTGGATTTCCAATCTCTGGGAGCCAGCTGCTGACCTCAGAGCCCCAACTTCTGACCTACACCCTTATGTGTTTGTGTGAGCTACACTTTCTCTTTGCCCTGCCGTGGTACGGGGTTCAATCATTCAGAAATAACCCGCTGGTTACCACTGCAACTAAGGGTTACTATTAAAACTCTTACTGATCATTTTGACAACATTCCTACTTTTCTAGAGTGTTTTTTCTTCACACTGAAAATGAGATCATGCCTCAATAAGTCCCAAGTATGTTTTCAGTGTCCACAAAGGGCTGGATTTCTATTTAGGTGGAGCAGGCAGCTGCTGAGTGGTAGGATTTCAGAGGGCCCGACTCCTCCCCCTTCCATGCCCCATTCCAAAATCTGCTTGCCACACCTGTTCACCAACTTAGGACATTCCTTTAACAGGGGACACAAGCTTTCGATTTATAATTAGAAATATGACTTAGGAAACCCCTCTGCCAGAGAGTTCCAAACACAGAGGCCCAGGTTACTTTATGGGGTGTCAAATTTCTCTTGGCTTTGGCTGCTGCCCAGAACACTCAGAAAATCTTTCCACTGTGCCGCTCACTGGCCTGCCACCATCTTACTGATGTATAAGCATTGGGTACTGATGATGTGTCTGGGGGAAGCTTTACTAAAATAGACCAATTCAAAAGCTGTTATACATCTTTCAAGCGAGAAGTTACAGTATCTAGAGTCCCAAAGGATTGTTGCTCTGTGTTACAATGGTGCAAACTTTCTTAGGAAAATCCTCCGTGAATCACTAGCACCCGGTTAGAGGTAGTGCCCCCCACATTAGCCTTCTGTTGACATGACATGTTTTCTTTTCTTTCTACATCAAAAGCGTTCAAATGTGATGGAGGTCCATTTTCGAATGCAAGAGTTTTAGGTGTTTTATTGAAGAAAACAAAAGTTTCACACCAGTTTTTTGTTTGTTTGTTTCAGAAAACTCAAGGGAAAAATGCCCCACTTGCTAGAGTTCGGGGAAACCTGCCATCACTTTTAGCACCGGGTTGCAGTGTGAATAGAACTGTGCCCTTTCCTGACTATACTCTTCTATGTGTCAGGAAACTAAGTTCTTGAATGTTTCAGTAAAGACCCGACTTTGGCCAATGCTAGTTTGACTAGGGCTCCGGTCCACACAGCAATTATACTCACTCATTACCACATCATTTTGTCCGTGTAGTTGAAAGAATATTAGAAAACGTTCCTTTCACCACTGATGTCAATTTGTCAACACAAGTGGATTTACAGAGTATCACTGTGTCTGAGAATCCTTGTGGTGTGTATTTCATGAGGAATCCCTGATGTGATTTACCAGATCGATGTGTGGCTTATGATTTTCCGATAGCTCCAGCAATACATTTTATGCCAGGAATTTCAAACTAGAGGTTATCACTTTAACTTAACCCCTGCGAAGGAACACCCCCTCCCAAGCCTTCGTTCCTCCTCCCTTTCAAGTTTAGACCTCTTCTGCTTCCAAGCTGGAAGTAAAAAGTGCCCCTGCTCTATTTGCACACGTTAGCTGAGACCTTACTTCAACCTGATGTCATTTTCCACTTCTCCAAAATAAGGAAAAAAATCTTTTTTTCCCCAACAATATTTTTATCAGTTTTCTTTGGACTGACAAGATTCCCCACCTATGTTATAATTTCTTCAGTAGACACTGAGTGGAAAAAATTAGTTGATTCTTAGTGAGAAGTGTTCATCACAGAGGATACTCATTCTGGCCAAGCTATGTTTTCAATAGCTCCTAAAGTCTGTGTATGCCTAAATATGCTTTCAATATAAGAACACAGAGAAGGAAAAGTTGCTGCTATAAATGTTCCAGGTGCCCGGTGTTGAAGGGTAATAATTCATTATCATTATTATTATTATTGTTTCTGGAGGGAGCTTCCTTTGAGGGTTGCTATCAGTTTTTATTTCCTGGAGGTGGAAATTTTGTTTACTTTTGTCACATACACGCTTTATTATGGGAAATTTACCAGACTAGGTCTGCTAAGTTGACAAAAGTAAAGCAAGTGGTCATCATCATCATTTATTGTTCATAGAGAAAACACAAAATAATTTACACATTTGAATGACGATTTTAGACTAAAATTTTAAGGTTCAATTAGATATCTAAGTTGGGCAACTAATCAGTTAGACTGGTTTTTGTTTTGTTTTTCTTTTGGTGAATAATTATTGTCAGAACCATTTGTCACATGGGTATATTATATGATTCTCATGTCACTCTTCCCACCAGAGCTTTTAAATCCACCAAACCATCAGTTAAGTTTTTTATTCCCCAATAATTGAATTATACTGGATTATTGGGGGGTTCTACACTTGGTGCTATTTAAGATTTAATAAGCCAGATTTGGGGAAAATAATTGTTCTTTGCATTTTCTTTAGTAGGCTATAAAGTTCAGCCCATCTCCTAGGGATTGGGTTAGAAGGGGAAATTTGGAAACAGAAATATTTTCTGAAGAAAATGAATGGTCCTACTGTTCTCTATTCTTCACTGAGCACACTTTAGACTATATAGAAGGCAGGTTCTTCTTGTTTTGCAGCTGGAGAGTAAGCAGTTATTGGATTCAATGTTTACATTTTCTGGAGATGCTTGATGGCAACTTGTAAGAACTAGGCAGGGATCTTGAGATTAAGTCAGGTTCCTGTGGGCCCTAGGAGTAATCTGTGCTATTGGTCATATAACTGACACATGAATGTTATTTCTGTTACCCTCTATATACCCCAGATATTCCGGAAGTAAAAATAATGCCTATGGCCTGCCCTCATCTTTGCTTTGACGTTTTAAGGGCTACCATGCAGTCCACACTCAGAGTAAACATCAGTGAGGATTTGGGTTTAATAACAAGGACAACGCATTGTATCTTGTCAATAATCCTATGAGAGAGGTGATTTTCCTACCTCTTTTTGACAGCTGGGGAAACAAAGGGAAAGGGAGATTAGGTAACTTCCCATAAACTACACAGATATGTGTGGAGTTTAGCAGCCGCAAAGTTCCAGTGGTTCATTTTTTCATTCATTCATACATTTATTTGTGCTCTCTAGTGTCGGTCACCATTTGTCTTTATTTTTTTTTAAAGATTTTATTTATTTATTTATGCGCGAGAGAGAGCACGCACACACAAGCTGGGTGAGGGGGGAAGAAACAGACTCCCCACTGAGCCGGAAGTCCAATGGGGGGCTCAACCCCAGGATGCCAGGATCATGACCTGAGCCAATGGCAGACACTTAAGGAGTGAGCCACCCAGGCACCCCTCTAGTCACCATTTGAATTGAGGGATACAACAATGAATAAGACAGAAATCATCCCCACTCTTCTGGGGCTTATATTCTATTGGGACAACGGCAGTGGGAGAAAGAATCACTCACCTGGAAGAATTCATAGACTAGAGAAGAGTTCCTCAAAGATATTAAGGAATTTCTCACAAAAGGAAATATGGGAATGAGTGGACTTGATGTGAATCGGGGCGTGTGGCGACTTGCAGAGCTAATGGTTTGACAGCTAGGGTATTGTATTTTGAACACCAAGAAAAATGAATTTAATTATAATTAGGATATGGCATCAGCTGCAAGGTGATGTTTTAAAAGCAAGAATCTTTTTTTGTTTGTTTTTAGAGATTATTTATTTTAGAGAGGGAGAAGGAGAGAGAGAACGCATGCATGAATAGATGGCAGGGCAGAGGGAGAGGGCGAGAGAGAATCTCCAGCAGACTCCCCACTGAGCATGGAGCCAGATGCGAAGCTCCATCCCCGGATCCTGAGATCATGACCTGAGCTGAAGTCAAGAGTTGAACCACCCAGGTGCCCCTAAAAGTAAGAATATTTAATCATATATATATATATATATATATATATATATATGTACTTGTCCATTCATATCTATCTATTATCTATCTATCTATCTATTATCTATATATCTATCATCTGTCTATGTATATATAAAGAACAGCTTTCTGAGGAAAATGAATGCACTCAAAAGACTTAAAATTTGGATGGGGGACAAGAAGGAAGGAGGAGGGGCCATATATGTTGGTATAATAGTTGTCACACAGAGACACTAAGTGATTTTAGGTACATCTCCCATCCCTTGTGTTTATGACATTTGAATATTTTCTCTCCTTAAGTGTCTTTTTGTTGTTGTTGAGTGGTCATGAGACTTGCAAGTTTTGTGTGGCATACTATACTCTTTTCATTATCACGATAGTGAGTCTCTAAATCCACCAACCTGCCAGTTTCTCTCTCTTTTTTCTCAGCTGGTTTTTCCCCATGTGATTTAGCCGGCTTAATTTCCTCAAGTTTATGTTTTTATTTTATGATGTGGACAAAGCCAGAAACATTTTATGAGGAAATTTATAAAGAAAAAACCCTGAATCATTAGGTAAGTGATTTCTTTTTTGCTTATTACCTGATAGCCTTAAATGGCCTCAACACATGGAGAAGACTTTTTTTTTTAAACCAAAACTATTGTGGAAAAAATGAATAGCATCAGGAAATGATTGGAACAGTCTAATTTACAGTGGGAGTTTTTAATGAATTTTCTACAAATTTGATCCTTAGCTCTGCATTCTTTATATATTTCTTTGGAGAATATAAATTTATTTTTCATATGAAAAAATAGAACAAAAAGTTCTTTAAATTGAATTTGCCAGCTTTAGTCAGTGGTAAAAATAATATATATACCCTTACTATGTTATGCTCATGTAACCTCATTAAGGTGCAATTATGCCTGTATTTCATCTTCTCTGATTCTTCGAACTCACTAGTGGTCTTTCCTCCTTTATCACATGACAGCATGATTACTGAAAATAAATATTCTTCTCTACAAACCTCAGACTCAGAAACTCCATGAATATTGAATGTGTTTTTTTCCACTCTCCTAAATAAGATAGGAAAAAAAAAGCAAGAAATAGAGATTTCAGATATTTTGGGTGGAATAATAGAGGTTTTTACATTGCATTTAAAAATGGCATTTTTGTATAAGTGTATATTTATAGGGCGGCTCAGAAAACTATAAGGAAGGTTCAGAAATCTGTGTGTATTTAGGAGAAGTTCAGAAAGCAATAAGGAAAGTCTGCTGGCATTTCTGCTAATGACCATAGCTCTGGTCTTCTAGCTCAGCATATGGCCTATCTCAGTGAACGTGACAGGTGCACTTAAAAAATGTATATTCTGCAGTGACTGTTCTACATATGCTTAGTCACAGCGTTAGCATTGCTTAAACCTTCCATACTTTCATCTAAATTTTCTATCAATTATTGAGAAAGGGAATAATAAAATTCTGAATTGTGGCTTTATTTATTTCTCCTTTTAATTATATCAAGTTTTTTTTCCATGTATTTTGAGCACTGCCTACACATTTAGGATTATTGTATGTACTTAATGAATTCACTCTTTTAACATTATGAGATGTCTCTCACTATCTCTGGTAATACTCCTTGCCCTGAAATCGACTTTGTCTGATATTAATATGGCAACACCAATATTTTTGTGCTTAGTGTTGCCTGGTACTTCTTTTTCCTTCTTTTATTTTTGACAGGTCTTTGTCTTTATATTTAAGGGTCATCTATGAACATCATATACTTGGGGTTTTCTTTAGGGATTGCAATAATCATCCTTAGTTTATCACAGTTTGCCTTTAATACTATTGTAACACTTTATGATTATGTTAGAAATTTGTAACATCCTTTATGTTATTTTCATCATATATTTTATTTCCACAAATGTAATGAACCCCATGATATAGTTATTTTTGCTTATGGGATCAACTAACTTTTATATTTCCTGTTTTTAACTGGTCTTAAATAGTTCAATAGGAGAAGAAAAATATTGTCTTATTTACCTAAACATTTACAATTTTTATTTTTATTTTTTTATTTTTTAAAGATTTTATTTATTTATTTGACAGAGAGAGATAGCGAGAGCAGGAACACAAGCACGGGGAGTGGGAAAGGGAGAAGCAGGCTCCCTGCTAAGCAGGGAGCATGATGTGGGGTTCGATCCCAGGACTCTGGGATCATGACCTGAGCGGAAGGCAGTTGCTTAATAACTGAGCCACCTAGGCGCCCCTAAACATTTACAATTTTTAGTGCTCTTTATTTTCTCCTGTAGATCTGAATATCTATCTGGTACTATTTATCTTCTGCTTGAAGAACTTCCTTCAGAATTTTTTGTAGGGTGGTTATATCCATTGGCAAACAATTCTTGGCTTTTGTTTATATAAAACATCTTTAAAAAAAAATGTTCCTCCATTCCCACCATTGTACTTCAGTTAGTATAATTTCTGTTGACCTGTTTTTAAATTCACTAATCTTTTCTTTTATTTTCCCCGTTTGTGATTATGTAATCCAAAGACTTTATAGATACTGCATAGGTGTTTCATACAGTTATAATTGTTTCATATGATTTATTTCAGGTTTTTTAAGATTTTTATTTAAATTCAATTTAGTTAACATATAGTGCATTATTAGTTTCAGGGGTAGAATTTAGTGATTCATCAGTTGCGTATAACACCCAGTGCTCATTAAATCAAGTGCCCTCTTTTAATGCCCATCACTCAGTTACCCCATCTCCCCACTCACCTCCCCTCCAGCAACTCTCAGTTTGTTTCCTATAGTTAAGAGTCTCTTATGGTTTACGTCCCTCTCTGTTTTTTTTTTTTTTTAATTAACATATACTGTATTATTTGTTTCAGGGGCACAGGTCTGTGATTCATCAGTCCTACACAATTCACAGCACTCACCATAGTACATACCCTCCCCAATGTCCATCTCCCAGGTCCCTTTTTGTTTTTATCTTATTTTATTTTTCCTTCCCTTCTCCTTTGTTTATCTGTTTTGTTTCTTAAATTCCACATATGAGTGAAATCATGGGGTATTTGTCTTTCTCTGACCGACTTATTTTGCTTAGCCTAATACCTTCTAGTTCCAACCATGTCATTGCAAATGCCAAGATTTCATTCTTTTTGATGGCTGAGTAATATTCCATTTTGTGTATATGTGTGTGTGTGTGTGTGTGTGTGTGTGTGTGTGTGTGTGTGTGTATCCCATCTTCTTTATCCATTCATCTGTCGATGGACATCTGGGCTCTTTCCATAGTTCAGCTGTTCTGGAAATTGCTGCTATAAACATTGGGGTGCATGTGCCTCTTTGAATCATTATTTTTGTATCCTTTGGATAAATACCTAGAAGTGCAATTACTGGGTTGTAGGTAGTTCTATTTTTAACTTTTTGAGGAACCTCCATACTGTCTTCCAGAGTGGCTGCACCAGTTTCCATTCCCACCAACAGTGTAAGAGGGTTCCCCTTTCTTACATGATTTATTTTAAAATTTTTGCATACATCAAGTTAATTTCAAACTATGGTATATCAGAAAATCTCTCCTTTGATTTTATTTTCTTTTAAGTATGAGTCATATTTTCCTGCTACTTCTCATATCTATTGATTTTCTATTAAATACTAGATATTTGATGCATTATAATGACTTAGAATTCTGTTATCTTCTTCTAAAGAGTGTTGAATTTGGTTTTAGTAGGGACTTAAATTGCTTTTGATTATGCTGAGTCTGTGGAGTCTTGATTTTAGATTGTGTTATGGTGTGTCTATGTTGGTTTTTCCTTTAATCATGGTATGTGGGTCTTGTTCTTAAGGCTTGGTTATTCTTGGGTTTTAATAGAAATCCTATTTTCTTTACTATTCTCGTACTTGGCAGAGCTTGAACTTTAATACTGCCTCCCCATCAATGGGCAATTTTTGGACTTTCTCCTTAATCTTTCAAATTTCTTCCTCCTCCTTCTTCTTCGTCTTCCCTTTTTTTTTTCTTTGGTTGGGGAGGGGCAAAGGGAGAGGAAGAGAGGGAATCTTAAGCAGGATCCACTCCTAACACAGAGCCCCCCTTAGGGCTGCATCTCATGAATCTCGTGATCCTGAGATCATGACATCTGAAATTAAGAGCCCAACACTTAACTGACTGAGCCACCCAGGCATCTGTTCTTCCTGTTTCTTCTAATGGGCTGTTTAGATTCTTGTCACACACATGCCCAGCCAAGTGGCAATCAGTGATATGAGGGAAATTGTATGCAGACTTGGGGCTCCTAGATGTCCCCCATCCATTTCGGGACAACTACAATTTCAGACTCTGACCTCTGAATTATCAGCCTAGTGAGACTTCTGTTTTTAGTTTGAGTTCTACTCCTTGTAAAATGTGTAGACGGTGCTGTGCTCTCAGGAAAAAACTGATGTAAGTATTAATTTTACCAATATGTTTCCTGTTTCAAAAGACGAATTTGCCCTAAAAGTTCTCATCACTGTAAAAACTGTTTTTTTCTTTTCTTTTTCTGTATCTATATGAGAAGATAGATGCTAACTAAACCTATTGTGGTAATCATTTCACAATCTCTGTAAATCAAAACATCATGCCAGACAACCTAAACTTATATAGTGATGTATGCCAATTATTTCTCAATAAAACTAAGAACAAAAAGGAAATTGAAAACAAAGATAGATTTCCTCTAATTTCTACTTGTTTATTTTGCTCTTTTGTGCCTTCAATTACAGGTTTTTGTATTTTATTCAAAACTTATAATGTTCTGGGGTACCTGGGTGGTTCAGTTGGTTAAGCATCTGCCTTTAGCTCAGGTCATGATCCTGAGGTCCTGGGATCAAGCCCTGCATCAGAACCCCTGATCAGTGGGGAACCTGCTTCTCTCTCTCCCACTCCCCTGCTTGCGCTCTCTCTCTCTGTCAAATAAATAAATAAAATCTTACAAAACTTATAATCATTCTAATTTGAGTTAAAATGACATATGTTACTTTGACACCACTAGGAACAGAATTCTTTTGTGTTTTCCTTTCAGAAACCTATTTGATCAGTTATAAATCTTTATCCCCTTTCTAAAATCAAATCATTTTGTATACTAATATCATTTTTATGATAGATTTTCTTAAGTACTGGAATATAGCATATTTTATTAACACATTCTAGCTTTCATGATTTAGGGAATTATGACAAGTAAACTAGAGTGGCTGCATTTATGGAAAAAAAATGTATTATTTTCTATAGCTACATCATAGTATGTCCTGGTTTTCAAAGTGATATCTAAAGTGTGTAAAACTGATTTGCAAAAAAGTATTTAAAAGTAACATTTCCTGTTATGTCATTGGATGCTACATTCCTGACACTTAATGGCAGATGCTAAGATCAACTCAATTAGCTGGGCCTTTTCTCAGCAGAGGCAGGTATTGGCTCAGTTACCAGCATTTCAGATTAGAATCCATGTGATCATTAGGGCGTGGGTCAAATAAGTGAGGACTAACAAGGAAGTTCAGCCAATAAAAACTTGGCCCGAGCTTGGCCTTACTAATGTTACCCATTTATAAAAGGGTATGATGTACTGATTTCTTTGCTGGGGATTAATGTCTTTAAAGACAGACTCTTCTAAATTTTTCTGAACATGATGAAATGTACCTGTCATCTACATTCTTCACTCTGCCACATAGCACTAGATTAATAACTATTCTTTTGCATCATGAAGAGATGTCCTCAACTCCACATCAATCTTCTAGTCTGTTGAGCATTGTTTTCATTAAAGATTGTTATGTCCCGATGAGTATAGGGAAATCGATTACTAGAGGTATTCTTTATAAAGGTGTGCTGATTGGGATTAGAACACATTTCTGGCTTTTATGTGATGGATGACACTGGGAAAATCACATATGCTCTGATTCTGAGTTTTCTTACATCTTAAATGGAGAACTATAAAATATATATTGAAAAGAATTTTCTGAGGGTTGAATGAAATAGTGTAAACAAAAATAATTTTATGTTATAAAGTGTTAAATGTTTGTTACATTTGGATGTATTTTCTTATTTAATATGATTTCACTTCCCTTGGGTTAAAATCCCCCAAAGTTACACTTAAGAAGTTTCACCGGACAGTTCAACATTTTATAAGGGACAAAGGACTTAAAACATAAACTAGGCAAGTTTGTCAATTAATAGATTGATGCTAAACAGGGCATAGATAATAAAGAAGAAACACTTAAGTAGTCAAAGAATTAATTTTAGTGCTGGAAAGCTGAAGGGCTCACTTAGGCTTTCATAACAGAGAGAACTGAATTCACATACAGGTCTGCTATTTCATATCTGGGTACTTTGGGCAATATACTTAAATCCTTGAAGGCTCAATTTCCTCATTTTTACATAAGTTTAATATTAAGTCTGTATCTGAGAGATGATGAGTGGGGTATAATGAAAAAAGTGCATGTAAGTCACTGAGCTGGGCCCAGCACAGAGTGAACCTCATAGGATGTTACTGGTTATCCTTATTATCTCAGCAATCAGGATGTGTCAAATATTTTTCCTAAGTACAGTAAAATAACCCAAATAAAATTTCAATTGGAAAATTAATAAAATTAACAAAATTAACTCTTATGCTCTGAATTATGGCCCCCCCAATTTTTTTTCCATTGTTGAAGTCTCAACCCAGTTTCTCTAAATGTTGTAATTGTATATGGAGAGAAGGTCCATAAAGGGGTGACTGAGTTAAAATGAGGCCATTAGGGTGGGCCCTACTCTAAAATGACTGATGTCCTTAAAAGAAGAAATTTCAAGAATGTGCCTTCACAGAAGGATGACCATGTGAAGAGGCAGCGAGAGGGTGTCCATCTGCCAAGGAGAAAGATCTCAGATGAAACCAGCCCTGCTGGCTCTTTGACCTTAAACTTCCAGCCTCCAAGAAAAGAAATGTTTGTTGCTTAGTTCACTCAATCTGTGCTCTTTTGTTATGGCAGCTCTGGAAAACTAATACCCAAAGATTCAGAATTTTATTTTGGGAAGCAGTTTTTATTTTACAAGGAAGCCCTCAGCTGAGCTTTCAGATGGGGAGGGTACTGTAAATTGCCAAAAGAGGACAGGTACTTACTTATTTCAAATATGCCCTGAAAAAATATTTCAGAAAATGACCATTTTTAAAAAAGATTTTATTTATTTGAGAGAGAGAGAGAGAAAGAGCACAACCAGGAGGAGCAGCCGAGGGAGATGGAAAAGGAGACTCACCGCTCAGCAGGGAGCCCGATGCGGGGCTGGGTCCCAGGACCCGGGATCATGACCTGAGCCCAAGGCAGATGCTTAATCGACTGAGCCACCCAGGCGCCCTCAGAAAATGACCATTTAAAGTAATCGGAATAATTATATTAATCATTACCTTGAATTATGGTGTAACTATATTAATTACTTTATGCATAGTATCTCATTTGATTTTACTAACATTCTGTAAAAAAGTTACTGTTAATTACATTTTAGCAGGATAAAATTACATTTTAGCAGGATGAAATTTGGCAGGCTTAGATGAGTGAAAACCATGGAATGAGTTAAGTTCAGAGTTTGGGATGTGAATTAGGATATGTCTGACTCTAAACCCTGTACTCTTAACAATGTGATTATTCTAAGATTCATAGTATATCATTAAGTTGCATGATTAAATAAATAATTTTTCAGACCTCATGTCCTGAATTTTGATTCAGAGAATGCTTAATATAAGCTTGTTAAAATTATGTTGGTCAGGTTCACAGGTCAGAGACCCCTTTTCTGGGGAGTTAGTTGGTGGTCCAATAAGAAAACTACATATTTTTAGAAATAATGAAACTAAACAGCACGATAAATAGCTGATCCAAAGAGATTTAAACATGCATATGAATCACACACACACGTGTGAGTGCTAAGAATTTGCTCAAATGTTAAAAGTGTTTAGGGCCAAATAATTGATGTGCAAACAAACAACAACAACACTGAACAACCACAGAAACAAAATGGTAACAGTATTTCTAAGAAGGGTTTGATATAAAGGAGAGAGGGAGTGAACATTTAAAGTTAGGGACAGAGTATGTGCAGGAATTCTCTTTAGACAATTTGATTTTCATTTTTTATTTTTTCAAGTTTTTATTTAAATCCCAGTTATAGTCATATTTCAAGTGTATTTAGAAAGCTGAGATTGAATGCATATGAACACATCCCTGTGGACATAGACTTCAAGAAACCTTTCCTTTTAATCAATTCTGCTAATTTTCTTTGTCTTTCTACATCCTGAAGAATACATTCCTTAGAAGACTTTTATGCAATCTATAAACCAGCAATAGTCTTATCTCAAGGTCCCTACTGTCTCCAGAGTGGTATTAGGGATTTAATAACATTTTGCCACACTCTGAGTGGGAAAATCTGGCTCATTTTTTCTGATTAGCAAAGGACCCCAGTGATTCATGATCTTCACTGAAAGGAGGGACATGGAGGCACAGAAATAAGTGAAAATTTACTTCTCCTAATATCTCCAAAGCCTGAAAACTCTAAATATGTTTCTCAGATAATTGTACAAAAAAGAGAATTTGGGCAAGGAAGCTGCTGATTGGTTTCTTATTCAAATGTAAAAGTATATATCTATACACAATCTTACATCTATACACAATAATATGAGAATTCATTGATCATATAATGCCTATCAAGAGAAACTTGATAGAACCTAGACTATATGATCACATTATCTTTAGAACATGGAAGAGGATGGAAATTATAGTTATTCAGGCTTTTGTCAGAGGTTTAAGGATAAGTGGTGTTAAGAGGCATTAAAATCAGCAATGTTCACTTATGAAAAAAGATGATTTGCATTGGCTACTAAATGCTGCCAAGACAGGCTTCTTATCTACCAAAATAATACAGAAAAGAGTCTGAGGAATTTGAGTACATGAAAGAATTTATTACGGGTCCAGTGAGAAAGTAGAACTGATATAAAAAACTGTTTTTATTTGAGAAAGGAAAGATTTTACAAAACATTTCTTTGTTTTAATTAAATAAATAAATCATGGTTTTAGGATGGGTTGAAAATTTTTATTATAAAATTTGTAATTTTATAAATTTATCAAATTCTTAAGATTTGTTAATTTTAAAAACCATTTTTTAGTAAATGATTGACTTAAAAATGTCTTTTTTTTAAAGATTTTATTTATTTATTTATTTATTTATTTGAGAGACTGAGAGTGAGAGCACACAAGCACGGGTGGGGGCAAAGGGAGAGGGAGGGAGAATCTCAAGCAGAGTCTGTACTGAGCTCGGATTCCAATGTGGGGCTTTATCTCACAACCATGAGATCATGACCTGAACTGAAATCAAGAGTTGGGCGCTTAATCGTCTGAGCCACCCACATGCCCTGAACATGTTATCTTTGTTGTCTGTGTCTGTGACTGTTACTAAGTGACAGACTTGTTGACAAATTTTAATTTGTCTTTAAACCTTCTTTTAATTCCATTTAGATTTAGTATAAAATATAAATATTTTATCATAGCATATACTTTGTATGTTATCAAAAAACATAAAGCTATTTTTTAGGGAGATGCATATATACAAAGCGATGATAATATAGGGAAAGCTACTTGACTTATTTATTTTTATTCATTGGATTTTTATGTTATTAATTGGGGGATATTTTATACCTTCTCAAGTCACATTAATTATTTAAGTATTTAAATACATATTATTTTTATCTACTTAATATGGGAACATTTCCCTGGATTTTTACTGAATGATTTTTTTGTGTGTGCTATGGTCATATTTTTATCCCTATGTCTGGCAAAACAACAGTGTGGTAAGTACATATTTAGATGTTTTTAGTTTCCTCCTTTTTATTTCTTTGAATTTTTTAATTTTCTTGTAAAAATGTCTGAGTCAGAGTTTTCAATTAGAAATCAAATAATAACAAAATCAAAAAGTGAAAAAAAGGAATTTTCTAATAGCTTTTGATGTGTAAGTGACAAAAATGGTTTAATATGGGGGCGCCTGGGTGGCTCAGTTGTTAAGTGTCTGCCTTCGGCTCAGGTCATGATCCCAGGGTCCTGGGATCAAGCCCCGCATCGGGCTCCCTGCTCGGCGGGAAGCCTGCTTCTCCCTCTCCTGCTCCCCCTGCTTGTGTTCCCTCTCTCGCTGTGTCTCTCTCTGTCAAATAAATAAATAAAATCTTTAAAAAAAAAAAAAAAATGGTTTAATATGGAAGTACTGGAATATTCTGGTAAAGCGTTTGTGTTTCTTCTTATAGTATGATTGGGAAGCAGATACTACTAGTTGCCTAATCAATATCCACTCTTCTTTTCCTTTTCTACAAATGGAATCACATTTTTTTCAAGGTGGCAGTGTGTACTGTTGAAAACTGTTCTCCAGGGCGCCTGGGTGGCTCAGTTGGTTAAGCAACTGCCTTCGGCTCAGGTCATGATCCTGGAGTCCCGGGATCGAGTCCCGCATCGGGCTCCCTGCTCAGCAGGGAGTCTGCTTCTCCCTCTCCCGCTCCCCCCTCTTGTGCTCTCTCTCTCTCAAATAAATAAATAAAATCTTAAAAAAAAAAAAGAAAAAGAAAACTGTTCTCCATCCACCCTTGCATGTGACACAGTGTTAGCAAATGAGATGTATGTTGTGGAGGTCTGGGGTATTTTTTCTCTTCCCGTATAGGTGCTGTCTCTTCCTCCTCATTACAGGCTTGTGGTGCCTAAACACCCAAGTTTCCAGAAAATTAATAGTTCTTAGATTCATTACTGCCCTTCGAGCAGGTAGGATGAAACCCTGTGAGCTCCATGGTAACACTTTTCTAAATCTCTTGACTTACATTCTTTTTTTTATATCATTCCTTTTTTTTTTTTTTTAAAGATTTTACTTATTTATTCATGAGAGACAGAGAGAGAGAGAGAGAGGCAGAGGGAGAAGCAGGCTCCCAAGGAGCAGGGAGCCCGATGCGGAACTCGATCCCAGAACCCTGGAATCATGACCTGAGCCGAAGGCAGACGCTTAACCATCTGAGCCACCCAGGCGCCCTTGACTTACATTCTTAAGGCAAAATGTGACCTGGTCTGAATGCCATGAAGGGTTTCAGATTGTGCCAATGAGGATACTACTTTGAAGACCAGAGGATTTGAACAGTGATACCAAAATAATTTAAGTAAGAACAGATGTAACAATTAATTTGCCAAATCTAGCCTATCAAATAACATACCTATATATACATTTATATTAAAATATATTTTTCTCAATGATGCTGAATATCTGTTTCTTGCTTCTCATCATATTCTAAATAATGGCTCTGGAGACCCTCACAAATTTGTGTGTTATTCAAAACACAACTGGACAACTTAAGTACATTTTGCATTATTAATTATCTCATATTTGTTCCAAATTTGCAAATACATAATGATGTAAAATGTAAAGTATTTTACCAATTCCATATATTGGCAACCAAATAGATATTAAATGTTAGAATTGAGAATATCTTTACCTTATAGAGAATTTTAGTAATATTGATTCATTTTTTATAATAAAATGTTCAGCTTTTTATTAAAAGGTCATTGATAGCTAGCTTATGGTAATGATGCTAGCTAGCATGGTTAATAAAGCAGAACAGAAGCCAAAAATCTGGCCAAAGAGCCAAAGAGTTCTTTGTGCAATGTAGAATGCATAGTTAGAATTTTTGCTAGAAAACATGTCTTCAACTGTGCCAGAATTGATAATATTTTTGCAACAATTCAAAGATGATAGTCTATATTTTCCAGACTTGTTCAAAGATACAAATCTTAATGAAGCCCATGTAAAATTTAACCTTACAATTACCTTTGGATTTATGATTGAAATGCCATCTACATGTTATTATAGCAGACTAGATGCACGATGCACAAGAACAGGTGAAACAACAGATGTTCAACTAAAGAGGTCATGCCTTGCATTGAAAAATTAATTTTGAATATGGGTTAACCATGATTTTTGGTGTGAACTATTACTTACAATTATTAGTTTAGTAAAAGCTTATGGAAAACTCAGAGATTTAAACTTGGCTATTTTAGTTTTAAGGGGATTAAATATTTTAAATGTTTTAGATGAAGTTTTTTTTGTCCCTAAATCAAAATAAACTGCATGTAAAATATGTAGCAAAGGAAACATTCCATGAAAATATAACAAAATTAGAAGGAAATGAAAAGATTTGCATACAAGTAATCTCCAAAGTATTTTCTAGAAATTATCTTATAACCAATATAGCCCAAAGAATAGTTGTGATTTTTTTTTAAAGATTTTATTTATTTATTTGACAGTGAGAGTGCAAGAAGGGGGGACGGCAGAGGCAGAAGCAGAGGCTGAAGCAGGCTCGCCCGCGGGGCTGGATCCCAGGACCCTGAGATCATGACCTGAGCCGAAGGCAGACACATAACCAACTGAGCCACCTAGGAGCCAAGGAATAGTTGTGATTCAGCAGCATATTGCTGTTTTTATTTCTTATTTTATCTAAGCTTTTAAAACTCTGGAAAAGAAAACTTAAAAAATACTGTATGTATCCAGATATTACTGTAAGAGATAGTAAAACTGGTGATATTAAGAGATAGCAATTTATATGGTAAAATTAAAGTATTTTTCCAATTACGTGGGAAAATGAAAAATTTTCACTTGGGACCCCATTTACATGATACATGTAAATGAAAATTCATTCCTGAATCAAAGTATCGATTTAAGAATTTTATTGATATTTCCAATTGCTGCTGCTTCAGCAGAACAGGTCTTTTCTAAAATGTGAAATTAATGATAAAAAAAGCTACCTACTTAGAACCCAATACATGTCTAATTTGGCATTGCTGCTAATAAAATACAAATAATGTAAAAAAAACCCTTGCTAATAATATCATCATTGGCGATTTTACTAAAACGAAGGGGAGAAAAGATTTTGTGGGATAAATACGTAGTAACTCAAATTATGCTAGTCTTTATTATTTTACTTCCAAAATATTTCAGACCCAACAACAGAACACACGGACGTGCACAATAATAATTGATTTCAAACTACTTAATGCTTTGTCAACTTTCAATCATATAAAAAGCATACCTTTGTGCATATTTAAAAATTTTATTCTTAAAAAGTATATATACACATATGGTGTGTGGGCCTGCCTTTCTATTCTTGTCCTGGGCCCTGGAAATATTAAAGAACAGCCTGTCTTCTTACCTAGAGTCATTTAGGAACAAAGAGCAGAGCTAGCATCAGAGGAATGATAGGGGGGGAATGGAAAGTTAGAGAAACTGATACCTGTGGAGCCGCTAATATGTGCTAAGGTCGACTCCACATCATTTAATTTTTATAAATGTTTGAGATAGGTGGAGTAGGTCAGTTTCAGAGATGAAGAAATTAAGAGTAAATAATATTCTGTAATTCTCCAAGTTCATTTTGCTAGTTATGTGGGAGAGCCAGAATTCAGAGCAAGGTCAGTCTTGGCTGACTCTAATTACACACTTGTTTCTAAATTTAGATTGTAAAAGTAAATGAAATGTGTCACGATAGGAGACAGACCATAGTAGGCACAGAAACTATTTGTTATAGCAAATTGGTAAAGATTAAAAAAAAAAAACCTCAGCAGGGAAAAAAAAGAGAAAATAAGAATGTTTTGGAACTTTAGAAATACTCAAGTTTTAAATTCTGGTAGACGGATTAAAAAATTTAACAGATATCACAATGAATCTGCAAACTGTCCACATTCTAGGAGTATGGTACATAAGCATGATGGGAAGTGATGAAATATTCAGGAAACGGTGTTGAATAGTTAGTTTTATTCCTACATTGATAAAAATAAGTTGAGGATGACTAAACTTTCCATGGCAAACATTTAACAACACACAAAAATGAAGACCCTAGGAATATTTTTATAATTTCGAGGTAGAAAGGCTTTTTGAGTTATGATGCCAAGTCAAGAATCATAAAGACAAGATATTACAGTCTTGCTTTTTTAAAAAGTTAAACTGAGACAACATTGGAACACTAATAAAAAAAACCAGGATTCAGATTATTTAAATGAAAAAAAAAAATCTTACAAATTAATTTGACCCTCCTCAGAAAGGGGGCAAATGACACCAATGGGAATTTATACAAAAAGGAATACAAGTGTTACCTGCCTGCAGGGGGAGTAAAATGTTGTATCTCTGTTTTGCTTTTTGCACTCATCTTTCTTAGGGTATTATTCTAAAGTCCCAGTTGTGGAAATATCCAAAAGTTAGCTCTCAATTGTTAAACTATGTTTCTATTTAGCTACTTATTAAATCTTAGTCCCTAGTGTGGCATTTGCTCAAAGAAATTTGTCTCAGAGGCTGGTTACAGCTCCAGGGCAAGGATCACAACCAGGACGTTTTCTAGGGATAAACCTAGCATGTATGTGCATGCTACCCACTTTCAATCACTGGCCTAAAATCTAGGTTGGATCAAATGATCACTGACTGGGTCTTGTATTTTTTTTTTTTTTTAAGATTTATTTATTTATTTGAGAGAGCAAGAATGAGAGAGAGCACATGAGAGGGGGGAGGGTCAGAGGGAGAAGCAGGCTCCTCGCTGAGCAGGGAGCCTGATGAGGGACTCGATCCCGGGACTCCAGGATCATGACCTGAGCCGAAGGCAGTCGCTTAACCAACTGAGCCACCCAGGCGCCCTGACTGGGTCTTGTATTATCGCCCCCTAACAAGTATGCAATCTCTGACTGGCACACTAACAAAGGCTTCCCCGTCTGGCTCCTGGGAGAGCTTAACAGGGCCATGCACCCTAACTTCCCAATCACTGGTAAGGGTTTAATGTTTTTCTTTTTCTAAGGTAATTTGCATTTCATTAAGTAAAAAAGGGTTAGGCCAGTCATAAAGACTAATTTATAAAGCTAAGACTTCACGCAGCCTTGAGACCACTGGCTTAGGCACGTTGGAGGGCCAGAGGCCTTTCACAATCCCTAAACTGGTCAATGCAAGCACATGCTTCCCTGGGCCCTGCAGGTAAGTAGGTTGCAACACTGAAGATTTCTTCCACTGACTCTTCGAGAAGAGTGGGGACAAAGAGCACAGATGCCAATTTATTTTCCGATTATTCAACCATTGCTAGTTCTTTCCCTTTGAATACTAATTCCACCCATCTTACACCTATCAAAAAAAAAAAAAAAAGCTAAATTCCCTGTTGATAGTCCCAAATTGATTATTTTAGGTAGGCAAATTATGAGAACAATTTTACATGTCCTAGACAATGTCTGCTTGATAAAGTGAAGTGAGCAAAAATAGTGCTCAATAAATCAAATAAATCAACTTTTTAAAAAGGCTTTGCAACAACAAAAAATTGAAATAAGGTAAAAATAGTTTACCTTAGGGTAAAACACACATTATTTTTCCAAATAAACTGTTTAATGGAGACCCTTGGTGATCTCACTGCGGCACATGTACCCAAGGGCTGGTTGTTTCTATATCGTTTTCAGACACATTTCTGCCGATAACCCGGTTCAGCTGAAATTTTACTCTAACAGAGCACTTAGGCAATCAATGTCAGCATCTCAGAACAGAGCTTACCCCTTAGTGAATCTTTACTGCAGTTGATAGAGCATTTATTGTACTTTTCTCTGATTCTTTTGCTGCAAATGCTTTGCAGAGTATTTAACCTAGTAGCTACTTGGTCAGACATGGTATGTGGCTGTTAAATAGTATTATGCCATCTCTTAAACAGACTAGAACATTTAGAGTAAGACAAGATTTGGTTTGGTCCTCACTGTTTACACCACTTATGGAAACTTGGGCCTAGCTATTAAAATAAAGGGTGGAGGTTGTTCATCAGACACTGGATCTCAATTTAGAATACAATTTTGTTTTATTTTACTAGAGAAAAGACCTGTCTGCCTTTTGCAGAAATGTGAAAGGGAAAAAATACAGAAATACATATAAAATCTATAATTTATATAAGCATGTAAGTATATATTGTTATATAAATTGAAATCCATGTGTATGTTATTATGTATATACATATATAATGCCATAAGAGCATTCACATAAAAGTTAGCCCCTGAGCCACATACATGATGTAATTCCTACTCTTTGCATTTAGCTGTTCATAAGTAATAAATATAGTTGATTTGGTGTGGTAGAAAGTGTTTTATACTAGGAGTTAGGAGACCTCAACTCAAGTAAGCACAAAGAATCTTCTATGTTATCATCTCCAAAAGTGGTTCAAATAGAACTTTTTGATTTCAGAGGCCCCTGGGCTCTAATATACTCTAATACATTTTGTAATCTGACATTTGTATGACCCTATATCTAAATAAAAGTGAATCCAATTTAAACAGTTCCAAATAATCATTAGACTTGTGGTGAGTGAAAAGCATATTTTTATTAGCTTTGGAAAAATATGTAGAAACTAAAAAATAATTTTTAAGATAGAAGAAAATATCTTCTGAAAACAATCTCATGCAAAATTATAAATACCTTATGATTACACGTATGAAAATACATGATAAATATATAAATGTTTAGTGGAAAGACAGTAGAAATCCACCAAGTAATTGAGTTACAGCAATAGACTTCTGAAAGGTTAATTTTTCATTCTTAATATTCTTTGTATGAAACCACATTAAATTTTATTGTAAATAAAAAAAAGACAAAGTATAAGAGTACTTGGGAAGTGTTAAATACCACACTGTATGTGAAAATATTTGTGAAATGAATTGGTTATCCAAAGAGCATCATGAAAACCATTTGGTTTGGAAAGCCATAGAGAATTTTTTTATCTAGTTGTGGGGCTCCTGGGTGGCTCGGTCATTAAGTGTCTGCCTTTGGCTCAGGTCATGATCCTTGGGTCCTGGGATCCAGCCCCGCATCGGGCTCCCTGCTCGGCGGGAAGCTTGCTTCTCCCTCTCCCACTCCCTCTGCTTGTGTTCCCTCTTTCGCTGTGTCTCTCTCTGTCAAATAAATAAAATCTTTAAAAAAAAAAATCTAGTTGTATATTTTAATGTAGATACATCAATATTTATTTTCTTTACCAAGAATTTCAACAGACTTGTAAAAACTGATGACTTCTGCTAATGGAGACCCCTAGCTTTTTGAAGGTAAAGGGTATGTGGGTGAACTGACGTGCCCCAGAACCTCTGCCTGCCTAGTGAATTGCATCCTAGAGATATGTCTGGATTTGTGGAAACTACCTGAACCCAGCTGGGACTGAGGATTCCTCCTTTTCCTTTAGAAAAGGGGAGAAATACATTTTGGAGCAGTAAATGGGATTGTGCTATATTTCATTGGTTTATATGCCAACATATTTTTGGGAAGATGATACTTAGTAATCTTTTGAAAATATTGATAAAGATATCACCCACCTCACATAAAAATGGAAAAAAAAAAAAAAAAAAAAACCCTGCTAACTTCTTATTACAGCTTTTGATGACTGTAACAAGCTTTGCTTCATCTGTATAATGTTTATAATCTGAGGCCTGAAAATAGCAGGACTTCAGTTGAAACCTCTAAGTTCTGTCCAGTGTTTCCTCAGAATTATTAATTGGTCCAGGTTTGGCATGCCAGTAAAGTTCACATGAAACTTAACTAAGGCTAACTAAAAACTTGGCATTTGTCCTTGGAAAAAAATCATCTTGAGTTTGCTTAAAGGTCTGTGAACCTCAGGAAACCTTTCAATGACCCTTCCTACAGTGTGGTGGTTTCTAGTGATATCTGAAACCAAGAATGTTTTGTGAAGGGTTTGGGTTTCATCTGGAAAGCCATATCTAATCCTAGGTACTGCCTAATGAATTAAGAGTCTGGTCCTCCTTGGATCCTCATAAAGGCGCTGCTACGCGTAAAAGCCGACTTTCACTACAGAGCAAAATTGCACCACTTAATGAGTCATTTAAAAATGCCTTTAGTGGATTTTAAAAAATGTTCTTTCTGAATGTATTTATTCTATCATCACCGTTGCCTAAAATACAGACTTACATGGAGCCTACCATGTGAAGCTCTAGCATAAGTCTGTTAAATAACATAATTATTCTAACAGTAACTATTGTATTGATAGTATTACACATTCTAAAAATGTTTTTATGGGTTTTATAGGCCAAGACAGTCCTAAGAGTAGCAAGTCCTGACCACGTAGGACCAGGGGAAGTAACTACTTCCCAACTAGTAGCTAACTGGATGGTCTTCTAGGTGTTGAGTGGGGCACTGGTGGGGCCGTGTTTTCTCCCTCTTTTTTTTATCGCTCACAAGGACACACACAGGCCTACATCATACACTTCTCCCCAACGTATGGACATTATCTCCCCTCAAAAGGCGAAAATGACCCACTGGATGTGAACAGTTGATAATAAAAAATTCCTAAAATGTGTTACAAAAATAACATCTACACTTGATGTCAAGGGACGTTTACATTATAAAAAGTGGCTGAGAGATATGAATTGGATTAACCCTCTTTGTTTTCCTCTTTGAATCCTCTTCAGTAGTTTTTTTTGTCCTAAATGAATTTTTCAGTTTTCTTGCTCTAAGGATTCATTGTCCATCAGTTTTTGATTGTTTTTATATCTCAAATTCTTAGATAAAATGCCTGAGAAGTTTTGACATTCGTTATGCTTCTAAATCTGTTTAGATGCCGTTATTTGAGGGCCTGTTTTTATTTTAGGAATCAGTAGAAAAGATTTAAGAAAAGAAATCTATATGAGGATTGTTAAGAAACCTTATATATATACCTTGATATATATATATATATATATATATATATATATATATATATACCTTATATATATAAACCTTGATATATAGACACTAATACTCTTTTTTCCACTGATTTTTTGACACTGTGTAGTCACTTACAGTTCACTGTTTAATTTTTTCATTTGAAAGTTTTAACATTAAGTTTTAAATAGATTTATCAATTAATACCTTACAAGAGAAGCGCCTAGGTGACTTCAGTCAATTAAGTGTCTGCTTTAGGCTCAGGTCGTGATCCTAGGGTCCTGGGATTGAGCCCCTCATCAGGCTGCCTGCTTAGCAGAGAGTCTGCTTGTCCCTCTCCCTCTGCCCCTCCCCCCCACTTGTGCTCTCACTCAACCTTTCTCTCTCTCTCAAATAAATAAATAAATAAAACTGTTAAAAAAATACCTTATGAGATATGCTCTATATTTACAAAGAGTACTTTCCACATGGATAGCATATCTGTGGACATATTGACCAGGGCACAGTGTCCAATTTTAGAAGCTTCAGTTAGATTTTCTTTGTTGACCCATGAGACTTCATAAGCAAGTGAAACATCAACATTAGGTGCTTCTGACAGAAATAACCCTGCCTAAATCTGTGTTATGTAGTCTTTTTTTTTAATATCATAGACAGTAGAAGGGAAAACATGTTTCTTATACATTTTTAAGGAAACAGATACTTCTTCCCTTTCAATTATAAGACAGTTTTTAAAAAAAAGCCAATACATAATCAAGTAAAATAAAATGCAGTCCATGAGTTTTGGGCCAGGGAGTGCTCCAGGAAATGCTGGAAGTAGGCTAAGCCAAGTCATCCTCAGTGTTCCTACACCCCAGCCGCCATGATGGTTATACATCTTTCCAAACCACCTCTAAACTACCACTCCTGTATTTCAGATCTTTCAATAATCAGTTAGCTTTTGGGGAACTTTGTCATATAAATCCCCAAATTTTCTTACAACATCTTAGCTCTCATCTGTATCTTAGTAAATGTCAGTCACTTTTGATTTTGCTTCTCACCAATTACGTTGTCGAGACAAATGCTTTGTCCTTCCACACAGAAGTCATCCATCTGCTTATCTTATTGCCATTGATTTTTTTTATTCCTGCTACACCACAACCTCCCGATTTAAAAAAAGAAAAACCACTCACATGAATTAGTAGTTTAATCCTTTTACATACTTCATTTGCATAATTCTCACAACATATATTTCCATATAGTTTAGTCGTTATTTGGTATGTGATCACCACATATATCTCAAACTTGCTTTTCTTTACTCTATTAAATATATTTTGTTTATAAGCTGTGCACTCACTGTTTATAATTTACCTACTTTTGTAGAGTGGGGCTAATTGATAATGAATTATGATGTAGTGCCACGTTCTGCTGAGAGACAGAGTTATTTTTGAAGAAGTAATTTTATTATAGAATGTTAGGCCATTTGCAGTAATGAAAAGTTTGCTTTTTGATGAAAGCACAAGAAGGTGATAACATAATGAGATAGTGTATAGAAAACAGACAAGTCCTTTTAACTTTTTTTTTGAGGCTAAAGATGCCTTTATTCAACAAAGAATAGATTGTGGCCTGTCAAAATGTCAAAGTCAATGACATTATCATTAACTCTTCCTGCAGTCCCTAGCAAAAACAATTTCAATTCAGAAATAATTGATATGAAAAAGCACTATTTGGCCAATATGTTATCATTAAATGATCCAGAGAATTTTTTTCCCTTCTTAATATTTCTTCCAGGTAAATTCACTTCTCCTTAATAAATGTCATTTTCCCCCCCTTCCTTTAAGTATACAGAATCAGAAACATGTTGATGGAGGGAATCAAGGTCACCAGCAGTGCAATATCTACAGATAATTTTCCTTAAGGCAGAGTGTTCACATACTCACAATGCCAGGTCATTCAGAGGGCAGGGCGTACGAGAGACAGAGTTCAAAGAAGCTTGGCACTGGGAGAGTTTCCCAACTACTGTCTATGTATTTAAGGTCAGTCTTGGAGGAAATTACTTATCTATCCTTCTTGGAACCTAGGAAGATTTTCAGAGGAGTAACTTAAGGACTCTGTCTCTCTTTCTTTTCTATTTGCTGCTTCTTATCTCAGAGGATTTTGTGATTTAATAATAGGCAAAGTATATCATTTATTAAGTTCATCTAAATGGCAGGCAAAGTTTAGGAGGCTTTTCATACATTTTGTCATTTAATGCACAGAGCAAGCTCTGCAAATAGGCACTATGATTGTTATCATCCCCCTTCTAGAGATGAAGAAACAGATGCACCCAAAGTTTAAGTAGCTTGTTTAAGGAGATACAATTTGCAAGTTTCAGACAAGGATTGCAACTTAAATCTTTATGATTTCACACAAATATAGCATAGAGCAGCATGGACTCTTGGAACTTCTATTAAAAAGTAAGATCTCTGGGGCGCCTGTGTGGCGCAGTCATTAAAGCATTAGACTCTTGGTTTGGCTCAGGTCATGATCTCAGGGTCCTGAGATCAAGCCGCCAAGTTGTGCTCCACACTCAGCATGGAGTCTGCTTAGGACGCTCTCTCCTTCACCCTCTGCCCCTCCCCACCCACCCCCTCTCTCTCTAAAATAAATAAATAAATAAATATTAAAAAAAATAAAAAGCAGGGTCTTTTATTTATTAATTGTGTTACTTTGGGTAAATTAGCTTTTCTGTGTCTCACTGTCCTCAAATAGTGGTAATAATTATTTAACACACACAAAGGACTTCAGGCTTAACATGTAAGAAATACTTAATAAATATTAATTACAATGCTCAACTTTCTTCAAGAATTTTATTATGTATTCAGTATGCTGATCATAAAAATTATTTGTATAAATACAAGTATTCAGATTTTTATATTTGAAATAATTTTTCAAGAATGGCTTTATTATATCCTAGACACAATATATGTCTATCTTCTTCTGCTGAATAATAGAGGAACGCTGTGTTTTTATCTGATAGCATAAAATGTCACTTTTCCATATAACATGCAAATGCTTTATTTCAAAAGGCCAAATCTAAAGGTGCTGTCTAGCTTGATTTATTTGGGTCTATTTTAATCAGGACTGCTTTGACATACAAACTAAATTGCTTTAAGGAGGCTCTCTCTCTGGGAGCGTATTATCATTTCGGCATTGTATGTCTATTGAAGAGGCCTTAATTTATGCTCACGCAGCAGGATGCTTCCTTCACTGTAATTGCACTTCTTTTAGATCCTCCTCTGTGTATGAGGCAAGACCTTGGTGGGAAGAAAGGGAAAAGCAAGAGCAGACACTGTTATGGCACAAACAGTCGCACGACAAAGTATACACAGGTGCAGAGAGGTGCAGGCAGGAAGGCAAGTTCAAGAATCTGCTCACGTAACGCAGAGTTAGATTGTCCATGGGCAGCCTCACACAGCGATCCAACCTACACCAGTAGTTACGACTATAGGATTGGAATAACTGTGAGTAATAAATCATGCATGGAATTTGGTAGAATTCACAACCTCCATCTAAACCTTTTTGTCTCCAATATTCTGAGAAGTAGAGCCATCTTTTACGGCTGAGGGAAAGGAGTTTGAAAGCAGATCAGAGACTTATGCCAGGATCGGTAGCTTGTTAGTTAGAGGTAGAATCACTGACCCCAGAGCCCAGTTCTTTCCATTATAAATCCTGTCTCTGATCAAAATTAAAATTAAAAGTGTTTTTGGATCATTAGGCAATAAATCAATAATCCGATGCTTAGGGATGATTCATATTGTACGATGAAGAGCATTCAGGGAAGATTTCATCAGAGTACCAGTCCATGAGCTGGCATTGAGCATAAATAAGCTCTTATACGGATGGACATGGTAAGGGGCAAAGGTAATAGAAAGGACTTGGCTTTTTGTGCTGTGAGAATTTATTTGAGTTAGGGAGGTCAAAGTTAAAATACATTAGCAGTTTGGAAGCAAGAATGAGCATGTCGGGAAAAAGTATGGGGACGTGGGTGGCTAGAGTCTGAAGTGCCCAGTGATGACTGGTTGGGGGAAGTAAGACAGAAGAGGAGGAGGCTTTCCTTGCTTACACTTTGGGTCTCCTGTCTTGTGGTGCTCTGACCATTTCCTAGCAGGGGACATATAGAAACACCTGTAGAATGAATAGGCCACAACTCAACAGTGTCATTTAAATAAGCAGTAGACACGTCTTTAAAAATTAGCAAGATATTTTTTTCTTACTGCTTAAATCTGGAAGCAGTAGGGTGAATATATTTATAAAGATTGCCAAGCACTAAGGGTAAATGAACAAACCAAACCAAAACAAAAACAAAAACAAAAAACCCATATACCTGAGGAGTAGAACAAGGAAAGAATAAAGGGAGGTCTGGAAAGTGATGATAAAGGAATATGATTTATCAAAAGTGTTATGACCCAACTTCATGGAGAAAGTAAGACATTTTCATAAAATGCTACCGCTGAGCTCAAGACTTTGTGGCAGATGGAACACCTCTCTTATTGCCTGCTCTCTAGACTGTCTTCCTCTGTCCGCCGCACAAAATAGGACAAAAGCACCAACAGAGCAAGGGAAAAACCCGAGGGGAAGAGGTCTGCTCTCAAAGCCAGACAGGCATCTTTGCTGCCGGCCGCACACTTTTCACAGCTTGGTGCTTGGGTCTGCAGCTGCCAAGTATATCTCCAGTGACTATAAACACTCTTGGCCTGAGTGGAGTAAGGGATCCAGAAGGCTGACAGAGAGTCCGTGAGCTGATTGCCAGCAGGGGATGCGGACATGCCAAATTCTGATGGAATTACACCCATGTGACACTTCCTACTGTAATCACACCCTCCCTTTGCAGAGGCCAGGCTGGGACTAGGAAAGCAATTACTGTGAGTCAGTGTCATGAGAGAAGGCTGGTTTCGGTGCGGAGCCCAGCTCAGCAGTTGTGGGCGCTCAGTCAGTCATACGCATGCTCCAAGAGCGATTCGCCTAAAAGGGCTGTCTAAGCTAACAGATGGAAGAAAGACAAATGCTTTTCTAGAAATATGCCCTGTGCTTACTAATGATTAGATTTTAATGAGGTATAACGGGAATAAAACGCTTTAACAAATAAGAAAAATCTCAACGGGGCAGGGCACACAGAAATACATAAAGCAACGCAGGGAGAGAATTGTTTTTTTTCCAACATTATTAAATAAATGAATACGAGATTTCACCTTCAAAATATTTTCAAGCAATCATCTTTCAAATATTTTTACGATATATACTCTTATTTAGAATTTCTTCTTTCTAATCCCTCCTTCCACTGAATTTAGCTGTAGCTTTCAGATACTGGACGCGATGTCATTAAACTAGAACACTCCCTGAGCTTGCAAGTGTGTGCACCTCAGGGGGCTTAGCAGTGTTAGACAAGGACTAGCATTGAATTTATGTTTAAACTTAACGTAGGGTGGGAAAGGGCTTTTCAGCTTGAACCTCAGCCATGAATAAACTCTTGCTTCCAAAAGGAAGGTTGATTATGTTAGGAAATGGAAGTACAAAAAGCAAACATACAGATGACAGAAGTTGTTCTTGGATTGGCTAGTTATGTCAGACAACCAGCATTTTGCTAGGAAGAAAGGTGCCCACAGAAGTCAGTAGAAGCATATTTAAAAATTGAAAGCCATCCTAATCATTATACTATTAATGACAGAAAATAATCCACAAATAATAAAGGGCATTAAATCTATAAATAATAAAAGGCATCTATGTGACCAGTGAATGTGAGAAATGATCAGTGTAGGAAACAGAAGAGAAGCAGAATTTGATGGTAAAGGAACCCAGAGAGAAAAAGAGAGAGGTTTCATATTTATTTATTTATGTCCATTGGGAGGTAAAATATCCATAATGTTTACATGTGACTTAATACAATTCCAAGTTGAATAACTCCTCCTACTGTTGTTTTATGTGAGACTTGAATCTGTAAACCTTCACTGATGGTCCCAGTGGATGAAATTCATGCTTTTTAGTGTGGTTTGCAGACCAGGTGCTCCATGAGAGGACAAGTACAGAAACTGAGAGTAAGTGGTTAGAAACTATTATAGCAGTTTGAGCAATTTTTAGGTCTGTTGAATCAAATGATAATTTGGGCTTGTGTTTCATGTGTCTACTGTTACTTATTTTTTTAGATATTAATTTTATATTTTACAGAATTATCTATCTCTCAAAAATCTCTTACCATGATTCCTTGCATAATGCTAACTTAATAAGGCTTTATTCTGACTATGTTCCACAATTATTTATGCACATATGCATGCTTACTTCAAAGGCCAATGTTTCAAGAGGAAACCATGATGAAATGTATCATATCATGATCCCTTGGAAGAAGTTTTCAACAACACGGTGTCTGTTCCTCAAGCTGTCTGCTGAGCAAGGGCGATGGTGTTGGGGATTAAAATGAGTATTAAACCAGAGGGCCTGAGAAAGTGGTCAGTATTTAATAACACAAACAACCATCCTTGTGGAAACGCTCCATCTTGGCACCCATGCATACCATAGAAGAACAGGTTACTGGGGAGAAAACATCATTTTATACCATTTAAAATTGGAGATATTGATACCTAGTATATAACGAATACTCTCCTTTTCGGGGTATAAATTAGTTTTACTACTTTTCTTAGCAATGCATCATGATCTTTTAACAAAACTACTTTTTTCCTTCCCTTTTTCTACCCTTCTCTTCTGTCTCTTCCTTCCTTCTCTGCATCTGTGCTGGGTTGTTGGGAGAGAGAGAATTATGAGCTTAAAGTTTTATTATTAACTGGAAATAGAATTGGAACAGATTGCCCCTTGCTATATATGTCATACGAGGTAGTTGCATATTTGTATGTCTATAAATACAGATAAATGTGGCTTAATATTTTCCAGTGTTGGTCCTTTGGAAACTCTTGGGAAGGAGTATTTGTAAATCTATGGTAATATGAAGAAAAGAAAACAAAATCAGAAAGTAAGAAGATAATCATGGTGGGGAAATTTGTTTTTAAAATAAGAGCTACTTAATTTCAAGAAAATTAATGAGAGAGATACAGAGATTTTTATCTATTTTGACATGTACAGATTTATAAATATGAAGACTTGGTTTTTCACTCCGCTTTATACAGACCCAAGTATGCTGAACCTTGCAGGGTTACTCTTTATTTCTGGTCAAACAAGTTTTTCTATCAATGTCCAAATTATCTCCAGCAGTTGTTCCCAGGCTAGCTAATTATCAGAATCATCTGGGGAGCTACCAAATAAAAATCTTTGGAGGTGAGACATGGAAATCCTTAAACTTGAAATCCTCCACAGATGATTTTAATGAATAGCTTAGTCTGGGAAGCACTTGTCTGGAGGCAATAGACCCAAAGGGACAAAAACTAATTTAACATTTTTATAAGCATCCTAATTCAAATGTTGGAAGTTCCATTCCTACTCAGAGTTCTATGGCATCCTCTTAAGACCTTGGGCTAAATCATGTGACATATGTCCTGTATGGATCCCTCTTATAATCTCCTTGACGATGAGGACACAATTTTCTTTTATTGCTCTCTCTCACACAGTTATTACATTGCACTGAGATGAGGCATTCAATTAACCCTAGTGAATAAAATGGCATTCCCAAGAGAAAATGAGGCTTTAAAAAGGAATACAGTATTATTAGGAGGTGGTACAACACCTCCTATTACACACCAGAGGCTTCCTTGAGCAACCAACTGCTGGTGGAAACTATTGCTCTCCTGAGAATTTCTTGCCAATGAAAGATTGTTAGGGTCTATTCACGTGGTTGAGTCTTAGCTGTCTCAGAAGTAGGACATAGAATTATAAGACCACAAAGGGATTATCCTTAGTATTGTCTTCAGGGAAAAACAAAATTTAAATGAAGCAGATAAATTTATGGGTCATGTACTCTAACTTGAAAGACCTCCAGAGAAGAATTCGCAAACTCATCCAAATTCTACTTCCAATGTACAATTGTCATTATTTAAAAATCAGATAATTCCTTGGGGCACCTGGGTGGCTCCGTCTGTTAAGCTTCTGAATCTTGGTTTCAGCTCAAGTCATGATCTCAGGGTTGTGGGATCGGGTCCTGTGCTGGGCTCTGCACTCAGCAGGGAGTCTGCTTCAGATTCTCTCTCTCCCTCGGTCCCTCCTCTTCCCCCCCCCCACCCTGCTTGTGTGTGTGGGGGCATGTGCACTTTCACACACGCTCTCTCTCTCTCAAATAAAATCTTTTAAAAAAATCAGATAATGCCACTCCATTGTGGTGAATTACACATGAATGGCAATAACTGAGACAATCACTTTAAGAATATATCATAATTTCTAAAGCAACCATAATTTTATTTAATGTTTTGTTTGATAAATCTTTTCAAGATCTGAGATTATTTTTCTATTCAAATGGCAGTGTTAAGCTAAGCAATTTTTCATTATCATTTTTAAATTTTTGATCATACATAATTGCTAATAATCACAAAATTAATTATTGCATTGTTTAATATTGTCATATTCAGCAATTAACAACTGGGCTCCATTATTTAAGAATAGTTTTTTACAAGGTATTAGGCCCAACTAAGGACATTGGTAGGGATGAGAGAACTGCACTGCTACCAAAAGTGCTCTAAAAATGCCAAAGAGAGTCAGAGAATTGTATTTTACAAGTTTCTTCTTTATCTATCTATCTATCTATCTATCTATCTATCTATCTATCTATCTTTCTAGGATTGTTGTCTTGTCTAAAAGGTCACCTTCATCTATTGTTCTCATTCTTAATTCATTGGAGTAATCAATTCTCAAAGGTCTGTAGAATGATAGAGCAGATCACACCCTGATCAAAACCAGTCATTCATACACTCATCACAGTGAGCACTAAGTAATGTATAGAATTGTTGATTCACTATCTTGTACACCTGAAACTAATACAAAACTGTATGTTAACTATGCTGGAATTAAAAAAAAAAAACAAAACCAAAAAAATAGTCATTCGGCTTTTCTGGAATTCATTCCTCTAAATATTAACTCCATTACTTGCTATAATTTAACTAGTAAGTCTATATTTCCCACAAACAGCTTTTTTAAAACACCTGACTGATCTCACCAAAGATTTCTCAACACAAAATTATAGGTTGGGTCTAATAGCCTTCTTCTTCCTCGCTATACTTCTTAGGTGTCCATCCCAGGCAACACACCATCCCACTTACTCCCCACGCTTAGAATTTTGGTTGTCATCCTTTGAAATTACCTGACTTGCGGCTCATTATGTTAACTGGCTAATCAACTTCCTCTGTGTGATGTAGTCTTTGAGAGGATTTAAAGGGCTATACACTCAATTAATGTATACATTTTTTAAAATCGTTTTTCTCATGGAGAAAATAGAAGCACATGTTAAATTACATGTTACAGAAGGGTTTATATTGGAAACCAAGAATTCTCTTTCTCAATTTATTCTCACTTCTATGCCGCTTCTTAGGGGCAATTGTTTTTAAATGTATCAGTACTCCGTTTACTTGTGGTTACCTCCGTATCTTTCAAATATATTTTTACTACCATATCTTCATGAAATTTAGAAATTTTTATTTGCTTTTCTCTTTTATAAGTGAGTATTTAGTTTACTTACCACTTTTGGTCTTCCCTAAAACCTTTCCTATTTCATAGCTATTTTACTATTATAATTTTTCTACTGTTACTTTTCTAAGCTTAATTACTGAAAAAATTATTTCCTGTTCCATCAGAAATGACTCTTAATGCTTAATTTATACATTAAGGATCTTGGTACCTTTATCTTTTTTTTTGGCATTTCTTTCTCCCTACCTTCTCTTTTTCATCTTCCATCCAAGTTACCTTGAATTTTATACTGCTGCGTTGATAACGTTTTTATCCCGTTCTATAATATAAATCTAATCTTACATGCTTTATCTATAGAATAACTTAAAAATTATTAATTGAAATAATTTAAAAATTGAAAACCATAAGCTATTTAACTATCTTTTTAAAAACTTTTTTTTTACATATTGTGACCATGTAAATTTGGTTTACTTTATGTATAGTAAAGAGTGGGCTATGATTACATTTCTTTCTTAGGTGTTATCCTGTCAATCTTGGTATCACTCAAGGGAGACTATTTCTGCAATTATGTTTTTCTTTTTTTTTAAGATTTTATTTATTTGACAGAGTGCACAAGCAGGGGGAGCAGCAGAGGGAGAGGGAGAAGCAGGCTCCCCGCTGAGCAGGGAGTCCGATGTGGGACTCGATCCCAGGATCCTGGTATCATGACTTGAGCCCAAGGCAGACGCTTAACCAATTGAGCCACCCAGGTGTCCCTGCTATTAGGTTTAAATGTAATATCTTTCATTACTCTTCACCAATTATTCAAAATCATACTTAATTTGATCTATATTTGACGATGGATTTTTTAATTTTTTAACTTTTGGTAGAGTTTCTGTTGCCTTTGTTTTTTCTTATTGGGATAAAAGACATATGTTCTTTCCATTATATCTCTAATAAAATCCAGGTTCTTACCTATTTTATTTATTTCTTAAAATGTATTATGTCCTTTTTGCAGCCATTCTTCTTGGAAGCCACTACCTTCCATTTTACTTTAAACTATTGTTTTTTAGACTCATATTAAAGAAATTGGAATCATTCTTAATATTTCAGTTCTTTTGCTGGTTACGTGGTAGAATTGCACTAATTTGAAATTGTACAAGGTCATATGACTTGCTTTGGGCAATGATATATGAGTCGAAGATCCCAAAGGCCAGTGGACTGACTATATGCCATATTCTTTTCCCCTGCTGTGCAAGAATAGGTGGAAACTCCAAATTTTAGATCTCAGGGTGAAGAGACATAAAAAGGAGCTCCTACCCATTATTCATCAGATATTCATTTATTGAATACACAGTACGTAGCAGATATATTTAGATGATGGCAATACAGCAGTGATCAAAATTATGAATTTCTTACTGATGTGATTTAAGATTCTAGTGAAATGAAAGAGAAAGAGAGTAAAAAATTTGTAATATATCAGGTGGTAAGAAGTGTAATGAAGAAGACTTAAGCAGGGTAAGTGGAACTGAAGCAGACAAAAGCCTGATTCTCTCACAGTGCATTTAGAGAAGACATTCTAAGATGAAAACAGTAGAGGAGACACACGGACTTAAGAAAGCTGTTTATTTGGATATTTGGAAGAAGAGTTCTAGGGCAGAAGGTAACTCTGAGTGCGATGACCCTGAATCAGGAGCATGCCAGGCTTGAATATGGAGCAATGAGAAGGTCAGTGTAGCTAGAGAAGGAAAGTAGTCTTGCAGTTTTGTAGAAAAGTAGCCAAGGGCCAGATTGTGAAGGGATTTACATGCTGTGGTAAAGTTGGGCTTTTATTCTGTGTGAGCTGGGAAGCTACTGGAGGATTTTAAGCAGAAAATGACATGGCCTGACTTGCATTTTCAAAGACTCACTCCTGCTGTTTGCAGAATAGACTATAAGAGGCAAGAGAGGCATGGAAATCTAAGTTGTAAGTAATTTTTCCTCAGGACTTTAAATACTTACTCAGCTACATTTTAGCATTCTCTTTTGCTGATAAATTTGATATGTGTTTTCATTCTTTTATTGGGAAGACTTTTTTCATTACTGATAAGCTTTTAGGATCTTCTTACTCTTGTGTTCTGAAATTTCATAATGATGTGTTTTGGATAATGATGTGCTTGTGTTTAAAATTTATCTCGCTCAGCATTTTGTGGAACTTTTCAGTTTAAAGACTTCTGTCTCTCTTCAGCTCCTGGCACCATTTTCTATTATTCCTTTGAAAAATTTTTTACTTTTATTTACCTCCATTTTTTTCTTTCTAGAAATGTGATTAGAAACATTTAACTTTCTGTTTTAACCTTCTTTTATATTTTTATCTCTTTATCATAGAGTTAAGTATGTTTTTTTGTATATCTCTGATTCTACCAAAAGTAGGAAAACCAAGGTAGAATAAAAAGACTATATGTTTTGAGAAAAAGTGGGAGCTTCCGTAGTTTTTTGTGTGAAATATTCCCATGTGCTTATTACGTATGGTTTTAACAAATCTGTACCAGTTCATTTCCTTCTGATCCCAAATTTATATTCTTATTTCTCCTAAATTTTAAGTTATCATTTCACTGGGATCTCAGAGAATAGGGGATAAATTTGTCTTGTAGATCTAACCCATTTTAATGATGTTACTACTTTAAAGGGAGAAAATAGGTGTTTGCTGTTATTTCAGTCTACTCAGACAACACCACAGACTTCTTTTGACTAAGGTCACAGCTGAATTTCACCTCTACATCTCTAAGTTTAATATAATTGCTTCATCCAATAGTTCCTTTAAGGTACCAACTGAATTAAAATTGTTTGAGGTAAAGGACAAAACTTGAAGAATTATGTTAGAAGAGAGCTTTCTCTAGGATTTTGAATATGTGCTTGACTTTGTGATTTCAAATAAGAGCTATAGAGATCATCACTTACCCATTACTTAATTAAAAAAAAAAAAACAGGAGTGACATTAATACATTTTGGACACTGTATAAGATTTTAAAGTGAGTGGATAAATATAAACAAAGAAATTTAGGACAGTTGTTTGAAAGTGAATTAAGTTTGAAAATGTACATACATATTTGCTATATACATACAATATAGATAATTTGCCGGTGATGATTATAATATATGGATAGGCAACATTTTATAGACTATGCCATGAGATCTCTGGAGATTTGATTCTGGAGAAAAAAACCCAACAGATTAATTTGCCAAGAATTTCTTGCTTGTAAGAGACTCCATGCTTTAGGTTTGTAAAGAACTATTAATATACCACTCATATGCTGCAGAGAAGTGGGTGAATGACTAGGAAATTTACTGTTATAACTTAAAGAAGAAAAATATCAGAGACAGGTACTACAAACCAATAGAACATAAAAATGAAACAAATCTTCTGTTTCCAGTTATAAAAGCAAAGCAGTACTTAATCTCTAAGTACCCAACTGAGTTTTAATTCCAGTAATAGAAATATCTATATACTGACACTAACTCAGTATAAGAGGTTCTGTATGATTCCATAGAGGCTCTATGAAATGTGTCCCTTTTCCCAAGTAATAATTATGTAAAAAAATACTAGTAGACAATTATTTATGCTAAAAAACACAATTCTACCTGTCTAGGTAGAATTAAAATTTCTTTAAGAATGATCCCAATGTATTTCTAAGATGTAATTTAAGAGATTTTGCAAGTGATGATATTGTAAATGCATAAAAACTCTGAATCTCTTTTTTAGATTTTGTATCTTCCTTTTCATAAAAATTTCATAAATAGATGGTTTAAAGATATTGTTCTATCTTCTCACCCACTGCTCATGCCAGCCATTTCCTATTCCTAAATACAGGATTTTTAAAGGACTGATAGCCTACTCCATGTCAGTTCCCCTGTATTAATTTCTCTGTTTGTAACGTCATCATCATGTTCAGAGCATACAGGTATATGCATGTCCCAGGCATAAGCAGAAGAGCCAGTACCCGAAGCTGTGTCTCCAGGACTCAGCCCACCCCCTGCTACAGCCTATGTGTCCCTGTGTGTCTGGTTCCATGGTCTTCAGCTTTCATTATTTGTTATTCTCAAGGCAAGCCAGAAATGTGGTTTTGTTTTTTCAAGTCAGATAGGTACTTTTGTGTCATTTTTTATTCTTGTTTCTTTTTTCTTCATAATACTTCTAATACTCTTATTTCTTTAAATATCTTAAATGTGTTTATTTTTTATTCTGTGTTTGAGAATTTCAATATTTTCAGGGTTTTTTGTTTTTGTTTTTTAAATAGGACTCATTTTATTTATTTGTTTGTTTGTTTGTTTAAGTAGGCCCCATGCCCAATGTGAGGGCTTGAATTTATGACCCCAACATTAATCTATGAGAACTCTTTGAGGTCTAGGTCTAAAGTATTTTCCTCCCAAGAGGATATCTATAAGCTTCTTCCATACATAAGAGGGTAAAAACAATTTACAATCAGATAGATTTGTTGGAGTTTCAGATTCCAAATTAAGAGGAAGGTACAGAGATTTTCCATATACTCCCTGATTCCACACGTGTATTATTAACATCCTCCCCCAGAGTGATACATTTGTTAAAATTGGTAGACCTACCCTGACACGTCATAATCACCCGAAGTCCACAGTTCATATTACGCTTCTCTCTTGATGTATATTTTACGGGTTTAGACAAATGCATAAGGACATGTAACCATCATTATGGTATCATACAGACTATGTTCACTGCCCTAAGCATTCTCTGTGGTCCACTATTCATTCCTCTCTGCCTCTGTCCCCTGACAACTACTGATCTTTTTACTGTCTCCATAGTTCTATCTTTTCCACAATGTCATATAGTTTGAATTATACAATATGTTACCTTTTCAGATGGGCTTCTTTTACATAGTAATACGCACTTAAGTCTCCTCCATGTCCTTTCATGGCTTATAAGCTAATTTCTTTTTAGCACTGAATGATATTCCTCCTGTCTGCATATACCACAGTTTACCTACTCACCTACTGAAAGACATCTTGGTTGCTTCCAAGTTTGGGCAATCATGGATAAAGCTGCTCTAATCACCTGTGTGCAGGTTTTGGTGTAGACATAAATATTCAACTTTGGGTAAATACCAAGAGCACAATTGCTGGATCATTTGGTAAAAGTATGTTTAGATCTGTAAGAAACCTCCAAGCTGTATTCCATAGTGGTTCTACTATTTTGTATGCCCACCAGCAAAGAATGAGAGTTTTTGTTGCTCCACATCCTCACCAGCATTTGGAGCTGTCAGTGTTATATATTTTGGCGATTTTAATAGGAATATGATGGTATCTCGTTGTTTTAATTTGAATTTCCCTGATGACATATAATGTGGAGCATTTTTTCATGTGCTTATTTGTCATCTGTATATCTTTGGTGAGTTGTTTATTAAGGTCTTTGGCCCATTTTCAATCATGTTGTTTTCTTATTATTGAGTTGTTGCCTTTTTTAAAGAGTGGGAGGAGGAGCAGACAGAGAGGGAGAGAGAAAGGCTCAATCTCACAACCCTGAGATCATGACCTGAGCGGAAATCAACTCTGACACTTAACCAACTGAGCCACCCAGGCACCCCTCTTACTATTGAATTTTAAGAGCACTTTGTATATTTTGGATAATAGTCCTTGATCAAATGTGTCTTTTGTAAACATTTTCTCCAAGTCTGTGACTTGTTTATTCATTCTTTCATAATTTTCTTTCATAAAACATAAGTTTTTAATTTTAATGAAGTCCAGCTTATCTATTATTTATTTCACAGATCTTGCCTTTGGTATTGTATTTAAAAAGTTATTACCATTTCCAAGGTCAGATAGGATTTCTTCTATGTTATCTTCTAGGAGTTTTATAATTTTATGTTTTACATTTAGGTGTATGATCCATCTTGAGTTAATTTTTGTGAAGAGTGAAAGTCTATGTCTAGGTTTGTTTTGTTTGCATGTGGATGTCCATTTATTTTTACAACACCATGTGTTGCAAAGAGTGTTTTTGCTCCACTGGACTGCCTTTGCTCCTTTGTCAAAGATTAGTTGACCGTATTTATGGGGGCCTATTTCTGGGTTCCCTCTCTGTTCCATTGATCTATTTGTCTATTCTTTCACCAACAGTACACAGTCTTGATTACTATAACTTTATAGTAAGTCTTGAAGTCAGGTAGTTTTGGTCCTCAAACTTTGTTCTCCTTCAATATTGTATTGTTGATTCTGGGTCTTTTGCTGTCCATACAAACTTTAGAATCAGTTTGTCAATATCCATGGTTTTGTTGTTTTTTTATTACTTACTCACAGTGGGCTTTTTTGTGTGTGTTCTGTGATTTTTGTTTTTGGGTTTTATTATTTGAACATTAATCTATGCGAACTCTTTGAGGTCTAGGTCTAAAGTATTTTCCTCCCAAGAGTATATTTATATGCTTCTTCCATACATTAGAGGGTAAAAACAATTTACAATCAGATAGATTTGTTGAAGTTTCAGATTCCAAATATTTCTGTCACCCACCATCAGTTCAGTCATCTTTTCATATATACAATCTGATTTTTATCCACCGGTTAAAAAGTGTTGCTTACCATGAGAATTTTTCTGGCTATATAGTCTGCCATATTGATATAAACAGAAACCAGGGAAAGAAGAACAGACTATTCTGATTAGTGAATTTGGGGGATGAGCTAATCATTCAAATTTAGGCTCTCCTGGGTCCCCTAGTTGGAATGTCTGGAGAGAAGATGCATGCTGATAATTCTCTCTGAAAGATGACAAGCTTAGTCAGTGAAGGCTCTACTCAATGTTTGTCCAGATCTGCCTGTGACTGGGTGGAGAATTTTGGTGATAGTTTGGTTTATTTCTAATTCAAAAGAAATGAAAGCAAATATTTCTTGTAATGCTTAAGCCATTTTCTCAAATTATCTCTAAGGGTATGAAGGGGACAATTTTATCTATACCTTAATGATTTCTATATTCATCTCTCAGTTGATTCTGAACATGGGAGAAGAAAAGGGTGAATAATTTTAGCAACATCCTCCTTAATTCCTATTTGTTTGATATTAATATTGCTTATAGGTGAATCCTCGTTAATAGCTTCCCATTATATCTGTCCTATTCCTATTTTTAACATTTTGGCATAACTTTCAGGTTTGTTTTTTGTAAGCATCATATTTACAGACTTGCTAAAAATGTAATGTGCATTTCTGTCTTCTAATTGCTATCATTAATCTATTCACATTTATTGAGATTACTAAAATTTTATACTTATTTGTATCATCTTATTTTCTATTTTTCACTTAACATGATTTTTCTTCACTGAAATACTTTTCTTTCTTTTTACTAATTTCATGGACTTTCTTTACTCTCTTTACTTTTCCCATACATTTAATTTCTAATAAATTCTTTCACATTCCATTTTAAAATGTTTTTGTTTTCCTTTTTCTTTTATCTGCAAGTCAAACTGTGTTTGGAATTCGAGGCAGATAGTTTTGCATTATCTTCTGGCATCTATTGTTGCCGTTGAGAAGTCTGCTGTCATTGGCATTGGCATTTTGAGGAGGTAATATTTATTTTCTCCCTGTTAATTTTAATACTTTCTCTTATTTTTTATTTTTTTCAATTTTGCCTCTGTTTCTAGGTAGTAGATTAGTGTTTAGTCATTTTGCCTCTGTTTAGTCATTTTGCCTCTGTTTCTAGGTAGTAGATTGATGACTAGGTAGTAGATGACTAGTGTTTAGTCATTTTGCCTCTGTTTCTAGGTAGTAGATTAGTGTTTAGTCATTTTGCTCAGTACATATTGTGATCCTATATCCTGATCCTATTATTTGTTATTTTATTTTTTTCAATTTTGCCTCTGTTTCTAGGTAGTAGATTAGTGTTTAGTCATTTTGCTCAGTACATATTGTGATCCATATCCTGATCCTATTATTTGTTTATTTATAAAAAAAATTCCAAGCTGTTTAAGTATTTGTATATGGTCTTCTCTGATGATCTCTCTTCACTCCTCACATGGTATTTTAGATTTCCTCCTTCTATCCTCAATATCCATTGATTTCTAGTTCATATTTTCTATCTTTATATCTCTTATTGCTGCATTTTGTGAGATTTTATTTCTCTTGTTACTTAATTCACAAGTTCTCTTATCAAATGTATTGCTCCACTCTTTTAAATGAGTTCTAAAAATGTATTACCAATTATAATGATTATATTTTTGATTCCTGTTTATACTTGGTTTTTATTTATTTATTTATTTATTTATTGGTTGGTTCTATTTTAAATCTACATTTCTTTTTTTTTTTTTTTAAATAGTCTGCTGGTGCCTTATATTTTTATTCCTTTTGTCCATCTCTTGTATTTTATAAGCCCTTCAGATTTTTCTAGAATCTTCAGTTCTCCCATTTGTTGTTTTTGCTGACTTCTTGATGTTTTAATGCCCAGAGGCTATGGTGTTTTGACTATTTACTTAAAAAGAGATTCTTTTCTGTGTTTTCAAGTCCAGGACTCTGGTGGGGTTCCCAAAAAGGATGGTTTTGAGTATGACTCTTTTCTAGGTCAATTTTTATATTAATATCTCACTTCAGTATTCCTATCCAACAACGGTAGTATAATACTTATCTTTGCTGCAAAACAAATTGCCACAAATCTACTGGCTTAAAACAATCACAACCATTTATGTTCCTCACAATTCTCTATGTTGGCATTTTGGACAGGGCTCAGCTGTTTGGTTTTTCTGGTTATCCTAGGTGAGCTCACCATTGTGTCTGTGGTCAGAACCCGGGTGAACTGGAGGCTGGTTGTTTTTTTGTTTTTTGTTATTTTATTTTATTTTATTTTATTTTATTTTATTTTATTTGAGAGAGAGAGCATGAGCAGGGGGAGGGGCAAAGGGAGAGGGAGAAGCAGGCTCCCCGCTGAGCAGGGAGCTCAATGGAGGGCACATCCCAGGACCCTGGGATCATGACCGAGTGGAAGGCAGATTTTTAACTAACTGAGCCACCCAGGTGGCCCTGGAGGCTGGTTGTTTAATGAAGTGGTTTAGCTGAGATGAGTGAACTCTGCTCTATGTGAGTTCTCATTCTTATTGCTGAGACTGGCTTCTTCACAGAGTGATCACCTCACCAAGAAAGATAGCAGTTTCTAGTGGACAAGCACTCTGAGTCTTGCATGCCTCATATTTACTATTGTCCTATTATTCAAAACAAGTTGTGTCACCAAGCCTAAATTGAAGGATAGGGAAATAGATTCCATCTCTTGATAGAAAGAGCCATTGTGGCCATTTTGTCTTATACCATAAGTTATGTGAATTTGGCTTCAGAAGAACAAATGCTTGGAGTTCAGAATTCTTGAAAGTGAACGTTTTTCTTTCCAGTGCTTTAAGCACAAAACCAGTTTTCTGACAAAGTTTTTTTTTTTTTTTTTAAGATTTCATTTATTCATTTATTTCAGAGATAGAGAGAGGGTGAGCTGGGGGAGGGGCAAGGGGGGAGGGGCAGAGGGTCAGAGAGAGGGACAAGCAGATTCCAGGCCCAGGGTGGAGCTTGACGTGGGGCTTTATCTCACAACCCTGAGATCATGACCTGAGCCAAAACCAAGAGTCAGATGCTTAACCCACTGAGCCACCCAGGCCCCCCTATAAAGTTTTAATCTCTCTTTTAGTTATACCTCCAGTGACAACTTCTGTTATAAACTGAAGTGTTCCTCTCAAATTCATATGTTGAAGCCCTAACTCCCAATGTGATAAAATTTGGAGATGAGGCTTTTGGGAGGTGATTAGGATTAGATGGGGTCATGAGAGTGGGGCCCTCATGATGAAATTAGTGCTCTTGTAAGAAGAAACTAGAGTGCCTGTTCATGTGCACTGAGGAAAGACCATGTCAGCAAGCAATGAGATGCCACCATTTACAAGATAGAAATGGTCCTCCCCAGAATCTGACCATGCAGCCTGATCTCAGATTTCTAGTCTCCTGAACTGTGAGAAAATAAAAGTTATCTGTTGTTTAAGCCACCAGTCTATGGTATTTTGTTTTGTCAGCTCCAACTTCCCATCCTGCAGCAGCCTGAATGTCTTTTTTCTTTATTTTGAATTTAAAATGTCTCCTACCCCTATAATTTAGTTCTCTCAGTGAGCCTCTCAGCCTCAATACCTGTTCATATCTTTGACTTTTAGTTCTTTCTTCATTTCTGGCATCTGGAGGTTTTCTTTTGTTTTCTCTTTTTCCTCTAAAATTTGGCTAATAAAATATTTTAAAAACATGTTATATTTTGCTAAGCTTTTTTGTGTGATTCAAGTGTTTTCAGTAACATGATCATCAATATATTAACTGAAAATCTGGTCTTGCTATCTTAATTGCAATTCAAGCGTAGTGGATTTGAGGTTTCTAATGCATAGGTGACATACGGTCACAGAAAATACATTTGCAGCCAATGTAACTGAGCAGGTAGACAGTCATTTGGGGGAATGTCAACTAGGATCAGGAAATCTCTAGTACTGTACTATTAAATACGACAACTACTAGTTCTATGTGGCTGTTTAAAATTACATGAATTAAAATGAAATACAGTTAAAAATTCTGTTCCTCAGGTTCACTAGACACATTTCAAGTGCTCAATGGCACAATACGGCAGACCCCAAGAGAACATTTTCATCATTTAAGAGAATTCTATCGGGAAGTGCTACTCTAGTGCTTTTGCTAAGTATCAGACTAGAAAATGTCATAACTAGGATAATAAGTCCACTTGACCTATGAAAAGAGGTTAATTTTAAGCTCCATGAGATAGATGGTGAGGAAGGACATGGATTATTGATATCTTTATCTAGATAAATATTGACTCAGAAAATTTTGAGAGATTGAGCTTGACTCAGAGAGATATCTTAGATTCAATTATGTAGAGTTGGAGCAAAGCAGAGATGTTGACAAAAACAAAAAAAAAAACAGAAAAATACCAGACAGATGCTTTGAAACTTCCCTGTCTTTTGTTTGTGTGCTTTTTTTTTTCGTTGATAATAAAAGTAATGTATGAGCACTGAGGAATATTTGAAAAGCATAATAATGTCCTTGCCTTCTTATCCAGAATATAGTAAATACACTTTATTTCTTCCCTAATGACTGTGAGTCATCATTATTGAGTTATAGATGCTGCATCTAGAAGAGAATGGAGATCAATGTTTTCCTAAACTGTTGGAATATTCAGAGATTTAATGTCTGCTTATCCCCCTGCATTAGATGGCTCTACAGTATAATTATTTTTTATCTTGCCATTTTTTACCTCATGTCTTGTTATTCTCTGTAACTCCTTACTTGACTTGTCTGCTTCTGGTAGCCTCCACTGCAGTACTTCTACTTTGTTGTCTTCTGTAACTTAATACACAAAACAGCATATTGAAAGTCACCAGGTAATCAAATTGGTCAAATGAAATTTTAACTTTACCATCTAAATGCCTCTGACTTGCTCTATTACTAAGTACAATGTATGACTATTATGTCAAATAGTTCCTCACTCATCATACCCTGCTTCCTCCTTGGAGATTCTCAGTGAGGCACAAATGAAAGAATATTGAACATTGAACATTAAGTAAGGAACGGGGGGTTTGTCTCATGGCTCAGCTTTATGACTTCAGCCTGGGCCAATCTCATATCTCCATAAGGTCAGAGTTCTCATTTGTTAATTCTCATTTCACTATCATCATCATGAACACTCATAAAGTCTTCACATGTGACAAGCAGTGTTCTAGTATTTTCCATGTATTAATTCATTTTCATCTCTACAATATTTTATGAATTAAGTACTATTCGGTACTATTCACATTTTACACATGAAGAAACTGAGATGTGAACAGATTAAATAACTAGCTCTCATACCTATGTTTCCAAGTTGCAAATGTTATGTTTCATTGAGAAATTTAATTGTCCTTTGAGGTCATGATTTTATTCTGGACGTTTTGAAATTTGGGGTAGTGAGTTTCTAGAGAACAGCACATCACAAAGCACTTTTGGCATTTCTGAAGAGTCTGTGCAAAGCAGCACTCACTAGCTGATGAACTAAGTGGGAATCCATTCTTCTTTAATGAAGAAACGATCAGAGCAATATAGTCAGGGGAGAAGCAAAAGAAATCCAGTAAGCTTGGCTACCGCCTTTTAAGGTTTTATAAAAACTGTGTGTGCTATTAATTTAAGCTGAGGATTTGGAAAATGTCATGACAAGGTTTATATGACAAGAAAAAAAACTAATACATTGGCTTGGTGAGAAAATCAAGGTTTAGTAGAATTTTTGCTCAGTTTGAATTTTTAAAAACATTTTCAAGATTTTATTTTGATACTAAGTATTTATATTAATGTGGGCTCAATGGTCTTGTTCTGGAAATAAACTTGCCTTTTCAAATATTTCTATGGCAATTCTTCCAAGTATAATTCGAAGATTCCAGCAGAGTTCTGAGTATCCAAATGTCTTTTAAACTATTTCCCACTGTGTATAAACTAGGGTCTTTATATACCAAGAGGAAATCATACCTAGCTATTTTTATTTCAGGATATTGTGAGGAGGCATCATTGTCCCTTAGGCAGACATCAGTACTGGAAGCCATCTTTGCTTGGGAAGTGGCTTTCAGTGAAACTTGGTCGAACGAAGTTTCCCATGGAACTAGTGATCTAATGAGAGACTGAGATAGTGGATTCACATTAGCTAAAGTTTACATGAAAGTAGAGAGTATTAAAAGCAATAAAAATTTTCAAAAAAAAAAGCAATAAAAATTTTCAAAAAGCCCATTTAGTGTGATTGCTCAGAGAACTGAAAACGTTTTTCACCTTCCCGATTGTTCTTTTGCACACATAATCTCACATCCCTCCTGTCATCACAGCCATTCTCTTCCAAAAATATACACACTAATTTTTAGCATTTATATATTTAAGAAAGCTTAGCATTTTAAAGAAAACTATGATGGATTTTAGTTTAGCTAAAAGAAAGTTTGTGTATCAGGTCTAACAACAACTCCTTCCAAATTACTGTCAGAAAATTGAATTCTTCCAGTGGTGAATCACAGAAGTAATTTACAGTAGTGTGTGATTTTTGTCATCTTCTGAGAGGCCATGAACTTTGCAGTCTTGGGGCCTTTGTTATCCTGTGCCAGAAGACAGATGCACCTTATCAGCATTTCTGGCTGATCGCTTTTTGGGACTGACCACAGGGCTTGGCTGGCTGGGGATGGCTTGCTGAGAGATGTGTTTGGAAAAGCTTTCCTCGTAACATTTTTGTTTTGCACGTTTGAGGGTAGCAGCAAACACACCAACAAAGTAAGCCTCTCTGTGTCCATTGGAAATTAGCAGGGGCTACCCATACTGGCTGGTACTTCATCTTGCTAGAAGTTCTTAGTCTCTTTCTCTCCTTAAGGTATATATAACCTGATACTGGTAGGGCACTTACTGCCCAATGAAAGGAATGTGGATAAAGATATATAGTTGACAAAATTCAGAATAATTTAGATGACAAAGCACTCATGGGGTGAAATGCTAATTTTGTGTTAATATGTGTTAAAATATTAATAAGATTAGTTAAGTTCTTTAGGAAATCAAGGATGAAAGGCATAAAACGAAATAACCCCATAAAACAAAGCATTACAATGGGACACAGGAACTGAAGTTTGTGGCAGCAGTGTGTGAAAAATAAAACTCATTTAAATCCTGTTTGTTTACAACTTTGCATTGCATCGCTGAAACTCTGGGCTCCTTTTAGAATTCTGTGAAGTGAAACATATAGGGGGGATTATCTGGGTCAGTACTTATCGTTGTGTTCTGCCCTGTTGTTCTCATGCATGCACTCTGCTGTTTTTTTTTTCTTTGTTTCATTTGTTTGCTTTTGGGAGTTTTGACAATGCATCCCAAGCTTTAATTAAGAAAATGTGAGCTCTATTATAATGGCTGTACATAAGGATATGCTAAACTTATTTACGAAGAAAGGAAAAGTAGTTTAAGAACACACCAACCCTAAGATTCTATTTTTACTTCTTTTTAAACCTATTGCAAATATTCTGATTGCATTAACATAGGCTTAGAATTTTGTAAGAATTAGCAGAATTCTCAAATGAAACATGCTTAGTTCAAACCATCCAAGTATTTAGGTTGCTTTGACCTCCACTTACCCACATCTCTCCATGACCATTTGATCTGTACTGTTTTACCTCCCTGTTTCCTAGCAGGTGGTCATCATGTTTCCTGTTTCAACTGCTACTAAGGTTTATCCTCTTTAGCTAATTCTCTGTCCGCAGTCTTCTCATGCAGGCAAGGTGGAGTCTTTCTTCAAAATAATATGATTAACTTCTTTACATAATATTTAGCGTTAAAAAGATCCCATTTACGTTCTCTTTGGAGAAATTAGCATAATGCATCAGCGAGGAAGAAAGGAAAGGAAATGTCCTCTTTCTCAAATCCCAGTATCATGAGGTATGGGGCATGAAAAATTGAGAAAAAAAATCTCGGTAGAGTGGTTTCATCAGTTGGCAACATTTTATAAGACATAGTTCTGGAAGTCAGTGAATGCATCTGGATTAATAATGTCTGGAGTCTTAAATAGAATTCATAAGACTGACTAAACCTGAAGACATGATATATTAGGTGAGGAGAGTTGAGAAGAAGGAAAGGGGGATATGAATTCTGACAAGTAATTATGGGAATCACTCCTTTAAAGAAATGATCAGCAACAAAGTTTAATGGTTGGACACCAATAGGTTAAACCTGAGTGCTTATTTTATGTTTATGTTCATAGGAATTATGTTAGAAAAGTGTAGCTAAAATTAAATTTGCACTTTCATTTGAACTTTCTGTTTTCTCCCCTTAGTTCTATCACTTAAAAAAATTGAGAGTCAAACTTCTTTGGCTTGGAATTCTGCCAAAAATGAATTCCTTTCTGCATTCTTGATTAAAATTCACTCATCTATTTTTGCAATCTTTGAATATGGGAAGAATGAGATTTATCAGACTCACACCATACAACTCATAAAACTAAAAAATAGCTTTCTGTTTATGCTTCAGGCGTGGTAGACAGGTAATAAAGAATATGAGCTTGACCTTGTTTGAAGAAACTTGGTATTGAGAAAACGAAGTATGACACTTTCTAATTTTTTAATAGACACATATATAGAATTTAAGTGTATGCTTAATAATAAAGTATAGGATACTCCATGTTTAATTCCTCTTAAATTTATGAAGACATACTTGGGATGTCAGCAAGTATGCATTCCTGAAAATCTTTGTGTTCTGAAAAGTCATAGACTAAAAATAGCAGGGCTTGTGGGAAAATAGGCCTTGAGGAAAGACTTCCCAAAACCCATGAAACTTTGTAACCAAAGCAATAGTAAAGACAATAATTGGCATATCATGAAATAATTTAGCCCAGGGATGTTCCTTTAAGACTATAAAATAGGTACAAAAACAATAAAGTAGAAATGTGGTTTTGGGGGCCACCGAGGTAATGCAGATGCAAGCAAAGTCTATGTTTTTTGGAGGAAGAACAACCTGCAGAGAGAGCCATGCTATGCCCAGGAGGGCCACTCTGAGATCAGAGCCCCAGAGCAGGAGTTTGTTTTTAATTTTCTTATAACTCAGATGTTCTTACCTGTGCAGTAGCCAAGCTAAGAACTGTTATCCTTCCTAGCAAAGATTGTAATTCCATTCCCACTCTCCCAGCCTCTCTTGCCCAGGAAAATTTGTTCATGAAAGTACTCAATTTCATGTTGTGTGTGTGTGTGGGGGGGGGTCTCTTAGAGCTAAGGCCAAATACAAGCATTATGTGAATTTCCACTTTCCATAGGTATCTCTCCCAGCGCTTTGTAGCTGTCTGAAGGTAGAAGAAGGTCATAATATAAATGTAAAGGAGAAGGAGCCACCAGAGAGCTGGGAGGATGGCCCAGAGTGTTTAGTGACATGGAAACCAAGGCAAGAGCATGTGGCAGAAGGAGGGAGAGGCCAACAGCAGACGCAGCCCAGAGCTCACAGAAGGTAATGGCTGATGGAGACATATTGTTTGAATTTAACAGTGATGAACATGTCGGTGACCTGAACAGAACAGGCAGTTGGAGTTTTCCTCTAGTCTTCTCTATTTGAAGTAGAAGAGAAGAGATTATAGTCTTGGACATTTGTGGTAGCTGCTGGGGAGGACAAGAAAAAGATGCGGACAAGAAAGAAATGAGAGGACTCACGGAAGCACGGAAGGGCCATGAGATGGGTCTCCGTTTCCCCCGTCATTCCTGGAACTCAGTCTGAACTGACCTGCCTGTGACACACACACTTCAGGAAGGTGATTCAAGACCCAGGAGCTCCAGGAGAGAGGCTGCTTCCCCCATATAATCCTAATGAGGTCTACGCAATCCAGATATGGTTCTCACAGCACTGCTGAGGAAAATAATCCTGGAAATCTTCTCAGCAGCTCTTCTGCACATGCTTCAGCTAGGTAAAGTAGGAATAGCACAGGCTTTGGCCCAGGACACGCCCAGACTCACATCTGGGCTTCATGGCTTCCTAATAGTATACCACGGACTTCATTCTCTGGATTCTGTACAAAGCAGAATCGAATACCTACCTTTTACTGCTCTTACAAGGATTCAATGAGGCAATATGTGCCAAGTTCCTGGGACAGAGTAGATACTCAGCAAATGAAGGTTCCCTTCCTTCTCTACTTAAATGCTGGCTTAGTCGTTAGCTTAGTAAGACTTAGAAGTCATGAGCTTAATAAGAGAGAAGATAGCTAGATTTGAGAGTTTGGAACAAAAATTTGCCAGTGTTAAAAACCTTTTTAGCTTCTTATGATTAAATTGTTAAACAGTACCCATGGAAGAGAATTGCTTTATGTATTTAGGTTTCTCAAGGTAATAATCAGTGTGTATGTGAGAAAGAAGAGCTATCTTAGTGCTGTTAAGCCCTAGCAGGTTGGCATTCATGCCAGGAAAACAAGAAAACTAACTGTTCTGATTGGGATACAGAGGAATCATACCTTTTTTTTTTTTTTTTTTTCAGATTTCAACAGAATCATTCAGGTAGATTATGAGATAAAACTGTATTATCAAGGACAGAAAGTTACTCAAAGTTAAATCCAGAGTTTTAGGGTTTTATTTTATGTATTAGGTATGATTTGATGGACTTTTCAGACATGGATACTTTTTTGGGTCCACTACCAAGCAAATCAAATATCAACTAAAAGGCATACGGTAGGCCCCAGGACATGTTTGCTTCATGTCACATTTTAGCAGGGGCCTTAAGGCCTATTTCAATGGCTAGAATTACAGTTTAAGAGATTAAATACTTAAAGCAGTTTTAGACAGAAGTTGTAATAGATTATACATGACCGTGTTTATACGCACATACACATACACACTTTTAGAAAGTATAATAGCTGTTTTTCCGTTTTGCTAGCAATTTATATTGTTTATGAGCTCTTAGAAACAGGGCCTCATTTGTGTTTGTTGCTGCTTTTGTTGAGTGTCAAATGCTTTTGCACAGAAATCGAAATGAAATGCAACCTGGTAATCTCAGTTGCTTTAGTGGATTGCTTAGCTTTTTGGCTCTAAGAAATATTTTTAAATCACCAGAGTAATCAACATACAAATATAAGCAAGGATCGAACTGCAAAAGAATGGTTACAAATGCGAAGATGGGCCCTGTGAACACTTGTAAAGGCAGAACACCTCTCCGGAACAGAGGGATGGTTAAGCTCACCTCCATGCTCCTTGCTCCCTGAGAAGTATGTTATTTGTGCTGCAGATGAATCCTGGGACTTTGGTGTCATCTGCTCAAAGGACAGAGCTTTTAGGATGGGATAAGGTCAAAGGGTCTATATTGTCCTGTAAAATTCTTGTAAAATGCATTAAGAGGTCAATCCTGTGAAAGAACTTTAAGTTCAGCAAAGAGTAACTTCTCAGACAATAAATATGTGGTTCTTCCTTTCATGTTTGTCAGAATCTTTTCCAAGAGGCTGGCTATCCCTGAGCTTTTATCACATATTTCATATCAATGATATTAAGATATATAACATAAGCATGCTTAAACCATAAGGTTTCTCAGACGAAATACACTATATTTCACAAACTAATGGTTTGGAGCAGAGCACATGATATAATAAACTGGATCTTGAGGACAAATGAAATCTAAAACTTCAGATGATGAAAACTAATTGCTAACCTTGCAATTTAGAGCAAAAATACAATGGAAAATACGCACGTTTTAGCAAGACATGAAAGAACAGAAATGGAAGTGTGTGACAGGAGTAAGGCTTTGAACCTTTCATGGCAGCTTAAGATGACTCAGCAAAGCTATCAGAGGCTATTGCTTAATACTTCATACTGACTCACAGCTAGCAATGCTAGAAAAGCCTTAAATTATTACTCAAATCGGTAAATAAGGGTCACTCTAAATAAAAGAGCAATGGGTGATTTAATTTAGAATTTATTTCCATTCTCTGATGTCGGTAAAAAGCTCCAGCAGTCAAAACAGTGGCAAATTAGATTTCTGGGCACTTTGAAAGGTTTTAGATGTTGAGGTGACACTTCTTGACTTTCTTTAATTGCACTTTAATATGTATTGCTTTCTTCCTCCCATAACACTTATGTAGAATTGTTTTCTCATATGGGACATAGAGGAGAATACCACTATAAGATGTTGAAACAGTCCAGATGAGAAGTGGTAAGGCTTGAATTAAAGAAGTGGAAGCGGGCAAGGAGCAAAGTGACTGATAAAAGATACGTCCACATCTTTATCAATGAGATGCATGGGGTTCACTGGGTGCTGGAGACAAAGGAGAGGAAAGTTGCAAAGGTGACTTAATCTTTTCCTTTGGGTACCTGGATAAATGGCAACACATTTCTCTGAAACAGGGCATATATATAACACAAGAGGGAGGTTTGGAGGAAAAATATGAACTTCATTTTGTAATGTCTAGTATAAATTTCTCACTTGGTGGGATGACAAACAGGCTGCCAAATATATAGATTTGGAGTTTAGGAGGCGAGCTGGAGATAACAGTTTGGCCATATCATGAGTGAAAAGCTGGTAGTTAAAACCATAACAGTAAATCAGTTTGCTCTGAGAAAATGGGTAGCATGAGAGAAGGACAAAGATCAAGCTGTGAGGAATAGTGAAAATTAAAGAGCAGCGGAGGAATGAAGCCAGGTAGGAAACATCTGAGCAGTGGTCTGAGTTAATTGGAGCATCAGTACTATGTGTGAGAAGCCAAAAGAGGCCAAGACGTGGAAATGCAAGAAGGGATCACCAGTGAACAAAGCCACAGAATGAACGGTGTTAAAATTAAACCTGATTATGAGGTGATTGAGTGGAGACCTAGATTTCTCTTTTAGGAGGTTTGACACAAAGGGAGGATTCGAGCTGGAAGAGAGTAAAGAGCCCAGGAAGAATTTTTTTCTTTTTAAGTTTAAGAGAGTCGAGTTAATTTATATACAAGGAAATAACCAGTAGACACAGAAAGGATGAAGAATAAGCCAAAGAAAAGTAAATGATGGAAGTAGTTTTGGAGCAGACCAGACATGATATGATATGGCACCAAAATGGAAGAATTAGATTGGACAGAAGGAGAGCTATGTTTTCCCCAAAGGAGAAGAAAAGGGTCCATCTTCTATGGCAAAAACTCAATTTCCTTAATTTTGATGGATAAGGTTACTACTTGTATACCTGCAAACTCAGAGATAAACTATTAAACACTTAATAGATGACGGCAAATAAATTCAGTTATGCTAATAAGCAGTCTCCCAGGTAAGAAGCAGGGAGAGCAAAATCTAGCTCTATCCAGGGGGTTGTGTTGATGAATTCTCTAATTACCATCATTCCATACAGCATCCATAAAGCTATCGTGGAAAAGAAAGCTTCAGGCAAGTAACTGGGTAACTAGTCATGGAATCATGCTGCTGATTCCAACTCCTCTGTGTCCATGTTCACAAAATCACATCCTTTTTACAAGTTGCCTTCCTATCATAGCCTCCCAGCAAGTGATTTTCCAACGGGCAATTCTAACTTTATTTTCTTTTGCATCTGTATAGTAAAAGCTAGTCCACGAAAGACCAGTCACTACTGGCTGAAATATTAAGGATGGTCCTGGACTTGAAAGCTGGGGAGAAGCCATGTCACCCTGTGGGACTCTGCCCAGTGGCTACTCAGCCTCCTACAGGGTATCACTATCATCTTTGATCTACAACAACATTTTTATCAACCCAGATGTTCGTGAAATTATACAAAAGAGGAATAACGGTGAAGAACAGAGTTTACAGATTTCTTTAAGAGCTCATGACTTAGGCTTTCCCCAGTTTTAATGTCTGGGCATGCTAGGTCTGTGCTTGTTTTCATGGTTACAGTGTGCCTCATAGCCAGATCATAGCTATGCATTGCTAATAGTTAATTCAGTCTTTAAAATGCCTTTCATTTTCTCTTATTCTAGGATTTTTTTTTTTTTTTGGTAAAGGAAAAATAACAAAACATGATTTCTCTATTTCTCTTTCCAAAACAAGGGGAAAACCAAAGATTCAGTCATGACTAGAGGCCCTCTATTTCACAGAAATTTGATTTATTTGGTGATCTGAAAGCTTAGCTTTTACAGTTCAATTACAAGTATGGTTGGAATCCCAGTATGAAAATTATATTTTACAAGCCTTATAAAAACTAGAATGGTAAATTAAGTGCAGCGTAAGCAAGAATTGAAAGTTCCAGCAAGAAAAAAAGAAAATGTCCAGTGATTTTAAGAAGAGAAGGAAAATTTAACTTTTAAAGGGTAGCTGATGCTTTCTGAATGGCAAATTGATGAGAATCAAGATTTTTTTTTCTCTGACTTTTCTTTGAGGGTTTTTTTCCCTCACAGAGATTGGTTGCATTTTTTATTTTTCATTCATCTGTATCTTTATTTCAAAGTTCGTTATCACCCTATGGCAATCAACTGAAGGATGGCAACGTTTGATATTTGTGTGGGGTACAACCATAGCACCCATTTTGGTGACTCTCAATTTGGAGACAAATGGCATTAAGTGGAAACAATTGTGGAAAAAGAGGAAATTTGTGTAACTCTCAAAGTTCATAGCACTTGAAATCAAGCTGTTAATTATATATCTCAACAGCTCTCTCTTCATGCAGGTAGCTCTGAAAATCAATAGGGGCTGGTGGTGAAGGCATCCCAGCTGGTGTATCCCAGTTTAAAACTTGGATATGAGTGATGCATGTAGATACACACACACACACACACACACACACACACACACACACACACATAGAGGGAGAAGAAATTTTCCACTAGAGTGAGGGTTTGTCAACTCTTAAAATTGAGGTAACAGAAAGATCTTTAAATGAATAAAACATATCGGGTGCCTGGGTGGCTCAGTTGGTTAAGCGACTGCCTTCGGCTCAGGTCATGATCCTGGAGTCCCGGGATCGAGTCCTGCATCGGGCTCCCTGCTCAGCAGGGAGTCTGCTTCTCCCTCTGACCCTCCTCCCTCTCATGCTCTCTGTCTCTCATTCTCTCTCTCGCAAATAAATAAAATCTTAAAAAAAAAAAAAAAAATTAAAAAAATAAAATAAATGAATAAAACATATCAATTTATTTAGCTCCCTTTTAAAAGTACTGATGGGTAGTTACTGATAGATGGGTGGTGCTTACATTTTATATCATATTTTTCTGGAAAACTTTTATGGCAATGTTGAGGAGTAAAGAGAGAAAATTGAGAGATGGTGGGAAACCTAAAGAAGAGTTTGATGTTTTTCTTATGAGCAATAGGGAAACTGCATGTTCTTAAATGGGAATATAACATAAGAGTCTAAATTATTTTACAAAAGAGCTTATATTTAAGGTTTTCGTTATATTCACTGGGCTCACCCCTAAGAGGAAATCACCAAATATTTGTTAATAATAATATGACATTAATGTCAAGAACTGTCACATGACACAGTTCTAAAGTTTATAAAATATTTTAGACTTGGAAGGAGGAAGGAGCTGGGCTGGGGCTGGCACTCCACTTTGGAAAGAGAGGTTGGATTCACAGAACTCACTGTGTTCACCCAGCTCCCACCCCAGCCCAGCTCCACCCCAAATTTAGTGTGAGGGTTTTTGTTCATTTGCTTGCTTGCTTTTTTCCTGCCTTTTTTTTTTTTTTAAGATTTTATTTATTTATTTGACACAGAGAGACACAGCGAGGGCGGGAACACAAGCAGGGGGAGTGGGAGAGGGAGAAGCAGGCTTCCCACCGAGCAGGGAGCCCGATGCGGGGCTCGATCCCAGGACCCTGGGATCATGACCTGAGCCAAAGGCAGACACTTAATGACTGAGCCACACAGGCGCCCCTTTTCCTGCCCTTTTATTTAAGTTTTTAAGTTGGGCTTAAACATCCTAAGTAAGTTAATGATATCGAAGAAGAGGCGTTATTCTTATGTTCAGAAGTATTTTGAACTTCCTTCATTTTTTAATGTCTTCACGGTATTTTAATGAGAAGTTCTAAGGAGGTGTATCAGGCACTGCCTGACTTCTGCCTTCCTAACTTGGGAGTTTTCACAATTTCTGAATTTTCAATCAATCTCTTATTTGCAAAGCATTACGTGTCTCTAACATAGGAGAGGAGAGTGAGACCAGGTAGATAACTGTGGCATGAGAAACTGTAGGAAAGGAAAAGATCACTACTCCCAGGAATAAATAGTTCAAGACAAAAACAGACTTTTTTCTTAATAAGTCCTAATTTTCAGCAAAGTACTTGCCTAGAGAAGTGTTTTATTATTAACACAATGCATCTGTTATAGTGATAATTATTACTTGGAGTTTACAGCAGAGGATTCTGAGCTTTAAATATTTATTTAACTTTCAGGACACTTTTATCTTAGTTTTAGCCATCCAAAACTCCTATTACCATGTTTTGAGATTACTGTCAACGGCTCTGTTTTCTATTATTCAAGTTATAGGGTGTTAAGGAAATTTAGTCATTATTTTACAGGAGAAAACTCCAACTCATAATTTATTTTGCTTCATACAATAATGTTTTAGGTAAAGTACACAGCATGATCTTCATATTTTTGATAATTTTATTCAACTCTTTCCAGAGGATGTTAGTATCAGATTTTCCGATGGTGAGAGCACCATTTAAATATGAGACACGTTTTCTGCTAGGGTGGGCAGGTGTGGAATCTATGTTACCTTCAGAAGGAGAATACAAAACCTCTTTATTACGCACAGTCCCACCCTGTGTCCAGTTGTCAGTATCTAGACACTTACTGTCCCATTTGACACCTAAGCAGATGGGTATTACTTACATTTAAACAACAGTAAATACATTTCAATGTATATATTCTGAAAATTCACATAAAATTAATTTTAGTAAATATATTAAAATAATAATTTGTTTTAAAGGATTGTTTTAAAAATCTCTATAATCATGTAACAAATTTCCTAGCTTGAACCTGAACTATGTTTCTCTTAGGATGTACGCATGCTCAGGAAGACCTGAAGGACTGGTGGAGCAGGTCAACCACAGTCCATTTGCATGAAAGTCTGAGACACTTTGTGGAAAGGGAAAGAGGATCATGGAGCCAAATCTACTTGGGGATAATGGCCAGTGTTAGGAGAGAAGGATGGTTCTAAAAACATCCCAGTATCTTTTATTCAGATTGTCCTCTGGTCTCGTCCCCACAGACTCATGCTTGAATGCTATAGTAAGCAAGCAGCAAAAATATTTGATAAATATTTAAAAAGCAATTAAGTCTACATCTTCACGGGACATGAAGAGTGCCAGGTGTCTTCTGCCAGAGTAGCTGTGGTTTAAGAACCACAATGGGAGGGGCGCCTGGGAGGCTTAGCCTGTTAAGTGTCTGCCTTCAGCTCAGGTCATGATCTCAAGGTCCTGGGATTGAGCCCCTCATCAGAATCCCTGCTCAGCAAGGAGTCTGCTTCTCCCTCTGCCTGACACTCCCCCTGCTTGTGCTTTCTCTTTCTCTCTGACAAATAAATAAATCTTTAAAAAAAAGAAAGAAAGAAAAGAAAAGAACCACAATGAGAGAGAGGAGCTTTGGCACCCATTGGCACCTTCACATGGCCCCCTCAGCTTCTTTAGAATGTAAGCAGGAGAGATAGAAGCTTTGTGGCACAGTTACAGTATTTTGTACTGAGGGCAATAGAAGAAATTACCACAGAAATCAGAGAGTAAAAAGAATAGTGGATGCCGAGTCATGGTCAAGATGATTCGTGTGTAGCTCACAGCAGAGATACCTTCACAGGACTTCTAGAAACGCTTGTGAAGAATTTGCGAAGACAGAAATTAAAAAGCAGATGATGACAGAGCCAGTCAAACCTCATATAGCTGTGCTATTTTGACCATGACTATTATTTTTTCCAGATTAATTTAGTTTGGGAGAGCAGAGTTAACTTTTAATTAAAAAAATTGATCTCAATTTTGATGTAGATTCTTACTTCTATGTTCAAATAAGATAGAGATGTTAGATATGTAATCAAAATATTTTTTGTATTATGGAATTGCTAATTCTGTATAATATATTACTAATCACTTCAATGTTAGAGATTCTAAGATACAGTGTATCGTTTAACAATAATGCTTTTCAGATGTATTCCTAAAATTGATTCATAGAAGCATGTTATACAAAAGTCTTTGCCTGATACCACCCTTGGATAGAACATTACTTTGAAGTTCACATTTTTATTAAAGGACTTTACTAATCTGCTTCAACATACCTCCTAACTGTCCACACCTCCTTGTATTCAAGCTCAGTTTAATCACCTCTGCTTCTTGTGGGCTGGACTTCATGACTATATTTTTTGTTTTCATACTTCATACATACATTATATTCTATTAATTATAAAGATTTTCAGGGGCGCCTGGCTGGCTCAGTCGTTAAGCGTCTGCCTTCGGCTCGGGTCATGGTCTTGGGGTCCTGGGATCAAGCCCCGCATTGGGCTTCCTGCTCAGCGGGAAGCCTGCTTCTTCCTCTCCCACTCCCCCTGCTTGTGTTCCTGCTCGCTATCTCTTTCTCTTTCAAATAAATAAATGAAAATCTTGAAAAAAAAAAAAGATTTTCAGGTTTGTCACAGATTGAATAGAAACTTGTTCTGTAATGAATTGATGCTGTTCTTTGTAACCTAGTAATTAGTACAAAAGATAAAAATTATGGAGTGTGTAAATGTATTTTATGGAATACCCACAGCACATTACATGTTTATAGAATAAACACATTCAGTCTTGACCTTGGCCATATATTTATAGTCTAAGAAACTAAGAAAAAAAATGCATCATCTATATCTAATTGTAAATGTGTGGCAAGAGGAAGCTGGAAACATGAATATAACAGAGAAATTAAGTATCTTGTGTTTTGAAAACAAGAATATACTCTTTTGACCCTTACTTAATTAAAATGGATTTTCTAGAGGAAATAAAAATTCACACAGACCCAAAGGTCAAAGAGCCTTTGCCTGGTGGGTCTTTTCTTTGGAAAAGAACATTCTGCAAATTGTCATTTCTTTTCTCCCAGAAACTATCCCAACAGAGATCTGAAAATGTTCCTTTTCCATCTCCCTCAGCTTGACCTTGGCTTTGTCAGGGAGTCTTTTAATTTATCATATTTATGAAATGTCCACAAGATCAGTGTACTATCCTTCTGCAGTCAATTTAAAAATATGGGGGATTTTGCCTACTGGAGTTTTAAATATTTCTTTCCAACATGAAACAAATTGTTTCTTTTTTTCTTTTTCCTTTTTCTTTAAATTCAATTAGCAAACTGTTCTTAAGTTCCTTGAGGGTACAGATTTGTATTTGTTTATTTACTTCTCTATTCTCAGCCCTAGAAGAGTGCTGTCATGTAGTAGGTTCTCATTAGTATTTGCACAAGAAATACTCCACTTAAGGGTGTTGAGAAATATGTGGAAGACATTTAAAATTTCTTTATGTGCATACAGAGCATGATACGTATCATCGGAATCCTAGCTTGCTTAAATAATACCACATTCCAAACATGCTCTTCTTTGATTAATGATTAGGCAAAAAGTTCTGAAATAATCTCTTTTAATTTCTGGGAAACTTGAAATCTAAAATCTTTCACCCATTTTTAGTTCTCTTATACTTTACAGCATTTCCTACTTTCCTCTTTTTTATACTTCTCATGACTCACCCTCTGACTTTTTATTCCATAAAATTGCAGAAGCTGGAATAACACTTTGAATAAGACTAACCTTGACAATCAAACTCTTAGTGGAAAACAGAAATGAGGGAAAATTAGATTTGTGAGAAAGCTGTGGAACTGGGCAGTAAAGAAATGAACCAGAGCAGGGCCAACTGGAAGCATGGAGCACCAGGGCCAAAGAGGGGGAGGGAAATGCTGCCTGTTCAGCCTACAACGTGATCCCCCACAGAGTCTTGCTAGTCTTTTAATCCAAAGAGAAAAAGAGGTGTGATATCTGAGAATATCAAGAAAGTTGTTAGCTCTATTGACAAATCTGGTGTATCAACACTCATGTTCTCTGGCTTTGTTCTACACATTAAAAATAGATTGTGCTGTAGTGCCATTCCATCTGCCTCTTTTACAAACTCTGCAATCTTTGAAAAGAAAAAAAAATGAGAACAGTGGACTATTGATTTAATAGTCCATGATTTATTTTTAGCATCCATCTAGACATTTAGTTAAGTGCTTCAGATTGAGGAAGCCTTATAGTATGGGTTTAAAGGTTGTGAGGATTTCAAGATTTTTGTTGTTGTTGTTGGGGAGGGAGGGGCAGAGGAAGAAGGAGAGAGAGAATCTCCAGCAGATTCCCCACTGAGCACTGAGCCCTAAGCAGGGCTCAATACCACGACCCTGAGATCATGACCTGAGGTGAAACCAAGAGTCTGACGCTCAACCAACTGAGCCACCCAGGTGCCCCAGGTTGTGGGGATTTCAAATCATGAATTTGTCTGTTCGTTGGTATGTATGTGTATGTGAGTACATGTTATGTATATATAAAAATATATATTTATATGAAAGATCATGTAGAAAAACATGATAGTAGATTGTAAATATGTAAGACTATATATATATTTAAAATGAGGCATGAGATTTATTTTCCTTCCTTCACTAAGCTTATTTGGTATCACAGAACTATAATGTAGCTTAATAAAAGACTAAATTTTTATTTGAGGGTAAATAGCACCATGCCCCTGGAGGGACGGAGGGAGGCAGTACCAGAGAAATGTTTGTAGACATATTTAAATAGAGTAAGTCTCTACCTTGTTGGAATTCCAATCTTATTAGCTCAGTGGGTTCAAGAGCTCAAATGAGCATAAAATCCCCACATAATATTTGATATGTTTTATGAAAGCGGAGTAAGTTACATAGATGTCAGAAAGAAAAAAGTTATTTAACAGTCTACCAGTTCACCCAAAAGCATTGGTTAAAATAAGAATATTTCCTTAAAAACTCAAACATTTTGGGGCACCTGGGTGGCTCAGTTGTTAAGCGTCTGCCTTTAGCTCAGGTCATGATCCCAGAGACCTGGGATGGAGCCCCGCATCGGGTTTCTTGCTCACCGGGAAGCCTACTTCTCCCTCTCCCACTCCCCCTGCTTGTGTTCCCTCTCTCGCTGTGTCTCTCTCTGTCAAATAAATAAAATCTTTAAAAAAAAAACCTCAAATATTTGAATTGTCAAACATGATAGGTGTGAAATTAGATTTGAAAAATAAAATGTAATTTACTTATTTATTTACTCATTTATTTACTTATCTATACACTGCTTCATCCCAAAAGGATTTGATTCACAAAAATAAATTTTATGCAAAAAATTAAGGAAGAGATTACCAAACACCTTATCAATTAACCTTTATTAAATGTAGTTAGGTGCCAGAAACTTTCATATTCATCACCTCATTTAATCTATTCCACAAACTCCATCAGGCCTATTTTCATTTTTTAGAAGACATTGAAGCTCATATAGATGAAGTCATTTATTTGCCCGTTATGAAACATAAGTAAATGGCAGAGCTTGGGTTCAAGCCAGGTCTTCTGACTCTTTAATGACTTTCCCAGTACTTTCCATCACTTTCTCTTTAGCTTAGAATCATGATCAAAGTTATATCCTTCAAACTGTCAAAGGATTAGACATAAGACAAAAATTTCCTTGGTGGATAAAGTAGAAAACCACAGCTTCGATCCATTACCAAAATGTAATGAGTCTGGGGTAGGAGGAGAAAAGCAAATATTCTGCAAATACACGCTGTCCCTGTCTCTAATGATAGATTTTACTGTATGTGAATTGAATTCCTATCACAAATTATTTTGATTATTCTAAAATAAAGTATATACACAGGTTGTTATTTGTTGGAGAAAAACCTGAAGGCCCCACTGGTATGTCCAAGACCATCTCAGAATCCTTCATTCCAGTCTTACTTCAACTCAAGAGCAAAACTGTTGTTAATAATTTGTCACTCTCAGGCACCGTCTCCACTGCATTCCACGCCTTTTTCCCTCTTCGCAAGTGCTGAAGCCTCTCTGAGCACTGCCACTTTTTACCAGAGAACCACTCCTTTTCCTTCGTGAGAAATTAGTAGCTTAGAGGTGGTTTTCCTTATCCAGGAGCTCTTCGGGCTCAGCCACTGTGCTGCTCAGGCTTTCCCATCCTCACAGAGGAATGTCTGTCCCTCACATTTTAAAGTGAAACTCTGTGTGTGTATAATCTCTATTTCCTCTGCCTCCAAGAAGACCTAGCTCTATCATTTATACTTTCTCTTGACCATCTATTCTTTTATATTTACTCCTTTATTCTGTATGAGAAAATGTATGGAATTCAAGCAATGTGGTCCCTGTGCGGATCACCACCCTCCATGTTCAAGTACCTTTTGATTCCCATTTACCCTTCGTTGTTCCTGCTCAGCTTCCATCAGGCTCCCTTCTCTTTACTCTTAAATGTCCAGAGCATTATCCTCAATCACCTTTTATTCCCGGTCTACATCTATAACTCATCAAATGTAGCCCTTCAAATTCTACCCTATGAATTATAATCGGTCTTCAGTCTAGACTTCTCTACATCTCTACTGCTCTCCATACCTATATGTTCATTGACCCACAAGATGCCACCAACTGGATATATCAAAGCCCCGGAACCAACATGTCCAAAGTTTTGCTAACTATGTTTCCGCTCTCTGATACGGGCTTCTCCTGCCTTCTGAAGTGTGGAGATAGCAGCACAACTACTAAATCTGAAACCAAACACCTGGAAACACCTGGATTTTACTCCCGTCCCCTTCCTCCTACATCAGAGTCTTCAAGTCCTGAGACAACTGCCCTGTCCTCCTGTATTTCATTTCTCCCTCCTCTGATTCCCACTTCCATCACCTTATCTTAGGCCTCGGGCTTTCTCATTTGCATCACTGTAATATCCTCTTATTTTTTTTTTTAAGATTTATTTATTTGAGAGAGAGAGAGCAACAGTGGGGAGGGACAGAAGGAGAGGGAGAGAGACAATCTCAAGCAGACTCCATGCCAAGCACAGAGCCCCATATGATGCTCAATCCCATGACGCTGAGACCATGACCTGAGCTGAAACCAAGAGTCAATGCTTAGCCGACTGAGCCACTCAAGTGTCCCCCCGCCTCTTTTTAAAGATTTATTTATTTGAGAGAGAGAAAGAGAGAGAGAGAGACAATGTGTGTGTAAGCAGGGGGGTGGGAGGGACAGAGGGTGAAGGAGAGATTGTAACATTCTTTTAACTGATCTCCCTCCCTTTAGTCCAACTGGCCTCATCTTTGTCATCCAATGTACTTAACATTGTCTTGCTTTGATTACATAGCTCCCCACTACCAGATAAGTGTATGCACTCATATTTTACTCTATTCATAGTCATATTATAGACATGGCTCTAAATGTCCAAAACATACATTACTAAAAGCAATTGTCATGCAAATAATTAAAACAAAGAGGATTTTTGAAAGAATGGATATAAAAAAAATTGTCCCAAAGTTAGCAAAAGAAGTATATTTTAACAAAAGATAAACTTCTTGATCTCCCTTTTGCTGTAAAATCAGCTGAAATGGTCAATTCTTTTAATAACAACTAGTTTCTTCAGAATACTAAAGGAATATAATGGTTTTGTGAGAACATTTGCTACCTCAGTAATGTAAAGCAACTTTGATTTTTGTTGAACACACATGATTGGCATTACTAGAAACAGCCCTTTGAATAAAAGTTTTTATTTCTTTTTTCCCCCAACAGAATACAGTTAGTTCTGCTATAACATGACATATACATTTTTAAAAATCACCAGACTGTGCAAAATTATGCAAAATCCTGTAATAAAAAGCATAGGGCTTATGAGAAAAATGGAGTTAGGGTAACAACACCCAAAAACTTTATCAGCAACAACTAAAAAAGACAGAAACTGAACAAAACTGGCAGTGCAAGTTTACCCATGTCAAATTGTTAAGAAATACCCAAATACTATAATAAATATAACAGTTTACCTTGAAAAATCCTGAAGTTTTGCTTGTAGAAGTGGTCATCAAGAGTGTAGTGGATTGTAAATCATTATGAAATTGTGGAAGGAAGGTTATCTGAGATTGGATAGGAAATGAGAACATCATGTGGATGGATCTGGCTCCCGACACACACCATGAACTGAGGAAGCCAGATATATTGGTGACCTGTGCATGTGTCATTTTGCATCTTCACCAAGGGCTGGCAAATTGGGTACAATTTTTTTATACTCACCTAGTGTCTCTCATAGATGAAACTGGGCGTAAGCAAATGTAAAATGTGCATTATGCTCAAATTATCATTTTAGATTTTTTTTTAAATCTCATTTATTTACATTAAAAGAGGAAACTCTTTGCTACTTATGTTTACATCTCTGGAGCTCAATAATGTAGGGCTTTTTTTTTACAGAATCTGAATTGGCTGGGTTTCCATTATTAAAGCAAGATAGAAATCATCTAAGTTAACTTGGAAAAAATATTTCAGGATCACATTGACCTGGTGAAAAAGGATTTCTCCTTAATTTGTATAACTTTTTTTTAAAAGATTTTATTTATTTATTTATTTGAAAGGGGAAGTGAGTGAGAGAGAGAGCGCATGAGTGGGGGCAGCAGAGGCAGAAGGAGAAGCAGACTCCCTGCTGAGCAGGGAGCCCATGTGGGGCTCCATCCCAGGACCCTGGGATCATGACCTGAGCCAAAGACAGACACTTAGCTGCTTAACTGACTGAGTCACCCACACGCCCCTAGGATTTCTCCTTAATTTGTAAATAAAAAAACAAGCAGTACTAGAGAGTCCTCCTTGGTCGTCAGTATTAATTCAGAATATCATTGAAATATCATCAAGGGTCACTCTCATTCTCTAATTTCACTTTGAGTTTGGTAACCATTCTGTTAATTTTTCTGTTTCTCATTCATCACTTAGCAGAAATGGTAGCCTTCCTGCTACCATTGTGACGCAAAATGGTAATATTGCTATTACTCTCTTTTTTTTTCTTATTATGTTATGTTAATCACCATACATTACATCATTAGTTTTTGATGTAGTGTTCCATGATTCTTTGTTTGCATATAATTATTAATGATCTTTAGAACTATGTAGTAAAAGAGAAATAAGAAACAATCTTGTCTCAAGCAATGCATTAATTTTTTCATAAGTATAAGTTGTCTTTGTGCTCTCTTAAGAATGAGAGAAATAGAATTCTTTACAACAACATATTACTTCCAAGCATTAAAACTAGTTTCCCTAATATTTATTGCTATCCTCTTTATTAAGCACTGTAAATAAATTTTCAGATGAAAACAGAAAAAGTAATACTAATGTTTACAAATGTTGAAGGTGGTAGAGGATAAAAAATAAAAGGCATGCTATTTATGCTTTTCCCAGGGTCCTGGGATGGAGCCCCTCATCGGGCTTCCTGCTCAGCAGGGAACCTGCGTCTCCCTGTCCCCCTGCCTCTCTCTGCCCACTCGTGCTCTCTCTCTCTCACTCAAATAAATAAATAAAATCTTTTAAAAACGAAAATCCAGACTTCATTGTAAGTCACAATTAAGTATGACTAAACTATTACAAATATAAATATACATTGAAGACAAATAAAAATTTAATTATGATACTTTGAACTAGAAACTCAAATATTAATGATTAAGATCATTAATAAAATCTTTACCTGATTAACAAACATAATTGTGTTGGTTTGCAACCATGAGAGTTCCCTGGGTGAAGTATGAAACTATCTCCCAAACACAGAGGACAAGGAGAGACCAAAGAAAGAGACAAACCACTCCAGATTGGTACATGGTAGTTTTAACAAGCAAGAAGACTTTCAAGGTTTGTTTTGGTCAGCCACGAGGTGAGTAGATCACTGCACTCGCTCGCCAGAATCTTAGAAGTTTATATACAGACCTTGATGGGGTTCAGACCAGTCCAAATGATCTTAACAACACATTACTCTCTCAAGGCTGCTTCCTTGAAGCAGCTTCCCCTACAGAATGGTGGGCAGAGTTTACATTCCAAGCATGGGGGTGGGGAGTGTTGGGGCTTGTGGGGGTAAGGAACCTGCAAGTGCCCAGGTCCAGCTTGCAGGTCAACTGGCAGTCATGTCCTCTCAATGACCTCCTCCAACAAATTTAGAGATAGTAATTATTGCTTAGATAGCAAATAAAATTTACTCATTCTTAAATAAAAATCAAGATGTTAATTAAGAAAATATATGAAACTCTCTCTCATTAATTAGTGTTTATCATTTCTGACTCTACTTACGATATTATATGAAGATTTATGAGTCAATGCCTATTTTCTTGGCAATAAACCTTTAAAAAATCAGACATGCACAAAAATATTACTTATTAGCATATATATATGCTATATATGTATTAGTAATATAAATATTTGTGAGTGTGCATGTGTGTTTCCAAATTTCTATGCATAGAAAGGCCTCTTCTGTGATAGATTCATTGCTCTTGGTTCAGATCTTATCAATAGTGACTTTGCAAGACAAATACTGCTTTAAGTAGAGTATTAAAGTAGTATGCAGGAATAAAGCACATGACCTCTGGACACTTGAAAGCTCTAATACCATGGGCAGTTATTTTGTCCTTCTGTGTCTCATTTTCCTCATGTTAAAATGGGGATATAGTAGTACTTGCCTCAGAGGCTTTCTATGAGAATTAAAAGAGTTGAGAGTGTAGATTGCATAGAACACCTGTCATCTATTAAGCTCCATGTGATGATGGTAATGCAACTGATACATTAGCTCAGTCTCCTCTCTCAAATTGCTCTGTGTTGTCTGCATTGACTCTCTAGTCTCAGTTTTCCTTAAGATGGATCTATCATTCAATTTGATGTTGTGTAATACTGACTACAGTTTTATTTATTTATTTATTATTTAAAAAAATTTTTTATTATTATTAACATATAACGTATTATTTGTTTCAGGGGTACGGGTCTGTGAATCATCGGTCTTACACAATACACAGTGCTCACCACAACACATACCCTCCCCAATGTCATGTTTATTTTAAACAAGTGGAGTGGGAAATTGTGAAACAATATAGCTATGCCAATGCTGTCAGTGTTGGGAGATTATTTTAAAATAAACACGTCCTGTAGATCAATTTCTATAGTATTAAACCAAATAGCGAAGAGTTTCACATTTCTGCCTAATAAACATCTTCATTTAACTTTATGACTGAGTAATCCTCATTTGCTAGCTAAGGACTAGAGCCATAAAACACCCACAGCCAAAAATCTGTTAATTTACTCCCTCTTTTCCACAAATATCCCAAGGAAGTGATATCCTCTTTCATCTTTAAAAAGACAATGCCTTGTCTGATCTAGCACAGAGGTGTGAAATATTTACCCTTTATTTATTATTCCAATGTCAGGTACTTAGTTTGCTCGCAATAAGCTCAAAAATTCTTCTATATTATAATAACAAGGGAATGCATTTTTTCTATTAGCTAAAATCGCTTACATTATCAATTTTTAACTAATCTTGTAATCTTAAAACCAGGTGCTGAGTGCAAGTAAGTCGGTGGTGTAGGAAAATAAAAGTAAAAATAGAGGGAAGGAATGTGGCAAGTGAAATGTAGGTGAAGCCTGAGGCAGACATGTGGGTACGAGTTACAGATTCTCCAAAGAGAACATTGGTTAATGGTGGTGGTAGTGATATGTAGAACCTAGAAAAGGAAAGAATCCCACTCAGGAATCCTGGAGTGCTATAACTAGGTGGTTCTTGCCTAGAGTCTCTCCTACAAAGCGGAGGTTAAACTGTTGGGTGGCACTGCTGTCATCTGAAGGCTCAGCTGGCTGGGTGAGGATCTGCTTCTGAATTCACTCGTATGACTTCCGGCAGACCCCAGAAGATCTACTTACAATATCACTCATGTGGATCTCTCGACAGGGCTGCTTCATGTCATGGCAGCCAGCTTTCCCCAGAAGCAAGTGATCTGACAGGTTAAAAGAGAACCTAAGCACCCAAGATGGAAGCCATGGTCTTTGATAATCTGATCTCAGAAGTGACAACTCATCAATTCTGCCATAGTCTGTGAATTAAAAATGAGTTATTAAATCTAGCTCACACTCAAGGGGAGGGCATTGCACAAGAATATGAATACTGGGAGGTGGGTATCATCTGAGGCCATTTTAGAGACTGCCTTCCACACTGAATTCAATACCATTACTCAGGCCAATCCCAAACTTGTGTTCAGGTGGCTGAACGCAGGTATCTGTCTGTAAAATGATAATGGTATGAAGGGAAAACTTTTCATTTTGAAGTTCTACTCTTCAAGTAACAATCCAAAAATGCAGTAATTACAGCAAAAAAAAAAAAAAAAAGAGTCTTCCTCCTAGAGGTACACACAGAATTATTTTTTAATGTTTAAATTGTGATATCTGATATTTGCTTTAAGATATCTCAATTTGAAAGGATTAAAGTTTAGAAGAAACAAGATGGCAAAGATGAGTTAAGCATTGGTGAACTGGGTTATGGATACTTTAAAAAAAATAACCATATTAACTTATCACATCTAAGAAACATAATAATTTCTTAGAATAATGTAGCACCCACAAAATATTCCAAGTTCCCAGTTTGGCTCCAAAATATCTTCTTCTGCAGTTGGTTTACTTATCCAGGATCCAAATCAGGATCCACCGTATTGATTTAGCTGACTGAATGCCTGCAGTATCCTTTATGCTTCTCTCTCTCTCTATGTTCTGTAAATTGCTTTTTATGTCTAGAGGCTTTACTGGATTCAGGCTCAATTCTTTTGGCAAGAATACTTCATAGGTGATTCTGTGTATTTATTTTGTGACTTCAGGAGATGTATAATGATATTAAATCGATCATTTTGTTCAGGTGTTGTCAGCTTGAACAATCCATTGTAAAATTCTCAATCTTTCAACTAATTCCTTTGGCATTGTGATCATTTCCCAGATGAATTCTCTCCTTTGCTACAAAATAATGGCTTTTCTAATTAGGTCATTCCTTTGGCATTTTAAAGTTAAAATTCTTCCATAAAGCATACATTTTTTTCATCATCTATTCAGTTTCCCCAAAATATAACTTGTACAGAAAAGGTAAGATAAATGATTCTTTACCTTTTGCTGGTCAGTTTTTCTAATAAGTTATTGCCTTAGCAATCTCTGAAATTAATCCATGAAGGGTTTTGTTCTTTTGTTTTGCTTTGTATCAGGATTTTATATATATGTGTATGTGTATATATATATATATATATATATATATGATATGTTTCAATCCATTGCTGTGAGTATTAGAAGCCTTGAGATTTTATAAAGCCTTCTGCAACCTTATTTATTGGTCTTATTAGCCATCTAAGATATGGGTAATACTTTATCAATAGCTTCCTATCTATAGATGTTCTATACTTTATCTATAGATGTTCTTTGTTACCTTCTTTCTATGCCAGAATAAGATTCTTTAGAGTAAGATTTTGTTTTGCTTACTTCAGTATTTCAGTTCTTAGAAGAGTTGCTGTTACACAGTCAGTGTTCAAGAAATATTTGTTAAAAATGGATCAGACTACACAGTCACCTGCCAAGTCGTGTGTGTGTGTGTGTGTGTGTGCGTGTGTGTGTGTGTGTGTGTACTGAAAGAAAGGGACTCAGAGTCAGAGGAGAAAACTAGGACTTATGGCCCACTAACATTTAAACACAAAATTTGGAAGGGGGTTGGGGAATGGGCAAAATGGATGAAGGGCAGCGTGAGGTACAGAATGAATTAATTACAGGGAGGAAAGACACAGCATAGAGAGTATAGTCAGTGGTACTGTAACAGGTCTGTGTGATGACAGATGGTAGCCACACTTGTGGTAAGCACAGCACATAAAGTTGCTGAATCACTGTGTTGTACACCTGAAACTAATGTAACATTGTAGGTCAACTATAGTTCAATTAAAAAAAAAAAAAGATTTGGAGCCAACAAAGAAATGACTGAAGAAGAATGAAAATCAGACAAAGTTTTAAAAATATAGAAGAAAAATGTGTTTTAAGAAGAAGGAGGGCTATGGACTACTGGGTTAAAATGTTTCTCAAAAGTTTCCTAAGATAAGAACAAAGACTTTGTTACTGAATTTGGCAACATGTTGCCAAAGTAATCCATGACTGCGTCTTTAGATCCTTTCTATTCTCTATCTACCCTCACTTCCTTGGCAACCTCATCCAAATCTTAAATTAAATACCATATTTATGCAGATGACTCTCAAGTTTATATCTTTATAAATACCTGAAATCCAGACTGATATATCCAACTGATACAACCAACTTGACATCTCTACCTACATGTCCATTAAACATCTCAACATTTGTAAAATCGCACATGTGTTCTTCCCCACAACCTTGAAACCGGCTTTGTAGGAAAGTCTATCCTTCTAATTGATCAAGCCAAAATTTCTTGAAATGTTCCTTGACTCCTCCTTTTCTGTAGCACCTGGAAGACAGATGGGCAGAGTTTGTAGAAATAAAGATATATATATAACTATATATATATAACTATAATAGGATTTCACCAAAAAAGAGTCTCAGTTCTGGAAGAGTAGAGAGATCCAGAAAATAGTGACCCTCTCCAGTGTCCATTAGGATCCTGAGAGCCATTTACAAATACAGATGCTGGGGTTCCCACCCCAGGCCCATTTATTTTAAAAAGTCTTTAAGTGTTTTTGATATGTAGATGTGATTGAGAATCATTGGTTTAACTAATTACCAGTAGATGTGAAACATCTGTTCACCTTCCTCTGTTGCCAAGATCTTTCTCAGACATCATCCTCATGATGTCACTCTTCCTTTTTTTAATGTTTTATTTTATTTTTTTTACTAATCTCCAAACCCAGTGTGGGACTCAAACTCACAACCTTGAGATCAAGAGTCGTGTGATCTCACACCTAAGCTAGCCAGGTGCCCCATGATGTCACTCTTCTGATCACTGTCTTTGAGTGGCCCTTTTTGGCAGTGGGGAAGCTAGTTTAGAACAGTGGGATTCACAACTTTTGCTCATATAATTTCTAAATGATTTTGAAAATTGAAATGCCCCCTCATATTTTTAAGATGATAATTAAAAGTTTTATTTATATACTTAAGTAGTTGCAAAAGATATATTTTTTGATGATTTAAAAAATTCTGTGTTCTGTGACAAAAATCATTCTATGGTCTAATATCAAAAATAACTTTTAATGATAAGTTAAATTAGTCTCTCCTTGTTGAAAACAAAAATTGCAGGGAGATTGGGTGGCTCAGTTGGTTGAGCGTCTGACTCTTGATTTTGGCTCAGGTTGTGATTTTAGGGTCGTTAGATCTAGCCCCATGTCAGGCTCTGTGCTCAGCATGGAGTCGGCTTGTCCCTCTCCCTCTGCTCCCTCCCCTGCTTGCACACACATGCTCTCTCTCTCTTTATTGCTCTCTCAAATAAATAGAATAAGATCCTGCTAGGCTGAGGCTTCATTTTTCAGAATTTCACAAATGTAATTCGCACATTGACTTTAATATTATAAATGCCCTGAAGTTCTGTTTACATTGAAGCAGTATACTCTGTTTAAGATTCAAGACAGGTTTGAGATACACCTTTTTTCAGAAAGTAAGAGAAGAGTAACTATGAAGTGACACATCTATCACAGGTATATTTCCAGCCTGATACAGTTTAGGATGGGGTGCATAAAGAAGCTGAAGATCTGGAAATCAATTTCCTTAAAACTCTCTATGCCTATATATTCCTTAGAAAATGTCTATGTAGCCCAGGTCCACACTTAACCCTGTTCACCTAACAGATATTGAACTGATGCTTGATGAATGAAGACATATAGATTTCAAATTATTTCAGTAATTTCTTGCTTAATTTTTCTCCACAAAAGTGTGCATAGTAAATTTATTTATCTGCTAATATATTTTAAGTAAACAAAGCCATATTTACTACATTCTAGATAAAATTTCCAAGAGAATCTTTGCCAATAGCATACATACTTGATTTGAAATTTCATGCTGCATAAATGAAAATTCCAAAACAGATGTTGGACACATTTGTGCAACTAATGTAAACTGACTACCATCTCTTGGCAGTCATTGAAGCCTTTGGGCTTCAGAAGTGACTTTTTTCCCCTAAAAGAAACAATCTAAAATAAACAGCTTCAAGAAAGTAAAGAAAGAATATAAAGTTAATATCATTTCTCAATCGTGAAAAATTACTATCACATATCAAGAATGTTACATGTTAACCACATAGATTTTTTTTTAAGATTTTATTTATTTATTTGACAGAGAGAGAGAAAGAGAGCACAAGCAGGGAGAGCTGCAGGCAGAGGGGGAGGGAGAAGCAGATTCCCTGCTGAACAGGGAGCCCGATGCAGGACTCGATCCCAGGACCCTGGGACCATGACCTGAACTGAAGGCAGACGCTTAACCGACTGAGCCACCCAGGTGCCCCAAGCACATAGATTTTTAAAGATATAGATCTTTTAATATATGGAAAAAGACAGAATGAAATGTTTTACTTATTCTGTTTCTGAGCTTTTCTGCTATGAAAAGCCTCTCTATTATGCCTTTAACAATTTGTGGGAAGTTAAGAATGAATTGCAAAGTCAATAATTTTTATAATGAATGCTATTTTGTAAGACTGTAGTTCTGCTTCCTCTTCCCAGGTTCAATACTTTAAGGACAGTACAAAACTGCATAAATAGAAAGTGATGCTATAGCACTTCATAGTTTCATCTATATTATTTATTTTTAGGTACTCTGATTCACCACACTTTGTCAAGTTTGATTTATTTAACAAACATCCCTTTATTGAGTACCTTCTATGTTGGTCCAGGGGTTGGAAGGATCAAAGATCCATATGGCATGATCTTCCCTTAAGGAAAATCTCCCTCAATTGGGAGTCACAGACACACATGCCCCATGAGTTACAAAGTAGTAGATGGAGAAGGGCATGTACTCTTGGCTCTGGGGCAGGTTACTGACTGAAGCTGAGAAACGGCAGATGTTTTGTGTTACTGCTGAAACTGAGGCGCACTGATATAGAAAAACGAAATTGGTCAATCTCTTTCTTGAGTGACTAAATCTCTCTTGGATGGTAAAGCAATAGATTCTTTTTTTTTTTTTGGACTCCTAAAATTAGTTTAAATATTAGATTAAATATAATTTGTCTCACTAGTTGACTCAAATGGCCTCTCCTATGAAAGAAGAGCAACTATGTCTCTTCCGTTCATTAGAAATGACTCTTGCACTGGGGAAAATAAGATTCATGGTTTGAACTCAACAGAAAATCCTTTCTTTTTCATCTGGGTGACATTTATAGGAATGATTTGGCTGGTGGTTTTGCAGAAATCACATTTTCTGATTCTACTTGTTCTCCTTCATCTGAAGTTATAGGAGATACTAACATTTCATAGGATTCTAAATTCAACATAGACAGTTTGATTGTTAACTGTTAAAATTGATTATAGCCATTTAACTACTACTGACCAGAATATGAGACTAAAAGAAAAACCTCACACAGAACATAGAATTTTTAATTTGGAAAGTTATTGCTGCATTAGCATGCTATGTAAGTGTAGAATGCAAAGCTATCATATTTGCACAAGAGCTCATTTGCTACTATCAAGGTGAAAGGCCAGCAGTGGAGTGACCACCTCGTTGGTTATTCTTAAAATGGTGTGGAACAGTATTTTGTGACTACTCTTATACATTCTGTTGTTTACAGCCAAAAAGAAAGCAATTGCTGTCATAAACCACAGAGGCACAATCTGGTGCCTCTATAAACCTTGGGAAGGACAAATGTGTTTGGACCATGTGTCAGTAGTCCTGTGGAATGAGCCTGGGCCATCCAATCGCAGTAGGTTATTGATAGTGAATGAGAAGTGCCTTCTTGTTGTAAATACCCTTTACCAATTATGGATGTTTACCTGAGAAATCAACAGATATACCTGCTGTTTTATTACACCATTCTCTCTTAAACTGCTTTTAGTGCATATCTGTTTAGTCCAACAGAAAGGAAAAGGAAAATGTGAAAGCATTCCAGTTTGGCCTTTAATTTTAAAACAGCCAATTGACAACCAACAAGAGGCTTATGTGTCAGCTAGTTAACATAAATATTGAATTCTACATGCTTTCTACTCTTGAAATTCATATGTGTTGTTTACAGTGTTACATCTGCAGTGTAAAAACAAAGTCCTGGTCATGTTTCTTCCATAAATCTACCTTTGATGGGCTTTTAGATTTACCAAATGAGCTGTAGCTGAAACGCTATGTAAACTGTATTGGAATACAGTTTCTGTTTCTCCCATTTATTTGGCTCTTTGATAAACAGATTAAAATAATTTGGTCATTTTTTTTTTTTTTACATAAAAAATGGTTATTCGGGGCACCTGGGTGGCTCAGTCAGTTAAATGTCTGCCTTTGGCTCAGGTCATGATCCCAGGGTCCTGGGATCAAGTCCTGCATTGGGCTTCCTGCTCGGCGGGAAGCCTGCTTCTCCCTCTCCCTCTGCAGTCCCCCCCTGCTTGTGCTCTCTCTCTCACACTCTCTCTCTCAAATAAATAAAATCTTTTTAAAAAAGTGGTTATTCAATCAATGATTGGTCTAGACTTTTTTTTAATTGAGTTTTGTAACTTAGAGACTGGAAACAATATACATATTCTTGAATTTTATTGCCATTAGAGAGATTTTTTTTTTTCTCCAGTAAGATTTTATTAACAGAACTGGATGAGTTAACATAATCTCCGTGTTTACTTTAAGTGTCAGCTGTTGGGTTTGCTGTCCCTCCCCCACTCAAATGTTCTCTACTTCCAAAGCCCAAGGCCTCCTCCGCACCTTACATTCCACCACCTGCACAATTCAGAAGAGGGTGCTCTTGAGTGAACTGGTGTTGTGGGAGATGAGAGAATACCAAATTCTTTGGAAGAGAGCTTAATCAGATGGGAAGGGAGACTAGTACAAAAAAAAATTGCAAGGATAATTTATAATTATCAAAAAGTTTCCTATTTTATGTCAATAAAATCAACTCATAAGGAATTTATAGTAGTGGGTTTATATGGGATGTTTATAGGTCAGAGTTTTTTTAGATTTCTTTTTGGTCAGTATTGACTATTTACTTTTTGATGATCAATTGCCATTAATTTAATAGCTGACTGATTTACAAATATGATACATAAAGGGAATTACCTGGAAGACTTATGAGTTGCCATGTATAAAAAAAGTACTTCACTGGTCTTTGGACAAAACTAAGAGAATCAGTTAAAAATCAAGCAATTATGGGGGCGCCTGGGTGGCTCAGTCGGTTAAGCATCTGCCTTCGGCTCAGGTCATGATCCCAGGGTCCTGGGATCAAGCCCCACATCGGACTTTCTGCTCCAAGGGAAGCCTGCTTCTCCCTCTCCCGCTCCCCTTGCTTGTGTTCCTGCTCTTGCTATCTCTCTCTCTGTCAAATAAATAAATAAAATCTTAAAAAAAAATTAAGCAATTATAATAGAATTAATGTTTACATGAAAATTTCAGTCTGTTTATAGTTAAATAAAGTAGAAATATATTATTGTTATTATTGATATAAGCATTCTGTGGTTCCTTTCCAGAAATGTCAAAGAGCTGAAGGAATTTTTCAAGACATAGTGAAACTATTTTTGAAGTGAATGTAAGAATATAAAAGGAAAAAAGTAATACTACCCAAGATAATTTTTAGTGACCACAGTAATGTATCTTATGATGCTTTTTTAAAAAATAAAACCACTCTATTTTATGAGTCATCAGATTTATTCTATAACTAGTTTTGACCAATTCAGTTCTTGAGATAGGGTCCCACAAAGGGCAGGAGTACACGTTCAGAGTCCTCATCCTTATATCAAATTGAAAATTGCTAAATGGGATTTAGCCAACTGCTGTATTGAAAATAATATAGAGGTTTCAGAAAAGATTAGATTCTGACTTAGATAATTAAGTAGCATACTAAATAAATAGATAAGATAATCCTACATATGATTTGTTATCCAATTAATTTATGAGTTTGCTATTCATAGAAAAATCCTTAAAAGTGAGATTATCAAATTTACTCAATACCCTATTTTCAATAATCTGTTTGGGGTTCTCCACCTCAGCCAATGGAAAGATATTTAATTTAATGTTTATACTCTTATAGATGCAGACCAAACAGCACCACTTGACACATAGTAGATATTTACTTAGTTGGTGATTGAATGAATAAATGAATTGTTGAGCCAAAGTTTAAAACTGGAATTTTTGTAATGGTTTTTATATTAGCTTTTACAAAGGTGCAAGATACATTGGCTTGCATATATATAAAGTAAATTTTATCCTTCCTTGATTCCTTGAGCAGTTTGCCGAGGGTTTTTTTTTTTTAAGAGCAAGTTTTACTAAAATATTCCAACAAATCTTTATCAGTATCATCACGTCAAAGGACTATTTTGCTCTAATGAAATTGTATCTCTAAATAAATTAACATGCAGAATTAAAAACACCTGGTATTTCTTTTTTTTTTCCAAATATTTTATTTATTTATTTGACAGAAAGAGAGAGAGAGAGAGCACAAGCAGGGGGAGCAGCAGAGGGAGAGGGAGAAGCAGGCTCTCCACCGAGCAGGGAGCCCGATGCAGGACTCGAGCCCAGGGACTCCGGCCAGGATCATGACCTGAGTGGAAGGCAGATGCAACTGAGCCACCCCAGCACCCCAAAACATCTGGTTTTTCAAAAGGGCTAAATTAAATATGAAAAAAATTTGAAGGTAAGATAATATTTTTGTTCTTATGTGTTAGAATATTCTTGTCCTCCTAAGATGGGTAAGATAGAAAGTAAAATACAAAATGTTATCTTATCTTGCATAATGGTAATTTTATTACGGGATGAAAATATTTTCTCCAATAATAATACTTTAGGTGGAGGAGGATAAAATTTGATGGTCATTTCATTTCAAAGGTTTGGTATGTTTTGAGCAGATTCATGAGTTGCATAGCCAATAATATGAACAAGCTAGTCTCAAACCAAGGATCCAGGCTGCTGACTTTTCTAACAATGTCAAATGAAATTTTCCCTACACTAATGATTCCAGCCTTAGCATTACTAGCAATGAAAAGGGATTTCACATGTTTTTTCATTGCCTCAGAAATGTTGAGGTTATTCAAGAAAATAGAAAGATGTGATTTTTGTCCTTCATCCTTATTGTCATTTTTGTTGTTGTTCCCTAAGCACTGCTCAGTCCCCACAAATGCCTTTTAACGTCTGAGTGGCTGCTTACCAATTAAGCTTTTCTACAGATCCACCAAGTGATCTGCCTCTTTTATTTAAAAAAAAATTAACAGGCTAAATGTTGGCATTGAGGAATATTGCTAGCAACAGCCTACTGAGCAGAAACTCAGGTGGCAGAGATTATCAGCAGTGCTCAGGCATCACTTGTCACAATTTCAATTTCTCTAAATGAACAGCGTAAGCATGAAATATAAATGAGTAAAAATGAGTACTAAGGCATAGTATTTTGCTCCAAGACTAATTAGAAGAACCTGAAGGTATAGTAATGATTAAAACTGCGTTGTCACATCAAGGGACGATGGCATTTCACGGTATTTCTATAAATTGAATTCAGAAGCACTGTACGGTTAGGGTACAGACCTCTAAAAATAGATGGTGACCTTCCACATCAAATATACATATACACACACCAGTGATTGTTTGATGAATTATTCACCACAGTAGCAAAGTGCATTATACATTTTAAAAAGAAATGCTAAACCCCCAGGTCTTAACATTTGCACACACACACTCACACAAGTGCAGTGCTCTACTGTTGAGTGATGGTTTGGATTGTAGTCTCGATTCTAGTCTTCTGCTCAAATATTATGAGAGGTGCCCTTCCCAAATTTCTCAAACAAATCTACGTTGATTATTGATTTCATTTAGTACATTTGGGAAGACTGAATTATATTTTTAAAGCTGTCTCAGATTGTTTGTAGACTTGTGAGGTTTGAAAAATAAGTATTAGTGTTAATGTAAACCATGATATTTTTGGTCAAATATTTAGAAATATTTACTCTAGGAGTTATTAGTGATTTTTAAGTGCACCCTTCCAGAATAATAAATGTCATTTGGATAGGAGAAAAAAAAAAAAAACATTGAGCAAATACAATTGATTGTCATTTTTAAAATTTGTGTTTTACATTTAGAGACAACAAATTTCCCAAATGACAATTTTAAAGCTGTACCATACTTTTCATCTGATTGCTTAATTTATAATTATTATCCATCATGTACCTGTCAATTCACCTTATCACTTTCCATCCTGGCTGCCATGTTGTCTTTACTATTTTACCCTCAGATGAGTCGGAATTACTGCTTTCTTCTATATACTCACCATGCAATACTTACTCATGTGTGGAAGCTAGAAGTTTTACTTTTTGGAGAATGTGTACCAGTCTTTGCACTCCAACAATGTCCAAGGTTTTGGAATATGCTTTTCTAAACACAGTCACGGGCATAGAACCTTTTAACTTCAGCACTATAAGAGAGAGTCAAAACTAAGAGGGACATAATTTGCATGTCTCTGTTTATAAGATCTTGGGTAATTTTTTAATTTCTCTGGATCTTAGTATCTAAGTCTATAAAATGAGTGAGTTGGCTGAAAGAAGTCGGAGCATTTAAACTATATTATTTACAGAACCTTAGCTAGAAAATTTTGTGATTTTTGAAGCCTTTATTTATTATTTATTATTTTTTTTCTTTTTACCTTTTGACCTTTTCTCCCATTTCTCCCACCTCTACATCCCTCCTCTGGCAAGCACCAATTTTTTCTCTTTATCTCTGAGCCTGGTTTTTTTTGTTGTTGCTGCTGTTAGTTTTGTTTTGTTTTTTCTTTGTTTTAGATTCCACATATGAAGATCATTTGATATTTCTCTATCTGTCTTATTTCACTTAGCATAATGCCTTCAAGGTCCATTCATGTTGTCATAAATATATATTCCATACCACAATTTCTTTATCCATTCATTCATTGATGGACACTTAAGTTGTTTCTGTATATTGGCTATTGTAAATAATGCTGCAATGAACATGGGAGTGCATATATCTTTTTGAGTTAGTGTTTTCATTTTCTTCAGATAAATAGAGTGGGATTACTGGAATGTATGGTAGTTCTAACTTTAATTTTTTGAGAAATCTTCATACAGTTTTCCATAGTGACTGCACCAATTCACATTCCCAACAGTGCACTAGGGTTCCCTTTCTCCACATTCTTACCAACACTTGTGATTTCTTGTCTTTTTGATAATAGCCATTCTAACAGGTATAAAGTAATATCTCATTGTGGTTTTGATTTGCATTCTCTGATGATTAATGATGTTGAGCATCTTTCTGTGTGCTTGTTGGCCATCTGTATGTCTTCTTTGGAAAAGTGTTTGTTCAGGTTCTCTGCCCATTTTTTAATAAAATTGTGTTTTTGCTATTGAGTCATATGAGTTCTGTATGTATTTTGGATATTAGCCCCTTATCAGATATATGATTTGCAAATATTTTCTCCCACTCAGTATAGGTTGCCTTTTCATTTTGTTGATGGTTTTCTTTGCTATGCAAAAGCTTTTCAGTTTGATATACTCTCACATGTTTATTTTTGCTTTTGTTGCTTTTGATTTTTGTATCATATCCAAAAAACTGTTGCAATTAACTTCCAAACCATAAACTTAACCCTAAGAAGCATTAGGTATAATGCTTCTTACAAATTGGTGTACAAAAATCTAAGTTTTCACATGTCTACTTAGAACAAAATATTTGCAGCATTGATGGTGAGCTAAGAATTATAGTCAGATTGACATGAATTTTATAATGAGGTATCACTATGAAAAAATAAGTGATGAAATTGATTAAATAAAAGGAATTCTATTTTTTAAATTTATGTGGCTGAAATCATTTATATTTTCCGGATCAGAGCCATGGAAACAGTTTAGATTAGCTATATTTTCAGCTCCATGGCCAAATCAGCAGGATCAGGGTTCTCTACAGCTATTTCCCATCTTTGTGGTTTACATTAATACATCAATAACTTGTGGCCGAAAAGATGGGACTCTTCCTCTTTGGACCAACCGAGTCTCTATTGATCTCAAATAGACTGGCATTTGGTCGTCCAGACTTACTTCACTATAAGGAATGAGAATTTCTAGGGAAAGGGCTAATTTACTTACCAACATTTTAGCAGGGAATGTGACTTCAAGCATAACCTTATGGTTAGAAAGCAACACATACCAAATACCACTTCAGCCTCCCCAGTTGTTTTCAGGGATGAAAAGTCGTACCCCAGCCTGCTGTACTCCTGAGGGGATTTTCCTTCAATAAGAGTTGGTTAGATGCTGACCTTTCCTAGTCTTTGGCTCTCACATGTTGGTATATAAAATTACTGCCTCCTAGAAAGAGTTCTCCATTCTTTCCATTTCTGGCCGAGGATAATTTTCTGAGTGGCATTCTGGTGGTATCTGAAAGAGTACAGTTCTTCCCTTCTGGACATCAGATTTAACTTCTGTCTTCAAGAACAATGATATGCTCCCTGTAGTTAATTACATCACTCTCTCTTCATTCTTGATTCCTAGCATCCAGAAAAGGCTATTTATTTTTTTCCCTGAGTCTCCAGCCTTTTTGTTCCAGTTTATATCCTTGATTTTTGATAAGACCAAAATCTTTGCAATAATCTCCAGCAAATTTTCCTGGCTTAATATGTCCAATTCAACCAGTTTGGATGATCCCTAGATCATCAAATCTCAGATATTTTCTTATCTCATCATTCATATTAGTTCAACCCTCTAAGATTTCTTTTGAGTTATTCAGAAGGGATGTGACTTTTACATTTGCCTTCCAGACTACTCAGACTTTGATCTGCCATGTTGTTCTGACATCTATCCTTTGTAAAGGGGGGGGGGGGGGGGGGATAGTTCTGAAACAGTCCTAAGAAATCTCTATGAATTCAAGGCTATCTTTGATCACTGTTGTAGGGGTTTTGTTTATGAATGATATACTTCCCTCAGATAAGACAAAATCTCTAAAGAAATTGAACATATTTGGAAATAAATATACTGAAGGGATGGCTCATGCAATCAAAGCTATATAGAAAATAACTGGAAAGAAAAGGGGATTAATGAGAAGAAGAGAAAGAGGTGAAGAGTTTGTAGGTCACCACAAAATGGAAGAACAAAAGTAACTGACAGTGATGGAATCGGAAACTGAATGGTTATGGTATAGACTGAAATCCCCTAAAGTTATGATAGTACCTGAGGAAGACCAAAAGAAGATGCTTTAATATTCAAAGAATGATCATTTGTGGCCTAGATATTAAGATATAATGGCAAAGAAAAAGAGTGCAGGGGCACAAGCTTCAAAGGAACGAAGAGTTAAGTAGTATAGTGTGTTAATCGTTTAGAAATGATAAACAGGACACCCTCCCACCTTGTGATTCTGAGGCAGTGGAGTGATGGAGCACATTGGCTACATCCTTGGAGAAGGTTTTGGGAGGACGGTCTCCTCATGGTATACCAACAATGAAGAAAGTGAGAAAGTGAAGGAAGTTTTTATTATGAAAGGGAAGTTCCAAAGGCAACACACAGGTTTTAGAAAAGAAATTCATTAGGTAACTGGTGAGTTGGTGTTAGGTTGGGGTATCAGATGTTTGGTTTCTGTGTTCTCAGGGTGGGCCATAATCAAAATATGTATTTTTAGTTGTCTAGGACATCATAGTTAGAGACAAAGAACAATATATGAGTTTAATAGAGGAAGTAAGAATAGGTCTTAGAAGAAAAAATAAAAGAAAAGGAGAAAGAAGAAAAAGAATAAACAAAAGATGACATGCAACAGCATGTTGTAAAAAGAAGTGAATAATATATGTGTTACTCAATGCTAGGTCAGATTTTACCCATTCTTTAACTAGGTGATTTCTTGATGTCTGTACTTATGTATGGGCTAGTCTAATGTTTTCCAAAGTAGAGATATAGAAATACTAATCCTAGTAGATATCCATTGAAAAGAGAACTTAATATATTTGAAAAATAATTTTAAGAATAGTTACCTCAAATTTCAAAACAAGGATGACTACATGTCCTTTCAATGTCATGCTTGAACATTGTCTAACAGGCCCATCCCTGGATTATTTATTTAAGTGGAGGTCCTTTGTTTTTTTTGAAGTTCAATTTAATATTGACTAAGGTTTAAGTTTTGTGAGGTACAGGTTAACTTTTTGTGAGGTAGAGATGAAAATTAGTTCTGATGAGTGAAAATGATTACCCCAAGGTTATAGTTTTACTGTCTTATAGGATATAAACCAGTTTTGTCTGTAACTTAGCAAAGTTATTAAGCATGCTTTTTCTGAGGGACTATATAAATTTCTGCTCTTCAAATCATCCTTCTGCTGGTTTTCACATTTAATAAATTAAATAAATTTTTTCACATGCTCACATTATTTTATAAGCCATGTTTTTAACTTTAAAATACTAAGCTTATATATTTTATGCTATAACTTCCTCCCAAAGATTCACAATGTATATTAACATATTAAGAATTCTGAGTAGCTTTAGTAAAGGTAATTGTGTAACATTTGTTTAAACAAACAAATTAACCATTTATCTATGTTTCTTTAATAAAAGCATTTTGGGAAATGTTCTTTACAATACCTATACCTGTGAGATAAGTCATTATCAAATATCCCACTGGTTTAGACAATCATACTGAACAAACGTTAGATTGAACTCTAATTTATCCAGATAGCTAGGTAGGTAAGTTGACATATAGATAGACAAAGAGAGAGAGAGAGATGAATAAATCCCAGACTTATCAAATTGCCCTCTAGGTTGATACAAACTAAATAATAATAAATAGTAGAAACTGAGAAGATGGTCTCACCTAAGGTTATTGTGAAGTCACACGCATAGTCACTGGGAGTCAAATGTATCTTCTGATGAACAATATAATGCACATACATGTGTGTGTGTACAAGTTCCAGAAAAATGACAAATTAACAGGCTATTGACTTCCTCACTAAAACACAACAATGGAGAGGTCACAGAAGAGATGGGAGCCCATTTTAGCAGATAGCAAGATTTCTTTTAGGAATCCAAAAGAACCACAGACAGAAGATGCTGGGAAAGAATTTTCCAGGTATGCTCTTTTCTTTACCTACTATGCTCCCTGCATCGGCATGATATCAAGGCCATTTGGAGTCTGGCTGGGATGGGGGCTACAACAAGTGCAGGGAAGGTAGACATCCTTTGAATGTTTTCTTTTCCCCCTTCCCTCTGGATAAGGCAATTGTGTCAAATAGTGGTGGTCTCAAAAGAAGAGCAGAGCCCCGGGCAGAGAGTCTAAAATATTCCTTTGCAGATAAAAGGTTCCTGGAAAAGAAACGGAGTAAATGGTTAGACTCAGATGTCAATCAAGAAGCTCTCTCCCCTGGAATGTGTCCTCCCTCCCACTCCATAAATTCACCCTTGGTGCATATGCTAAGATTTAGGTTTTTATCTTCTCCTCTAATAATCATTATCAGTCGACAACTGATAATACCAAGTACTTAAAAGATGAGCTCATAGTGAAGTTTGAGGGAAATAACCATGAAAAACAACAAAAAAGGTAAACAACCCACACCAGAGGAAGTGAATCTAATAAAATAGGCACAAATTTGAAATTGGCTTAGTAGATATGCAAGATGGGAAAAATATTGGAAACACGAAGCAGAAATTGGGTTATTAACAAGAATCTATTGGAGATATTGGTTAAGAAAAGACTAATTTTGAAATAAAAACTCAGTGGATGGGTTTAATAGCAGATTGAATTTGACCAAAGAATAAATCAGTGAGCTAAAAAACAAGTCCAGGAAGTTTTTAGAATGAAGAGACAGAAAAAGAAAACACGATAAAATAAAAATGGAGCATAGAATTAGGAATTTAACCATCAGCTATGAGGAAAGCTCAGAAGCAGAAATAGTACATGAGGGGAAGAAAATATTTTAAAAAATAATAATTGAGAATTCATCCCCCCTTAAAAAAAAAGATATAAGGTCTCAATTTGAAAAGGTACATGAGATGCCGAAAAGAAAGAAAAAAATGTACATTTAGATGTATAACAGTGAAATATAAAAATATCAAAGATGAAAATGACATTTTTAATGCTTCTAGCAAGAAAAGAAGGTCATCTCAAGGGTTCAAGGATGAGAAATTACAGTGATATCAATTTTTTAAGGCAAATGAGGCATAAAAATATAAGAGTTTTCAAATTGTTGAAGGAAAATGATCTAAACCTAGAATTTCCTTTTTAGTTAGATTAATTAAATGTGAGCCAATAAAAATATTTTAAGGTATAAATGGGCTCAGAATATTTATTACAGAAAGACCTTCTCTGAAAGAATATTAGAAAATATATTACACCTGGAAGAGAAGTAAAACTAGGTGAAATGCATTAAGATACGGGAAACAAGGGGGTGTAGAACTTACTAAAGTTTATTGTTGCTTAAGAAAACAATGTCTAAAAGGTGGATACCCATAACAATCCATAAATAAACTCCAGATGACATCAACAGGAGGCCAAAGATGGTGAAAGCAGAAGAATATCCTTGTTTTGCTTGAGGTATAGGCACACAGATTAATAAGGGGTAGACACTGAAATACAAATACATAACGGAAAAATGTAAAAGTACGACAAAAAGAGAAGAAAATCTATCTGATCTACAACTCATGACAGTATGGAAGGGGGACAAAATAAACAGAATATAGTGTAATGAATCTAAAAAGAGAAGTTAGATGAAAGAAAACCCCGGTAGTGATTACAACAATGTACCAACTAAGAAAAAATATTTTATACCCATATTGGCTAAAATTCAAGATCCAGCAGTACATTTTTTAACACGGACTATATTTTAAACATCTTTATGTGAGAGAGAGATTTGGAAAATAGGAGAGGTCGAAAAGGCTAACAACAGAGGGAGGTAAAAAATATAGCAGAAAAATATCTTTCACAAGATAGTCATAACATGAATTTTGATATCAAACTAAATGCAACTTAGGATGAAACACATCATTAGAGCAAAAAAGGGTTTATTCCTAAAGGAAAATTATATACTTCTGCCTACTGTTTAGATTGTCAGGCTGGGAGATTTGCATTGGCCAACGGCATGAAAGTGGAAGAGTATATTTTCAGAAGTGCGTGGGCTAGTTCTGAGCAGAAGCACTAAGAGCCGTTGTAGGGTATACCAGCTATTCCTCTGCCGTGATATTAGCACTGTCTCAGATGTGGGTTATTCCGTGAGCCAGGACTATGGCAAGAAGATCTGCCCCCTGACGATAATGAAGCTTTACTAGGAAGGATGTGAGGTGTACAAACTTAACAGATTTGAGTGCAAGTCATGGAATGGGGCTGTGGACAATGGATCTAGGCACTGCATCTTGGAGGATTCTATGAGAACCTGTAGATTAATTATTTGTTCAACTTACAGTAAAGGGAATATTCAAGCCTACACTTTCTTGCAATCTGAGTGACTACATCTTCATTCATTTAAAAACTATCATAACCTTCATAACAACTTTTAAGTATCTGATTCCATTTGATGAAACACTGTAATTCCTATTGGTTGTATCTATTTACCCTGCTGCCTGAATGAATTCTGCATGCCTTTGTTTTACCTGTCTCTCTGGCCAGCAATCTAAAGCTGTTATATTGAGAATTTCATAGTTTCAAAAATCTTCCTCTATGGGATGTGGCCAGGGGAAAATGGAAATAATAACCTTCTTGAACTTTATTGCTTGGGATGTTCGGTTTTTTTATTGTTGAGCTTTACTTGCAGGAAAAATGTTGGGGTATGGTTAAAGCCCAAAGAATTATGTGCACAGGCAAGTTACATATAGTAGAAATGTGACACCTTGACTGGGGATCTGACCATTTAAATGGTCCCTTCAGCCTTCACTCAGACTGGTTTCCCAACATCCCCAGCTTATTCTGTCCATCAGAAGTTGTTCCTGATTGGTACATCTTCCATGAGACTGAAATAATTCCACCTGAAATTCTCATTGGCTTAATTTCTCCTAAAATCTAGTCAGAGAGATGAGAGTCCATCATTTCAGGCACAGTTATTTTATCACGGTTAGGCATGCAAGATTATGAATAAAGGTCATAAAACTCAAAACATGTTTCATGGCAAATCACGCTGACCAAATAAGATTTTGTCTTTTAGTAATTGATCATTTTGAAACAAAACAAAGTCACTGCCTGAACAAAATACATATTTAGTACTACTTTTTCATTTGCAAAAATTAAAACTACTGCATAAGAAAATTCTAAAATATAGGCTGCTATTTTATCTTTTTCTTCATTCAAACTGAGATCATCACAAAGTAACTTTTGAGACAACTCCTAGGATACTAGACAACCTCAGTGATTTATGATATGTATGGTATTTGATCTATCTTTCTGCTTTTGCAAGGCCTCATAGAAAGGTTTCCCCCAATAAGCAAAGGAAAGAATAGGGTTCATTGAAACACTCAGTTTAATTCATTATTTGACTGATGGCAAAGATAAACACCCCAAATTTATTTTTCCTAGTAATTTTCTTCAGTCATCTTTGTTTTTAATGAATTTCTCTTTCCTTGAATCTCCTCAGTTTGTTGGCATTCTATCAATCAGTAGCAGAAAACAGAGAAATCATTGGATTCTCTACTGGAATGAAGTAAAGGCTGTATGGAAAATAGTGTTGCCAAGTCAACCAACCACTCAAAATAGAATTAAAATCTCATGATAACTACAACCACAATATGCCAAGAGGGAAACAAAAAAGAAATTGTTCCCAAATGAAAGAGGAGGGAAAGCAGCAGAAAGGAGTCGCACTCTGGGTTCTTTGAATAACTTGCTTTATGTCCTTGGGTGATTCACTTAACTTCCCTGGGTTTTGGATTCCTCCCTGTAAAATGAGAGGATTGGACTAAATCACTTGTTTCCAAATTATGAACCTTGGAATAATGCAAGGAGACCTTGAATTCATATGCTTTATATACTTCCACAATCACCTGAATCGAAAAGTCCAATTGCAGTCATGTGGGGATTGGAAAATTATTTTTATATTTTATAAAAAGGCCTTCCTTTGGAACACGTTAGGACACATTGGCTGAATGATAGGTGAAGGCTTTTCAGACTACAGAATGCCATTGTGTTATGAGTTAGATATCCAGATGTTGAGGCGTGTGATTCCTGATTGAAGTCTTTCTTCTGAAAGCAGCACTGTTACTGAAGAGAACAGTGGAATAGCACTTAGGAATATGGTTTTCCAAGCCAGATTTTCATTCATTAATTTTTTGGCCTTGGCAAGTTATTTAAATTTTCATTCCCTTCCTTGACAATAACCATTTGAGAAGACTTAGAAAAAGTTTAAACTGTTCTTCAAATATAAGGTGATCTTGGAGCTCCTGGCTGGCTCAGTCGTTGAGTGTCTGCCTTCGGCTCAGGTCATGATCCCAGAGTCCTGGGATCGAGTCCCACATTGGGCTCCCTGCTCCACAGGGAACCTGCCTCTCCCTCTCCCACTCCCCCTGCTTGTGTTCCCTCTGTTGCTGTCTCTCTCTCAGTCAAATAAATAAATAAAATCTTAAAAATCAAAACAAATATAAGATGATCTTATTGCTTTTCTTGCTTCTATAAGTTAACTACTGCTGGCCTACTAACGCTAAATATGCAGAACAGGGATCAGAATTAGCTGTCAGGCCTGCTTATCATTCTAGGTGTTCTTGCTTTTTCCTTTCTTCTACCCTTTCCATATTAGTATGCTATTCATCTCTAGCTGTTTCTCCATTCTCAGGCCGCTGTATTATTTGTGGTTGAAGGGTCTTTAATACAAACATGATAAGTCAAGCAGTAATACTTGCTCTTTTTGGAAGAGAAAATAAAATAGATTCTTATAAACAGTTAAAACCAAGATAATAGACTGCCTAGACCTTAAGTAGAATGATAATAATTTAATATTATTTGATATTGATAGAATTTTATCTTCTACCTCTTTGTGTTTATAAATTTCTTTTTTAACCCAGATCTTTTCTGCCGCTGTGTTCTGCTGGTGAGTGCTTGGGAACATGTACATTTATTCTTCTTTCTGAGTCGTGCTTAGTCAAAGGCTCCCATTTATATTCTTGTCAATTATTCATTTATCTCTCTGAGTCCCTGTGATTGTGTCATGACCACTGAGGCTGCTGCTGTCCTGGGAGGGATGCTCACTTTGCTGAGGCACAAAAGAAAGTTCACTTCTTTTTCAGTTATTGGATTCCACTCCTTCTGAACTCAAGCCATGTGAGCAGATGGACTCTCTTGGAAATGGAAATAAATGGTTATCTCTTGAAACAGAAGGGATTAGGGACTGGCACGTCTGGACGGTGGAAGCATCCTGCTTGCAGAATTATTAAAGATGCTCCTTGAAAGTAAGAGATTCCCCAATGCTCAACAGTCTTAATCTTTGTATTAACTTTTAATCAGTCTGTTAACATTGTCTTACAGACATGAATGAATGTTACAAAAGGTCAACCAACTTCATAGTCATCTGAAAATGTGATTAAATAAAAGCTATTTTTTTTTCACTTCAGTAAAACACATGCATTAATTTAAAGGAAAGAAGGAAAAAATCTTCTACAAGCTAATAATAAGGGATAAGTTTTTGTATATTCAACATGCTTGGCAAGCAAACATAAGATTATTTTGTTAAACTAATGTTATCTTTAAATATAACTACTTAGGAATAGCACCTGAAAGTAAAAATAAAAACTTGTCTTGAATAAAAACATAATAGTGAAAATAATTTTGTAGTAAATTGATTTTTAAAGGACCTCTTTAATCAAAATTCCCTTAAATTGAAAAAAAATTCCAGATAAAAATAGCATGTTTTTGGACATTTATGAAGGTGGATTTTTCAGAGATTTATTGATGTTCTTTTCCCTCTTCCACAACCATCTAAATAGTATACTTGTATCTTTTAGGATAGCTCAGAACTTTTCTCTCAATTAATTATTATTTATATTTTGTTCTATCTAAAAAGGTGCCATTAATATTTTTGTGATAGTTTTTACTAGATAATAATATCTTAATCCATAGACAACTGATGACTAAAAATGATGTATCCTGATATATATGCTTCTCAGGAACAGACTTCTCCTATAAATAATATCTTTCACTTTCCTTAAAGTTATTAAAGAAGATAAAACGAATTAAGAATAAAAATGCTGCCTTGTCTCAAGGAGGAGAACATCGAGTTGATTACAAAGAGAATTTGGTGTAGTCAAAGCCATGTTGAAAATTTATTTTATCTTCAGTGTAACAGCCACCATTTACTGAGTAACCATTAGGTGCCAGAGACTGTGCTAAGTACTTTACATAATTATCTTATTTTTTTTACAAGAATTCTCTGAAGTAGATATATTATTAGCATTTTACAGGAAGAGAAACTGGGACTTAACGAAGTTAATTAACTATTGGATTATCATATAGCAAGTAAGGGAATGTATCTGAACTAGTAGGAGTGATACATAATGAGAATTTATTACACCGATTTGACCTTATGCATTCGTGGGAACTGGTTCAACAATCTGTGTAAGGGTTATGTTTCTGGAGACTGGGGTCAGCAGGGCAGATAGTTGGGAAGAGATGAGGAATATGAAGTGTGGAAGAACAAGGAGACACTGGACCCCATTGTCAATACTGGAATCTTTGTCAGCCTTTCACCTTCTTCACACCTCCCATTTTGTTGATGGGGTGACATGGAGATAATCCAGTGCCCTTTGTCATGGAACTAAACACATCTGGTCCAGAAGTTGGAGAAGCAAAAGGTAGCAGCTAAGGCACCTCAGTTCTGGCTACTGTCCCACACAACAAGGTGAGCCAGCAGGCAAGTGGCGATGTGTGTGAGGTGCAGCCGTATAGATACCCTTTGCACTGATGTTTGGTCAACTAAATATGACTGCCTGAAGCATCCAAACAATAGCTACTGTGACCAAGGCTCACTTGAAAATAGAAAGAAAGGCAATCGTAGAAAGTGTAGTCCTAGCTTTGCAATTTAGCTAAATTGACCCGATACCGCAACCCACGGTGAATCCATGGCACAGATCTTTTCTGATATCAGCTTCTCTGCAAGCATGTATGGTCCTATTTCTTTTTGGGTTCTTTTAAAAAACAAAAAACAAAAACAGGGAGAACAGCAGGCAGAGGGGGAAGCAGGCTCCCCACAGAGCAGGGAGCCCAACAAGGGGCTTGATCCCAGGGCCCTGGGATCATGACCTGAGCTGAAGGCAGCTGCCCAACCAACTGAGCCACCCAGGCGCCCCTCTTTATGGGTTCTTAGCATCGTTTTTAATTTGGTTTTGGCACTGTAATCAACTGTGCTCCTAATTTTTCTCACCCACAATACTTGTGTAAATCTACTAATTTAGGAAAGAAAGTAAAGCTGAAGATACCTCCATTTAGAAGAATCAATCTCTAAAAAATGAAAATATTGTCTTATTTTGGTAGCAAAATAAAAATGATTTAAACTGAAATCACCTCCTCCTGTCATCCTCCACATCTCTTTTGGTTGGGTCAAGACAGAACCCCAGAAATGTACCTACTCCAAGAAAGACTCACATCCCTACGTTCTCCCAACAGTTGGAACGAGGCTACAGCTAGGAATAAATGACCTTACTATTCTCTTCATTCTTGTTTTCATCAGTTACCTCACGATGCCCAGGACTACCAAGTGACTCCTTTTCCCCAGACTCTAATCCTTACAGAGCTCTGCAGCATCATTTATTTTTTAATTTTTTTTTGCATCTATCTGTCACCTCTCCATAACTCCAACAGACTCACCATCAGGCTTCAGCAATACTTTCAACCTTTCTTTGAATGGGCATTTCCCTTTCTTGCTATACCAGAAACCTGGCTGTCCCCTGAAGATCCAGGATTCCCTACACCCCCTTGGGGGGTGACTGTTTTCCCCTTCCATGCTTGTCATTTTACCTGGCATGGAGGTGAGAGAGATCATCCTCTGTTCCACTCAGGCACTTCCAAGCCAATTTCCTTTCCTTTCCTGTACGTTCCCCACCTTTGAATTTCACACCATCAGACCAAACCACAACCTATACCTCCTCCGTATTGTAGCCATCTAGCAGACCCTGGCCACTTTTCATTTTTCTTGGAAGGCTCTGGCTTTGGCCTCACTGTTGCTTCTCCTTTATTACTCCCGTCAAACCCCTGGTGATTTCATTATCCACTTTCATGAAACATGCACATTTCCAGCCTTTCAATTCTTGAATTTTTTCCCCTACAATAATTATGTCCTTGATTCTCCTTTATAAATTCACTATCTCATGGTCACAGATCTTGTCATTATTAATAACTGCAATCACTCCATTATCTTTTAATTTTGATGATCCTGTTCTCAGGATTTTCCCTCTAGTTTATGTCTTCTAGTATCCTTGCTGCAGTAAGATGTTATCCCTATCAGGACCTACAATGTATTGAACCTCTTTTCTGGTCTATGTACAGATCTTCCTCAATTCACAATGGAGTTACATCCTGATAAATTTAGATATAATGCAACTAAGCAGCGAAACATAAACATCTTTAAAGCCTCACCAAACCAACTAAATTATCTAGGGTCAACCAGAAAACTAAAATGTTTTTGTCATGCTATTTCTAATGGAATGTGAGGTCAAAAAGCATAACAATGAACTCCTGTTACAGGATTTTTTGTCCCCTTAGTGCCTGGTGGTTCTTGGTCCCGCTGCTTAGAAGAATGAAGAGGTAGACCGGATGAAGAGTGATGGGCAGCAAAGCAAAGTATATTGAGCAAGAGTATAAAGCTCCCAGAGAGGGAGGGGGACCCTAGTGGATTGCCCCCAGAGTTTTAAGTTTAGGGGTTTTTATGAGTCTTTTGTGGAACTTTCTTAAGCAATCAGGGTGTGTTGAGTCATGCCAATCAGGGCTTTGGTTACATATCTCTCTACCCTTTAGGTTAATGTCCCTGTGGTGATGGTCCTTTTTTTGCTGACATCTGGGGGCCTAGGTCTTAACTGCCCCTTGCCCGTGATATTGACACATGCTTTTGTGGTTAATTGTCTTATTTTATGACATTTTGCAGAAGTCATTTCTGCAAAGGCTGCAAAGCAGAGTGTCAGTTCGGTCTTGTCTAAGCTGTAAACCAGGATGTCAGTGCTGTTTTATTTTAGCTGTTCTGACTCCATATTTTCTTGTCGGGGACCCTGGCCCTGGCTACCTAACTGTCCAACTAACTCCTAACACTTCCATTCAGGATACTTCTCAGATTTTGTAGCTATTGTTTCAATTTATCAGTATAGTTCTGATGTGAATAGTTACCACCAATAGGCACTTGTGAGTAATTTAAAACATAGAGGCAAGGTACAAGCCATCTTTGCTCTGCGTGAGTACTTTGAGGGAGTTGTAATTAATGGCAGCCTCAGTATCCTTGAACCTGTCCCCAGCTTCATGCATATCTAGACACTGTGGTTTCATGATGATAATAGTAACCAGTCTTTTCTGTCCCTTCCATCCCAGCTAAGATGTTGAGTCCTTTAACTCCTTAAATCAGTGGCAGACCTCCCTGAGTCTGTAAGTGCATTATTCTCTATATTAAGTTTTTTTTTTTCTGTTTGACATACTAACAGAAGTTTGTTTCCTATACTCAACTCCTATTGATATACGCTCTCATTCTTACTTAGATCTTTAGGAAAATGACAGTGTCAATGAGATCTTTATGGGTCACCCATCTAAAATTTCCCCTCCCCACACACAATTCCTCCTTCCCTTCCATGATTTACTTTTCCTTAGCACTTTCCACTTTTTAGTATACAACCTATTTCATATATTTTATTCACTTTTTTAAAATTGTGGCTTCTCTCCAAGAATGTCAATTTTACATAGGCCAGAATTTTTTTCCCAATGTCTGCTGTATATCCAGTGCCTAGAACAGTGTCTCGTATATTATAGATACTACTCTGAAAATACTCATTGCACATGAATGAATTTGATCAGGTACTTATGACTCTCCATACTCCCAGGGGAAACCTTGTGCATATATCCAAATGTGTAAGAATATATATGTACATGCTCTGTTTTTAGGTATATGCATTATTTTTAAAATGTTATGGTTCTTTAAATCTTTTGTGTCATGGTGTGAGTGGAATGACATTCAGTACTTGAGCATAGTTGATCTTTTTTAGAGGGTTACAAAGCAGTGCTATGTTTCAGGACTATACTGATAAATTGAAACAATAGCTACAAAATCTGAGAAGTCTCCTGAATGGAAGAAGGAGTCCATTGTTACGCTTTTTGACCTCAGATTCCATTAGGAATAACATGAGAAAGGCATTTTAGTTTTCTAGTTGACCCCAGATATTTGGTTGGTTTGATCAGGCTTTAAAGATTTTTATTTTTAGCTGCTTAGCTGCACCAAATCTAAGATTCCAGATTTTTGTGAAATGTTCTCTGTAGCTTCTTTCTTCATTATATTCAGCATCAAGTAAAAGAGCAAGAGAGAGACAGGATCTATAGGCTCACTTGCTTCCCGGCAAACGGGGAAATTAACATTATGAAACGCAGCCTGCCTCCCTCTCATTATTTATATTCTTCTTGTCCTCAATGGCTGTTTTCAAAGCCATGAATACTTCCATTGCAGATAATTGGTGCCACCTCCCCCTATCCTCCCAAGAAACACAGACACAAACACACTCAGACGTGCATACTCACCAGGCCTGCACACAAAAGATACGCCCCTCCCCCAACCACTAAAAAAATACAAGAAGAAGGAAAATCAATACTTCACCTTCCCAAACAGTGGAGACTTGGTGATTTCTATTTCTAGTATCTGATTTTTAACATGAATTCCATATTTAGAATTAGTCAGAAGAGATCAATGGCTCCTTTTATTATTATCAGGCATCAGGAAAGTTGAAAACCTCTCCAGGGATTATTTTGGGGTAAAACATCCAAACGCAGAAATGATTTTCTGTTACACAGTTGGGTTGAGTTGAGGAGTTACTCCTTTTTTTTGCTGCACCAGATTACTGGTCATTTGAATCAAAGGAAAAAATTTAGTTCCCGTTTGGTGTCTTAGCGTTACTGGTACTGACTTTCTGCTTCTACCTCCCTCCCCTAACCCCCAGGTTTGTTTGGCTCCTTAGATACCTTTAGAATCCTCTTATGTAATTTTCAGAAAAATAGATCAAAGCATCCAAATCAGTGAAACTGTCAAAAAGCAAGGAAGACTAGAGATCCTAGAACTCGCATAATATTATTTTTAGTAGTAGCACATAGTTATTTAAGAACCATGAGCATTAGAGGACCATAACATTAGAGGACTATCTAATTTTTATTTTGTAAAGACAATTTTATGGTATGATGGCTTTTTTTAAAGTAAGAAAATATTCAATATTCAGAATAGAGGAATGTTGCCCGTTGAACACCCCCCCGTATACATATACATATGTGTGTGTACATGTATATACACATATACATGCATTTCACCGCATTACTTTCTTTTTTTTTTTTAAGATTTTATTTATTTATTTGACAGAGAGAGAGATAGCAAGAGCAGGAACACAAGCAGGGGGAGTGGGAGAGGGAGAAGCAGGCTTCCTGCAGAGCAGGGAGCCCGATGTGGGACTTGATCCCAGGACCCTGGGATCATGACCTGAGCCGAAGGCAGACGCTTAACGACTGAGCCACCCAGGCGACCTCACCGCATTACTTTCTGTCACCACCAAAAAAATTTAACACATCTGCTTATGTTGATTAGTTTATTTTATAGATTTTACTTCAGTTAAAAAAAGATATTTTCCATTTAAAAAAGGCAAAGAAACTCAGTTTATAGAATAAAGCATTGTTATCTAGTAGAAATATTTAGTTTGCAGCAATAAAAATCCTCCAAATACAATGATCATAAAACCAATATAATGCATTATTCTTTTTTCAATTAAAAAAAAATTATTTTATTATGTTATGTTAATCACCATACATTACATCATTAGTTTTTGATGTAGTGTTCCATGATTCATTGTTTGTGTATAATACCCAGTGCTCCATGCAATACGTGCCCTGTTTAATACTCATCACCAGGCTAACCCATCCCCCCCACCACCTTCACCTCTAGAACCCTCAGTCTGTTTCTCAGAGTCCATAGTCTCTCATGGTTCGTCTCCCCCTCTGATTCCCCCCTTCATTTTTCCCTTCCTACTATCTTCTTCTTTTTTTTAACATATAATGTATTATTTGTTTCAAAGGTATAGGTCTGTGATTCCACAGTCTTACACAATTCACAGTGCTCACCATAGCACATACCCTCCCCAATGTCTATCACCCAGCCACCCCATCCTTCCCACCCCCCACCACTCCAGCAACCCTCAGTTTGTTTCCTGAGATTAAGAATTCCTCATATCAGTGAGATCATATGATACATGTCTTTCTCTGATTGACTTATTTCGCTCAGCATAATACCCTCCAGTTCCGTCCACGTTGTTGCAAATGGCAAGATTTCATTCCTTTTGATGGCTGCATAATATTCCATTATGTGTGTGTGTGTGTGTGTGTGTGTGTGTGTGTGTGTGTGTGTACACATACCACATGCTCTTTATCTATTCATCTGTCGATGGACACCTTGGCTTTTTCCATAGTTTGGCTACTGTGGACATTGCTGCTATAAACATCGGGGTGCACGTACCCCTTCGGATCACTACATTTGTATCTTTGGGGTAAACACCCAGTAGTGCAATTGCTGGGTTGTACAGTAGCTCTCTTTTCAACTTTTTGAGGAACCACCATACTGTTTTCCAGAGTGGCTGCCCCAGCTTGCATTCCCACTAACAGTGTAGGAGGGTTACCCTTTCTCCATATCCCTGCCAACATCTGTCATTTCCTGACTTGTTAATTTTAGCCATTTCTGACTGCTGTGAGGTGGTATCTCATTGAGGTTTTGATTTGGATTTCCCTGATGCTGAACGATGTTGAGCACTTTTTCATGTGTCTGTAGGCCATATGGATGTCTTCTTTTTTTTTTTTTTTTAAAGATTTTATTTATTTATTCATGAGAGACAGAGAGAGAGAGAGGCAGAGGGAGAAGCAGGCTCCCAAGGAGCAGGGAACCCGATGTGGGACTCGATCCCAGGACCCTGGGATCATGACCTGAGCCGAAGGCAGACACTTAACCATCTGAGCCACCCAGGCGCCCCATTTGGATGTCTTCTTTGGAAAAATGTCTGTTCATGTCTTCTGCCCATTTCTTGATTGGATTATTTGTTCTTTAGGTGTTGAGTTTGATAAGTTCTTTATAGATTTTGGATACTAGCCTTTTATCTGATATGTCATAATCATCAAGACAGTATGGTCCTGGCACAAAAACAGACACATAGATTAATGGAACAGAATAGAGAGCCCAGAAATGGACCCTCAACTCTATGGTCAACTAATCTTCGACAAAGCAAGAAAGAACATCCAATGGAATAAAGACAGTCTCTTCAACAAATGGTGTTTGGAAAATTGGACAGCCACATGCAGAAGAATGAAACTGGACCATTTCCTTACACCACACATAAAAATAGACTCCAAATGGTTGAAAGACCTAAATGTGAGACAGGAGCCCATCCAAATCCTAGAGGAGAACGCAGGCAGCAACCTCTTCGACCTCAGCCACAGCAACTTCTTCCTAGAAACATCACCAAAGGCAAGGGAAGCAAGGGCAAAAATGAACTATTGGGACTTCAGGATAAAAAGCTTTTGCACAGCAAAAGAAACGGTCAACAAAACCAAAAGACAACCTACAGAATGGGAGAAGATATTTGCAAATGACATATCATTACTCTTTATGTAATTTTCAAACCACTGGCCCTGAAGAAATCTGGTTAGTTAATTAATTAATGCATCTGTCCATTCACGCATTCATTTAGAGAAGGCTTTATTGAGGATCTACTAACAATTCAGTACCATGAAAGGAGTAAACGATACAAAAATAATAACCCAGGTTTTTTTTTTTTCCCAAGAGTCACAGTTCAGTGAGAGAGATAGACACCCAATTCCGCTACACTTACCACGGCATGGCTAAATACAACCAAAAGAGATACGGGAACACAGAGAATGGCAATTAAAGTTAACTCAGGGTTGGTTTTTTGTGTATTTAATATTTAATTTATATTGTTGCCTTTGTTTAAAATCTTGTCTGCTTCAATGAAAATAAAATTTTCCCTTTGGGAATGCCTATTCTTGAGCTCAGTTTTCTTTTTCTTTTATAGTTGTGTCAAATCACAGCTTTAACTACAATGTTGCTAATATGAGTAGAGAGAATGGAAGTTTTGGTCTATTGTATATTCTTAAAAAGGACTGAAATGAGGCTGAATAAAAATGAGGCTGTTTTTCTGTATATTTGATCTCTGCAGAAAAGGTACAGTCAGCTGGCCATGGGCTATGATCCAGCAATGACCACAGACAGTTTCATGACAAGCTAATTGTTTCATCAGTTAGAAAAGTATTGCTATATTACAATTAAAAAAAAAGAAAAAATTAGGAAAGTATCAAAATGACATAATTTTAAAAAAGCTCTGACATAACTTTCTTAATATGCCCATACCGAAGATGTATTCTAAAAATTGTATTCTTGTTTTAATTTATACTTGCATTATAGCAACACAACATAATTTGACCAATATAATTGAGATTTAAATTAATATCCTGCAAATAGAAGATAGACTATTTCAGAGAACTCTTCTTTTTTGGGATATGCTTCTAAATTTCCCCCACTCACAATTACAATAATTAGGATTTTTTTTTCAAAATGCATTGTGGAAACATTGGGAGATAGTACCGAAGCTGTTCATATTTCTTTTCTTTATCAATTATGTAATATTAGCTAAATATGCATGTGTAAGTTGCAAAACAATAAAAAATTAGGAAACTTCTATCACTATTCTGAATTTTGTATTATTTTATTGCTTTGTAAAATGTAGTCATATGTGTATAAATATCTGAGTAGTATATTGTTTAATTTTGATTGAATTTTACATTCATAAAAATTGCATCTCTGATCTTCTATATTTTTATTCAATATTATATTCCTGAGAGTCATTATTACAGTTAATTATTTTTCATTGCCATATTTTTTATTGGTTGAATAAACCACAATTAATTTAATCATACTCATGTGATTGATATTTGGGGTGGTTTCCTTTGAAGAAGATACATTATACACAATACTATTGTGAATATTTCTCTACATAGTTCCAGTAACACATGTATGGGGATTTCCATAGAGTATATAGTTAAAAGGAAATTTCTGGACTATAAGCTATGTTCATGTGTAGCATGGTAAATCATTTTTCAAAGATATTATTTCCATTTATAATGCTACCATCAATGTATGACAGTTCTCACTGATCTAATATATTTGCCAATACTGAATATTATCAACTTTCCTAATTTTTGTCAATATTTCTTATTTGGTAGGTCATAGGGAAATAGTTTTGTTTTTGTTTTTTTTTTTTAAGATTTTATTTATTTGAGAGAGAGAAAGTGAGCAATGAGCAGGGGGTTGGGGGGCAAAGCAAGAGGAAGAAGCAGGCTCCCCACCGAGCAGGGAGCCCGACCTGGGGCTCTACCCCAGCACCCAGGGATTATGACCTAAGCCAAAGGCAGACGCTTAACCAACTGAACCACCCAGGTGCCACAGGAAATAGTTTTTAATCAAATCTTAAAATAGGTAGATGACAGCCACCAACCAAAGGGCAGAGAATTTCTTTACATATTAATATTGGAATTCATTTGAAAATATGCCTTTTTTATTTTTATTGAGGTATAGTTGACTCACAATGTTACCATCCCTTTTATTTTAACGTGTGATCATTGTCTTTTGGCAAATCTTTCTTTTTTTTAATTAATATATAATGTATTATTTGTTTCAAGGGTACAGGTCTTGATTCATCAGTCTTACACAACACCCAGCACTCACCACAACACATACTTTCCCCAATGTCCATCACCCAGTCACCCCATCCCACCACCACCCTCCACTCCAGCAGCCCTCAATTTGTTTCCTAAGATTGATAAGAGTCTCTTATGGTTTGTCTCCCTCTCTGGTTTCATCTTGCTTAATTTTTTCCTCTCTTCCCCTGTGATCTTCTGCCTTGTTTCTTAAATTCTGCATATCAGTGAGATCATATGATAATTGTCTTTCTCTGATTGACTTATTTTGCTTAGCATAATACCCTCTAATTCCAACCACATTGTTACAAATGGCAAGATTTCAATTTTTGATGGCTGCATAATATTCCATTGTATATATATACCACTGCTTCTTTATCCATTCATCTGTCAATGGACATCTGGGCTCTTTTCATAGTTTGGCTATTGTGGACATTGCTGCTATAAACACTGGGGTCCATGTGCCCTTTTGGATCACTACATTTGTATCTTTGGGGTAAATACCCAGTAGTGCAATTGCTAGGTTGTAAGGTAGCTCTATTTTCAACTTTTTGAGGAACCACTTTTCCAGAGTGGCTGCATCAGCTTGCATTCCCACCAACAGTGTAGGAGGGTTCCTCTTTCTTTACATCCTCACCAACATCTGTTGTTTCCTGACATTAATTTTATCCATTCTGACTGGTGTGAGGTGGTACCTCATTGTGGTTTTGATTTGGATTTCCCTGATTTGGCAAATCTTTCAAGCATATAAATTAAAAATATTTCAAATTTCATAAACCGTCTGAAATTTTTAAAAGCTGTAATGAATTTGATGCAGAAGCTACAAAATATGATTTTACTAAGTGCATATTTTATGTCTATTATGAATTGAACAATATAGTGAAAGCATATTAGTAGAAAAGTAATTTTCTAAAAGTTAATTTACAATACTGTTCTTTTGACCTTGAGTATACCTGCCATGAACTTGAATATATTATACAAGCATTATAATCCATTTGTTCTGTCAGGGCAGAACAATTCGTGTTTATTCTATTGACTACTGAGAAAATTGGATACCTCTGGCTTTCTCTTCTGCTTAAATCAATAGCTGAATTCATAAACATCACATGTTTTATAGAAAATACAAAATGAAATACAAAATATATATATATATATATATATAAAATATCAAATGTTATTATTTTCAAATGCCATTTCTTTGTATTCCTAATACAAAGCTGTATCTTTGAAGCTATTAATTTTACACATTTTGGTGAGGGATTCAGAAAGGAAAAGCCATGTCAGTAAAAACAGAAATAAAAGATAGCTTCCAATAGCAGAATAGAATGGTCACTATTACAAGGGAGTAAAAATCCTCAAAGCCTTTTATAGAAATATCCCATTGCATTCAATATTTCAAAATTTTAGTAGAAAATTGTTTGTCTTTTTAATATCTATATGCATCCCAGAAACAAAATATTTTGCCTTTCCATTTATAGATAAATAACAAAGTCTGTACAAAGACTAGGGAATTCTAATATAAAAATGTAAGTATCTAAAAATCCAGACCTATATTAAAGCGTCCAGGAAGAGAAAAACAGATAAAGAACAGACATCTGTTTTAGTCACTAAAATCAAACTACTTGTCATTCCCTAGGACACATTTCTCCCCCAGTTTATTGCGGAGGTCCGCTTTCCAAAAATACCAGTCAGTTGTGCACATATTTATGAGAATATCCCTACCACAAGTAACCTTGAACTGTTTTTTTTTTTAAATCTGAAAAATAGGGGCGCCTGGGTGGCTCAGTTGGTTAAGCGACTGCCTTCGGCTCAGGTCATGATCCTGGAGTCCCTGGATCGAGTCCCGCATCGGGCTCCCTGCTCGGCAGGGAGTCTGCTTCTCCCTCTGACCCTCCCCCCTCTCATGCTCTCTCTCTCATTCTCTCTCTCTCAAATAAATAAATAAAATCTTTAAAAAAAAAAAAAATAAATAAAATCTGAAAAATGAAATAACCCTATATACTTTTAAATTGCAAGAATGTGTATTATTATGTCAAAAACAGAATAAGGAATTTTACTATGAATTACTTCATTAAAAAGAAATTAGCAGTGATTCTATCTCTCAAAGGTTCACCAAGTCACAATCATCGTGATCTTTCTCACCAGTGCCAAAACAAAGAGAAGAGCCATATAATTTTTCTGTAATGCTATGCCCCTGGAAATCAGTCTATAAAATTGAAGCCAAAGCAGATTTCTTTTATTAGATTGCTAGATAACTGATTAAGCCTCTGCATTTATGGTTATGGGAAATTTGTCCTATAAAATAAAACAAGTTAATGGCAGCAGCACAAAAATTTAGGTAATTTTCTTGGCAAAAGTATCATCTAAATTTATGGCTTATTCTTGGTACACAGATAAATGTAATATATAATCCTTTAACATCCAGCTTGTTTCACCACTGATTGTATCTGCTCAGCTCATATGGTCTCTGCCATATCCATAAGGCTTTGCTGAGTACCTAATAAGCATTTATTAAAATTTGCATTAATCATGGTCTTAGACAAAGAGATAAAGATGACCATGGAGGTTTTTCTTGGTAGCATTTTCAGTTTTAAAATACTGTCAAAACTTAAAGCCAGTAAAAAAAAAAAAAAAAAAAAAAAAAAAACAGCTGGTTCATAACCATCTAGTGTGTGATACTCTATAGTATCATTTTATCTAAATAGCTAGTGAATATTAAAATAAACCAAGCTTGGATTTAATCATTAATCATAAAGCAATTCCTGTAGTTTTGGATTACTCTGTTGTGAAAAAATATAAGTGTAGTACACAGGAGTCACCAAAGAGTCTGACGTCTTAGAAAACGTTTGGTGAGTACCCTAGGATCCTAAAGGCCCTTCTCAGACTTCTGTTGATTGAATTAACCTTAAACTTTTTAAATTATTTGTAGGTTTTGGGGAGCCTGGGTGGCTTAGTCGGTTAAGTGTCTTGATTTCGGCTCAGGTCATGATCTCAGGGTTGTGAGATGGAGCCCCATGTCAGACCCCATGCTGAGCATGGAGCCTGCTTGGGATTCTCTCTCTCTTTTTCCCTCTGCCCCTCCCCCACCCATGCATGTGCTCTCTCTCTCTCTCTGTCTGTTTAGAAAAAAAAATTTTTTTAATAAAATTATTTGTAGGTTTATACTTACATTTCTTTCATCAGATGCAGATGGGATACATTCCCAAAAGGCTGATTTTCCCCATAAAACTAAAAAAACATATTGTTTAATTTTTTATGCTACCTATGCTTGAAATTTAGAATCTATACTACTCCCTTGGAAATGCTCAATGTATACAGTATTTTATATAAATGTTTATTGCATGATTGATTCCAAGATTTAAAAAAATCTATATCTAGAAAAGTAAAAAACTGAATTTCTAATAATTTCAGACCTAAAATAAAAGCTTCAATACTGGAAAGTCACTACTCTTCAGGTAGTAAATCTGACATTTGGATCTGCAATCTTATTATCTTTTAATTTTTAAAATTTCTGTGATTTTGAACATTTTTTGCCTCTATTATAAGCCACATAGCTAAACAATGCTGCTTGATTTCTATAGTAAACAGCCATATTGTGTTCATTCATTAACTATAACATCTAGGACTGTTTTGCAAATTCCGAATTTATCATTTACAAGCTTCATGGTCTTAGTCAAATTACTGAACAATCTGTAAACCAGGGCTAGTTCACAGAGATGCTATGAGCACCACACCTAGTGGCCTGACACCTAGTAGGATTCTAAAGACCTAATTGCTAATACAGTTTTTTTTTTAGGCATAATGAATAACTGGCACCAGAATTCTCTTTATGAAGGCAAAGTCTTCCTGAAGGAAATATTTTGATGACCCAACTGGATATTGAAAAACAAGTCCAAAGGCAGAACGCAGAAGAAAAGGGCAGAATAAAGCAATTGATGAATTGCTGTATAAAACAAAATGCAAAGAATCTAGTTTAAGGAAAAAATAAAAGGGAACACAGGATTTTAAAAAAAAAATGTCAGTACCTAAGCACGTAACAACATTAATATAACATTGATGGAATTGTAGGTATGTATGGCTGATAATGGCTGAAGGATTTTTTAAGCATAATGATTTTAATATTCAACTAATATATTTAATATGTTAAATGTAATATTCAATTCTAATTTATGTTTTTGAGCTATAACTCTTTCCTTCTCCATAAACCTTCAGTAAAAGCCTCCATACAAACATACACAATGACTTTGTGTAAGTGTCCCTGCCACTCATCTTAACCATACAAATCAAGAAAAGCAGTGATTGGGTGAGATGATGTTGGACCAGGATAATCCTACAGATTAGCAAAAAAAATTCCATTAAAAACAAAAAACAAAAAACAAAACAAAACAAAAAAAACACTGGAAGGTGAAACTCAGCACCAGGAGAGGCAAAGAAACTTCTGCTGGTAGTGAGATGAGGGGGTGAATTACACCGATCTTCTCCCCTCCAAATTCTCAATTAGTGAAGAAATAGACACAAGTGTCAGACAGAAGGAAATTAAAATACTGGTACTGCTTTATATGTTTATAGCTGGATTAGCGGAACTGGAGATCTTACCTTGTCTGATGGCCTGAATCCTGCTTCCTATGCCTTCCCTTTTTCTTACAACACAGGTCTCCCCTTTCATGGAACTATTCTTTACCCTAGAAGCTTGCCTTTCTGAGGGCTGAAAAGGGATGTGTCCTGAGGAAAGGACATTTCCAAAGGGAGAACCTATATAGAGTTTTCTTTACATGCTTAATTCCTTTTTTTCTAGTCTCACTCTAGCTATGTGGCTTATAATAGATGAAAGAAATAAATTCATTTCTCCCTCGTTAGGAAGAAATGAGAAGTTCTCTGGGAAACCTTCTCAGGAAAACATGTTGTCAGGAGGACCAGGATTCTCCCCAATATCTCTGATATTTGTTTTCTTAACCCATGGAATTTAACAACCAAAACTCTTGCCACCAGCAGTGTAGCTATCCCGCTCAGGGGAGGAGACAGGCAGGCTCTCATTTTCAACCACTTCTACTTTGCATTAGGGAAAATGCCTGTTCCCCATGTTTTGCATATTTATAGCGGGGAGGAAATTTCCACGTCGCAAGAGTAACAGAGTAGGAAAATTTGTGGACTATCTTCCCTAGGGAAGATTGAAGAGATTGGGGAGGAAACTGGCTATGAGTGGTTCAACTCTTTCTCTCTCTTTCAGAGAAAGTTGTGCTCAGAAAGCAGCCCTTCTCCACTCATCCGTGTGATGTATTTTCCAACTGGACAGTTATCTTCTGTTCACCCCTGTAGTTCCACTCACCACTTCCTTTTAGCCTGGTGTCTACATAGGAGGAATACATGAAGTGGTCCTTTTTGCTCTGGCTTCTGAGTGGATATGGCCAAAGGGGAGCCCTGGCAGAAGACTGAACAGAGGCAGGACGCTGGGTTCAAGTTGTTTTTGCTCTGGCTCTCTCCCTGTAGGGTGGCTCATCTCCTCCCAGGGTGACCCTCTCTATATGACTCTCTCCTTCCGAGTTTCCTAACTGCTTTTGCCTAGAGCTAGAAATAGTTCTGCTGTGACCAGCACATAGTTTTTTGGCATTCCTATGCCCTGTACACACATTTCTAAATAGTTTATTTATTTCACTTTACCTTCCTGCTGAGACCATGGCTGCTACCTAAGTGGAGATTTCGGGGAGGCAGGTTTAATTGAAAGAAATATTAGAAGCCTGATTTTGGCTCTAATTTCAATATTCATTCTCTAATTTAATCATACTCATAATAAAGTTGATAACAGATCTCCATTTCTCTGATGCTAGTGTCTAATTTCAGAGTTCATTCAGAACCAAAGGGAGTAGAAAGATACGTTATTTATATGTCCCTATAAAACTCCAGTGTATTGGTACACGGCCAGTACCCCAGAAAAATGGAGAAATCTTGGCATTTGGGGTGCAAGAGAATATGTGGGGTATGAGGTTTCTGCTGTGGCTAGTGCAGGAGCTTTTCCTTCCCAGTAAGTAGGGCTCCGTCTTCAGTACATCAGTTAATGTGGTCTTGGCTATTTTTTTCCCCTTGGCAGATTGCAACAGCTTATATTGAGCTCGTACAGCTGTCCATATTTTTTTAATGGCATGATCTTCAGTAAGACACCTGGCCTTAGTATGTAGGCTGCTGTGGTTAACCTTGAACTACATAGAGATATATTTGGCCAAGGGAAGGTTTAGATCACAGTGAAATCTCTACTCAAAACATACGAAGTATTTGGGCAGTGGTAGGCACGACACATTTTCTTCCCTCTCTGTGGGATGCATCTCAGCTCTTCAGCTGTCCAGTTCTCTAAAGATCAAAAGGCAGTCTTCAGTGCGGAATACTGAATATTATTAGAACAATGAATATTATTAGGAATTCGCCTGATATTCCTAAGTGATAGGCGTTAGAAGGTGGCTGACACAGATTTCTCAATCCTCCTTAGAATTTCATAAAGGTTGGGGCGCCTGGGTGGCTCAGTTGGTTAAGCATCTGCTTTTGGCTCAGGTCATGATCCCAGGGTCCTGGGATTGAGCCCCACGTCGGGGGTCCCTGCTCAGCGGGGAGCCTGCTTCTCTCTCGCCCTGCCTCTCTCCCTGCCTCTCTCCCTGCTTTGTGCTCTCTCTCTCTGATAAATAAATAAAATCTTAAAAAAAAAAAAAACTTAAAAAAGAAAGAATTTCATAAAGGTCAAGGACAGGGATTCTGGGCTTCTTTAGTCATGTGACCCATCCTCAGGCTGACTGTCCCTTTTCCCCCCACTCTCACACAACCTATGGTCTCACGATTACTCTCATTTATTAGCAATACAGTCTATGATCACAGTATGGGATTTTGGAGATCCTGGTTGTGGCTTCACTCACAAAGTGAATGAACAAATTGGAAGGAATCAAAACTTACTAAAAGGAAAATATTCCTTTTTATTGGGCTTAGAGTACCATGAATGTATCATTAAGCCAAGCCCAAAAAGTACAGTAGTCCCCTTTTGCCCATGGTGTCACTTTCTGTTTTCAGTCACCTGAGGTCAACCTTGATCCGGAAGCAGATGATCCTCCTTCTGACATTGTTAGAAGGTCAGTAGTAGCCCAAGGCTACATCACAATGCCTATGTCATTCACCTCCCTTCATCTCACCATGTGGGAATTTTATCATCTCACATCTTCACAAGAAGGGTGTGTTCGGTACAAGATATATCAAGAGAGAGAGAGAGACCATGTTCACATAACTCATATTACAAGTAGATTGTTGTAATTGTTCTATGTTATTATTATTGTTGTTAATCTCTTAGTGTGTCTCATTTAGAAATTAAACTTTATCATAGGTATATATGCATTGGAGAAAAACATGCTATTTATGGGGTTCAGTGTTATCCACCATTTCAGACAGCCACTGGAGGTCTTGGAATGTATCTCCTGTGGATTAGGGGGAAATACTGTAACTTAAAAAGGCTTGAGGCTGCAGGAATCTGCTCACTCAGGGAAGATTTGAATTGGTTTGGAACAATATGCTTTGGCTTATAGTCAGAATAAGAGAAAGGAAAAAAAGTAAAGAACTATTACAGTGGAAAATTATTTTATTTATTTAAGCACATATTACATGTTTTATTTATTAAGCACATACTCTGCTGGGAATCTGGGCTGACCATGGCAATGAGACAGTTCCTGTCCTCGTAAGCCTAATATTCTACTGAAAAAGATAGGTAACTCATACATATTAAAGTAAGTTTAAATGCTTATATAATACACTATCTGATACACTTTCTAAGGAAAAATAAAGCAAGAAAAGGAGAAAGGGAACTAGGAAGCCTTGTACTATTTTAGCACAAGATGATTATACATATAAAGAAGACCCCTCTGAGAAGGTGGTATTTGAAAAGAGACTTCAATGAAGTGAGACAGCCAGGCACACAAATATCTTTTGGAACATAATTCATGTAAAAGGATCAGCAAGTGCAGAGACTCATGAGGCAGGAATACATTTGGTTTGACCAAGGTACGGAAAAAGGCAGTATGATACAGGCGATGAATCTGTGGAGTCGTAGTAGATAAAGCTCAAGCTTCACAGCCAAATAATGCTTTTCTATATAATCTAATTCCTGCATCTGCCTGTCCACGTCTGCTGCTGAGGGGGTGTGGGGGGGTAGATGCTTAGTCCTGCCTCCTTAGACAGTCCTGTTATTGATCAGTCCCATGACTGTATTCACAGGCACAATGTAAGCTGCTGTGACCAGAAGGGTCAAAGATGTCAAAGACCCACTCTCACTAAAGTACCCCACACATTCTATCTCGTTTCCATCTGAAAATGTAGTCTCTTAGTTGGTCATTACAGTCTCCAAATGATACGCCCATATTTCCCAACATGTCCTGGCCTTTGCACTAATGGGGAGGAATAATTATAACCCATGTCTTCCTCTTCCTTTCTAACTTCTGACCCAATGGAAGACAAATACTGAAGTCGAAGAGATGAAGAGCAACCTATCTGCTTTGTGGCTGATGAAACTGAATTGGAGAGAAATCCACTTGACCTGTGGCTACTATCAGTTTTTGTAACACACTCCTCCTTGGGGTAAATTTCCCAGCCCACAGCTGTAGGCCAGTCTCCTGGTGGGACAAAGCCATCCCTCTAAGCTTACATGGAGGAATAAGGAATGTGAGTGTTCTAGTGACAGGTCCTTCAGGAGGTAGAACCCAGAAGAAGCAGAGCCCCTCCCCCCCCCATCTCCCAGATCTCATTGAATAAGCTCCTTCTTTATTGGGAAGGAGGGAGTGAGCAAGAGGTAAAGGAGGACAAGAAGCTGCTCTCTCAGAATTCTTCTAGGGAAATCTAAGGACGTGGGAGCTGAGCCCCCATTAATAACTAAGCACTGTCTACCTGACTCCCAATCTTTCAGAAACTCAGAAAATAATTTGGGGGATAAGAGGTTCCTCCTCCCCAGGATGACATTCATCTCAGTTGCATTTAGATCTCAAAGGGAAGGGTACCTCATCTGGTATAAATTTGGAAAGTCATGTTTCCTTTTTAAGGAACTCTCTAACACTGGTTAGCTTACGACAGATTGGATCAAATTAACTTGGACAATTAAAATGATAAATCCAAATGAGGGTTAAGACCATAATTACATCCCTCACCTACTTTATTATTGCTGGGTATCTGTATTTCTTTCAAAAGAAAGCAATTTGTCATTGTCGATTACAGCAGTCTACCATAAGCAGTAATACCTAATAGACTCATGATGCACTTACTGTGAAAATAATTGTTCAATAAAATGATAGTTGAACACCAGAAGATCCATATCCCACCCTCAAATGGCCCTATTTTTACCTTTAACACATTATTGCATGTTTTAAATAGCAGGCTATAATCTGTTACAGTAAAATACAGCATCACAATCTCTGCCAAGTGCAATGTTTTATATATGATGCCTATAATTAAGTGAAGGAGAAATTTAAATATGGAAGGAAATATTTCCTAAATGCAAAATTATCAATGTGTCCTTATGTGTCTATCTGTGTAATGCTGTAGCGACATGGGGTGCTTTTTGTTTTAAATATTCTGAAATTACATTTCTAGATTTAAAAAGATTCTTCTCCCATCCAATAGAAATTATCTCCAAGACTGTCTTAAATCAGAACAGAAGCAGATGTAATGGGATAGATTTCCTCTCTAAAACTGCTGACAGAATTAATCTCAAGGGTTTCTTTCTGTCTCCCTTTATATGGAAGTACGCATAATTATCTGCCATGAAATGCACACACAGACACGGCGGCCCCCAGTTCATGCAGTGCGTGTCACTGAGCAGATTCAGTCCAAGCACCTGTAACACAGCAACCCGTTCACCTGAGGAGACATGCGCATGGAGCTTCAGGGAGAATGTAAGCACCTTCCAGGGATTTTCAGCACCCCCACTCTTCTTGCTTTCCCACTTGCCCCCAATCCACTGAAACATCTCATTGCGGAGCTGGAGCAAAACTGTCATAAAGAATGACAGATGATTTTTTTCCCCCCTTTAAAGGCAAGCCTGGGCAAGTGAGTTTTAGAGGAGATGATCAATGAGAGAAGAGTGTCTGGCAAGCTTATGAGATGTCTGCGAACACCACGCTCCGCTCGCTTAGTTCAGCCGCCCCCTCCCTTCTCTGAGCAGCGAACACACACAAAGGTTTGGTTTCTAAGGAATGGCCCTACCTCAGGCATCTATGCTTTTGTTTTAATTGAAGAGCCACATAATTTTATGTGGAGAGTTAGTCTTTATAATTGGTGATAGAGATGATTGCTAATGAGGCAAAACTCAAGTAGAAGCCCCAGATAATTTGCAGAGTATAACAGATTCTGCTTCCAAACAGCTGCTCCATTTTGCTCCAATCACATCACCAATTGTCAGGAGGTGCTTATGGATGTTGTGTATGCAAAATTCGTTCATTTCCCAAGCTCTACCCTCTTGATTCTCCCCCCACCCTTATTTTAAATAAAAGATGTCAAACATACTGAAAATAATAAAGTAGTGAATGCTTATTTACTCTTGCTGTCTTGATTTAACAAAGAAACATTTTGCCACATCTTGCTGAGATCTGTTTTTTTAAGAAAAATGCTACAGATAAAAGTTGAATCCTTCTTTGTACCCTTCATTAGTCCTCCATCTCTCTCCAGATGTAATCATTGCCCTAGAGTTGGAAGCACTTCCATTCATACGTTTATCTTTGTATTACATATATTAGTTATTCATTATCTAGAAACAAGATTGCATTTTATGTTTTTAAATATTTCATAAATTTTATCTCACTATTCATGTTTTTTTGCAATTTGCTTTTTTCTTTTAACAATTGTTTCTTTTTAAAAACACACCCTTGTTAATTAATGTTGCTCTAATGTATTTTAATTGCTTGTCCATTTTCTTAATAATAAGCATTACGGTTTTTTTTCTATTATGAACCGTGCTGCAATGAAATTTGCACATACCTGTTTTTGCACGTGTGTGAGAGTTTCTCTAGGGTATATAACTAGAGATAGAATTGTTCCGTTATAGGTTAGCTGCTTCTTCAAATTTACTAGAGTGTGAAATTACTCTCCAAAGTAGTGCCAGCTTGTAGTCCTACCAACCAGTATGAGAATTTGCCTGAGAAGTTGTATTCTCAGACACCTTACATTTTGTATTTGATGCAATGAAAATGCCCCTTCATTGGGGTTTTGATTTGCATGACTCTAATTACTGGTGGAGTTAAGTATTCTTTCATATTTATTAGCTGTTCTCTGAATTGTCTGTCCAAATCATTTGTCTGTTTTTCTACCGAATTATTTCCCCTTCTTCATTGGTTTTAGGAATTCTTCACATATTCTCTGTACTATTCCTCTGTTCACTATTGTGTTAGAGAACTTTGGGAGGACATTAAAGTAAATTAACCCGAATGAGAATGACATTCACTAGGCCCCACCAACCAAATTCAAAATGTCCTTCAAATTTAAAATCAGTAAGGCCTTGGTAAATGCAAACCAAAAACTACTCTTTCTGTTATATACATAAGCATATTCTCCACTTTGCTTTCTAAGTTTCAGTTTTTCACCAAATGATTGTTTTCGACAAGATCATGTTTTTTAATATATATATCAAGCAAAACCTGAGAAGCTAGCTTATTTCCATAATCACAAGTTAGGCCTGAAAGTGGAAAACAAAAATAAAAACAAAAAACTTGTGTCTCCCAAGTTCAAGGGAAAGTTCAGATTTCTAAAGCAAGAATTGTAATAAAAATTTAACATATTAAGGTATGTGTTATACGTATATATGTAATTTAGATTTTGGTTATTAGTTTATAGTAAGCCAGTAAACTGTCTTCTGTATCGAGAAACTGCTACATAATTTGCAGGGCCCAGTGCAAAATAAAAATGCAGGACCCCTTGTTCAAAATCAATGAAAACTTCAACATAGGCATTCCTTGGGGATATTGCGGGTTTAGGTCCAGCCAACCACAATCAAGTGAATAATGCAATGAAGTGAGTCAAATGAATTTTTTGGTTTCCTAGTGCATATAAAAGTTATGTTTGTACTATGCTATACTCTATTAAGTGCAATAGCATTATGTCTAAAAAATGTCTATACCTTAATTTAACAAATGCTTTATTGCTAAAAAAAGAAAAATGCTGACCGTCATCTGAGCTTTCAGTGAGTCCTGATCTTTTTGCTGGTGGAGGGTCTTGCCTTGATGTTGATGGCTGCTCACTGATCAGGGTGGTGTGGTTGCTGAAACTTGGGTGGTTCGGCAGTTTCTTAAAATAAGATGATAGTGAAGGTTGCTGCGTCGGTTGGCTCTTCCTTTCATGAACGATTTCTCTGTAGCACGTGATGCTGTTTGATAGCATTTTACCCACAGTAGAACTTTTAAAAAAATTGTGAAGTCAATCCTTTCAAACCCTGCTGTGGCTTTATCAACTAAATTTATGTAATATTCTAAATCCTTTGTTGTCATTTCAACAATTTTCACAGCTTCTTCATCAGGAGTAGATTCCATCTCAAGAAACTACTTTCTTTGCTCATCCGTAAGAAGCAATTCCTTACCCGTTCAAGTTCTGTCATGAGATTGCAGCAAGTCGGTCACATCTTCAGGCTCCACTTCTAATTCCAGTTCTCTTGCTGTTTCCATTGCATCTACGGTCACTTCTTCCACTGAGATCTTGAACCCCTCAAAATTCATGATGGCTGGAATCAACTTCTCCCAAATACCTGTTAATGATATTTTGACCTCTTCCCATGAATCACAAATGTTCTTAATGGTATTTAGAATGGTTAATTCTTTCCAGAAGATTTTCAATTGGCTCGCCCAGATCCATTAGAGGAATCACTATCTATGGCAGCTATAGCTTTATGAAGTGTATTTTTTATTTTTTTAAAAGATTTTATTTATTTATTTGACAGAGAGACAGCGAGAGAGGGAATACAAGCAGGGGGAGTGGGAGAGGGAGAAGCAGGCTCCCCGCCAAACAGGGATCCCAATGTGGGGCTCGATCCCAGGACCCTGGGATCATGACCTGAGCTGAAGGCAGACGCTTAACGACTGAGCCACCCAGGCACACCTGAAGTGTCTTTTTTAAATAATAAAAATTTGAAATTCAAAATTACTCCTTGACCCAGAGGCTGCAGAATGGATGCTGTGTTAGCAGGCATGAAAACAACATGAATCCCATCCATCTCCATCAGAGCTCTTGGGTGACCAGACGCATTGTCAATGAGCAGTCATACTTTCAAATCTTGAGTTCAGATATGAGCAGTAGGTCTCAACAGTGGGCTTAAAATATTCTGTAAACCATGTTGTAAACCCATGTGCTGTCATCCAGTCTTTGTTGTTCCACTGTTAGAGCACAGGCAGGGTAGAGTTAGTGTAATTCTTAAGGCCTTTAGGATTTTTGGAATGGTAAATGAGTGTTGGCTTCAACTTAAAGTCACCAGCTGTGTTAGCCTCTAGCAAGAGAGTCGGCCTGTCCTTTGAAGTTGTGAAGCCAGGCATTGACTTCTCCTTTCTAGCTATGAAAGTCCTAGATGGCATCTTCTTCCAATAAAAGGCTGTTTCATCTAAGTATGTTGCTTAACGTAGCCACCTTCATTACTTATTTTAACTAGATCTTTTAGGTAACATGCTGCTGTTTCTACATGCTGCTTCACCTTGGACTTTTATGTCATGGAGATGGCTTCTTCTCTTAAACCTCATGACCCAACCTCTGCTAGCTTCCAACTTTTCTTCTATAGCTTTCTCACCTCTCTCAGCCTTCATAGAATTGAAGAGAGTAAGGGCCTTGCTCCAGATTAGGCTTTGGCTGAAAGGAATGTCATGGCTGCTTTGATCTTCTATCCAGACCACTGAAGCTTTCTCCGTATCAGCGACAAGCTGTTTCATTTTCATATCATCCATGTGTTCACTGGAGTAGCACTTTTAATTTCCTTCAAGAACTTCTCCTTTGCATTCACAATTTGGCTGTTCAGCCCCAGAGGCCTAGCTCTCAGCCTGTCTTGGGTTTCGACATGCCTTCCTCACTAAACTTAATCATTTCTAACTTTTGATTTAAAGTGAGGGATGTGCAACTCTTTCTTTCACTTGAACACTTAAAGGCCATTGTAGGGTATTAATTGGTCTCTAGGGAATAGCGAGGCTCAAGGGAGGGAGAGAGATGGCTGCTCTGTGGAGCAGTCTGCACACGCAGTGTTTCCTGATTAAGTCTGCTGTCTTATATGGGCATGGTTTGTTCTACCCCAAAACGATTACAGTAGTAATATCAAAGATCACTGATCAGAGATCACCATAAAAATATAATAATAATGAATATGTTTGAAATACTGTGAGAATTACCAAAATGTGACACAGAGACACAAACTGAGCAAATGCTGTTTGCAAATGCTGGGCAAATGGCACTGATAGATTTGTTCGAAGAAAGGTTACCACAAATCTTCAGTTTGTAAAAAATGCAGCAACTGAAAAGCACAATAAAGCAAAGAACTGTCTGTACGTTGATAGCAGAGCAGTGAACCAAGTGCAGAGCCCTCCCAAGCACAGGGCCCTATGTGGCTGCACAGGTCACAAGAAGAGGAAGCTGACCCTGCTGACGTTAATGCTTCGTTTGTATTTTTTATACCCTTATCACAGTCTATTATCTTCTGCTAAACATATTTAACATATATAGTATGTTTCTTCATTACATGATTAACTTTTGTACGTTAAAAATGCTAAACTCAATATGTAATTGGAAATTATTAACTATTCTTAGATAAGCTGAGAAGTCAATAAAATACATACATTATTTTAGGAGTACTTATGACTCTGAAAATAAAGATAGAAATGAAAATCATAGAATGCTGATATTTGTCAAGTTAGTAGTTACAAAATACTGACTTTATGATGATGGCATGAGACAGTTCTGATAAAACTCATCTGAATTTTCTATTATGAGATAAGTAAAGTTCAAGCGAACTAGCAATACCACAGAGCAGAGGACAACCTGTAAACCCTGCTTAGCTGAATGGGATGCAACAGGCCAAATGGGATTGACAGTGAAACGAACAAAACATTAATATTTAGTAATTTAGGATAAGGACTGCTACAGGGGCACTGGGTGGCTCAGTCGGTTAAGCGTCTGCCTTTGGCTCAGGTCATAATCTCAGGGTCCTGGGATGGAGTTCCATACTGGGTTCCCTGTTCAGCAAGGATTCTGCTTCTCCCTTTGCTCCCTCCCCTCTAGCTAATAAATAATAATTATAATTATAATTAATGAAAATAATTAATAATAATTAATTATAAATAATTCCTTTATATAAATTGTTTATACATTATATTATGCACGTATATATGTATATATGATATATATAATAGTTTATACATTATAATTGCATAATGCATATATTATATATTATTATTTATATATTACAATTAAACAAATAAATAAAATCTTAAAAAAAAAGGATAAGTACTGCTACAGATATTAGTAGGAAGTCTGGACTACCCAAATAGACAATGCAACAGATACTCACTGATTTCCTCCTATATGCCAGAGCTCAGAAGTTGGGAATATAGCTGAGAATAATAAAAAGGATTGTTTTTTATTCAGCTGATGCCTCGGTAGCATAAATAACATTAGAAAACAGAGAAGACTGATATATTATGTAAACCTGGACATTTTTCTCCTCTCATAAGAGAAGGAAGAGGAGAGATCCAATATGTTGTTGATAAGGACCGAACAGGTAAGTGGAATTAAGCATAGAGTAATTTAGAATTAGCTGAAGCTCAGAAACCTAAGCTGTTACTCACAGCCTCTCTTACAAGGACTGGCATGAGCAGATGCTAACTCCAAATTTCCTTGAATTCTCCCTGAAATGAGGCCTCTGTAAAGCTCTTAGTAAAATTCCCACTTGAAAATTAGAACAATGATGTTAAGATACAGTCCTGTTTATCATTTCATTTCTAGATAGCTAATGGTCTTTCACTTTAAATGTTTAATTTTCTTTTTAATTGTAAGCATTTTCAACAAAACAATTTTTCAAATGCTCAGCACACTACCTAACTTCTTGAATGGAATATTTGCATAGTGCCCGTAATTTAGCATCCGTCTTCACAATAAGGGTATTGGCCTATGGGACACTGTATTTAACATGAGTCAGCCAGACCATGAGGATGTAGGTGGAAGGGTTGTCACCCCCTGATTTTAGGTGTGGCTTTCATAAATCTGACAAAGGCATCCTCTTTCTCCATCATTTCTTCATGCTAGTCTCTTGGTTAAAAAGAATGACACTACCATATAAAAAAAAAGGCACAGACTTTTTCTAGTCCTTTTGATTCATCTCCTGCCATATTACCTATCTTCTACTTTCTTATCACCCTGAAGTCGCCAGGTGTCACTTTCTTTCACTGTGTGTCTGTCAATAATGGATTAATTAGTAAATAAATTAATAATAATAAATTATTTACTAATTATTTACTAAACTCCTTCCCCACTTCAGTTTCCAGCATTGATTTTTTTTCTCCTTAGGAATCAAATACCTGGGCTCCTGGGTGGCTCAGTTGGCTAAGCATCTGCCTTAGACTCAGGTCATGATCGCAGGGTCCTGGGATCGAGCCCTCCATCGGGCTCCCTGCTCAGCGGGAAGCCTGCTCCTCCCTCTCCCACTCCCCCTGCTTGTGTTCCCTCTCTCGCTCTGTCTCTCTCTGTCAAATAAATAAATAAAATCTTTAAAAAAAAAAAGGAATCAAATACCTATATTTTTAAACTGTTAGAGTAAAAGAAATAAATTTTAAATGACAGTCTGAGGGCTCCTTTTATGAGTAAATACATAAAATTTGGTATTTTTTGGTTTTGAGATTATTTTTTATTCTTAATTTTTATTTTTTATCTTATTTTATTTATTTTTTTTAAATATTTTATTTATTTATTTGACAGAGAGAAAGACAGCGAGAGAGGGAACACAAGCAGGGGGAGTGGGAGAGGGAGAAGCAGGCTTCCCGCCGAGCAGGGAGCCCGATGCGGGGCTCGATCCCAGGACCCTGGGATCATGACCTGAGCCGAAGGCAGACGCTTAACGACTGAGCCACCCAGGCACCCCTATTCTTAATTTTTAAATAACATGTTTATTTTTATTCAAAAAATCTCAGTAATTTTAACATTCTTAATGATACAATGAAGAGAACTGAAACACTTGGAATTCTCCTCTTCAATATTTTGAGAAAAAGAATGCAGAGTAGAATTGGCCAGATTACTGGAATGCAAAAAAATTAGCATTTCAATCACTTCCTGGTTGAAAGTTTATATATTATAATGTACATTAAACAGTTTACATATTTTAATAGCTTACATATTGCACATTATTACACATAATAATTTATTAAAATATAGTTTATATATTATATATATTTTAGTATAATATATATTACAATATTTTAATGTATATTATATATTAAAAAGTTTATGTTATAAATAGCTTACATAGTAAATAATTCATTTACTTATATGTGAATTGTTTATACACTATATTATACACTTATATATGTATATATTATATGTAAAATAGTTTACATTATAAACTATGGTGTATATATTATATATTATTATTTATATATTACAATTAAATAATTTCAATATTATGATATATGGTTATATATTATGAAGAGATATTTGCTTTACTTAACATTATCCTTGATGTATTTTTGGTATGAATACAGTAGCAATTTACTGTGAAATATCTCATATGGATAGTCACTTGTGTTTAAGAAAACATTTTCTGATTTTGTCAGTATTCCATATGAAGTATTAGTCACAGCCACAATGTTGGATGAAGAATCCCTAACTATATTTTTGTCTGCTAAATTTTTAAATGGATTTCTATTTTATTTTTCTAGCCAATTTCATTTAAATACAACTTAAAATTATCTGTATAGTCCTACAATAGACTGTTTTAGAAGGATATTGAGGCTTACTACCTTTATTACTAACAGGTTCTGAACATAACGTTTGCTTTCTTTTCTTTGTGACAGAACATGGGTGGAATGGAAAGAGATTCAAGGTCAGACGTAGCTGAGATTAGTGCCAGCTCTAACATTTTAAAAAGGTGTGGCTGTTTTGTTAAAGCTTTGAGAAATATGTCTGTTCAAAAGCATGTGCCCACCTTCCTAGTTTAATTACTGTTCCTAAGGGATTAAATTCAAATTTTACTATTTAATGTATTCTCTCCTCCTCTGTATCGTAATAGGTATGCTTTTCCTCTGTATGAGTTTGCTAAAATCAAACAGAAGAGTCCAAATTTTGTTCCATAAAAAAGAGCATATTCACTCTCTAATAAGAAGAAACTTCAATGACAATAATATATGCATCAAGCAAATGGAGAAAGAAAACTGGGGACTTGTGTTAATGGGACTGGTATATCTCTAGTCCAAAATCATCATGATGATGAAAAACAGCTTCTTCTTTTGATCAGTTTCATCTTTTCTATAGTATTGGGAGGCAGTCTTCTATGGGTCATTCAGTCCTTTTTGTTGCTTAATGTGCTAAAAATGTAAGATCCTGAGTCATTTTTCAAGACTGTTTTTTCAGAGAGAAACCTTGAGGGATGAAGTACATCTTTCTCTGGAACAAAGAGAAGGGTTGCTTATTGCTTGCTATAAAAAAGAAACAACTAAATTTTCCAATTTTAGTATTCTTTTTCTATAATGCCATCCACTTTGTACAGGCAACATCTGGCCCCATCTCATCGCCCTTAAGATACTGAGCAACAAGAGAAACGGAAGCAAATGCACTGGTGCTCATGGTACTTGTTGTGCTATGAGTAATTAATCTCTTTTTCACTGGCCCAGGAGTCTTGTGCCTTCTACCAGCATCCAAAAAAATAGTGACGGACTAACTTTTTAGCTCATAGCTATAGGCTAAAATTAAGTCACAGACCTGAAAGTTTTCACAATGAGGATGGAATCCTGACTGAAGATTACTTTCTGGAAGAGGAATTATAAAGCCCCATAAGCAAGGTTCAGAATTAGAAGACTCCCCAAGATCTGATAAAGAATACTTTTATCCAAATGATGGCAAAGGAGGAGACAGGAAGGGGCACCATGGTTCCAAATGTTAATGAGACTGAGCAACAAGTGGGATTAAACAAGGTGTCCAAATGGGACTTTGGTTGTTGCCTACTCTCCTCTGAGCAGGAGCAGGAAGAGATATCTGGAGAATGAGGCAGCAAGCCCTATTGTCTCAGCAGATAGACAATGTAGCCATAGCTACCAAGCCAAAAAATCCTCAAAGCTGAAATAAATTGTGTCAGCAAGGAGAATCTTGCATTTTAATAAAGAGCTTTGGATGAACCCAAAACACAGGGGTCTATTTGGTTGAGTTGTGATCAACTGTCATGTGTCTTAAAACCAAAAGTAAATGCAAAGTCTTGCTTATTAGCATGGAGCCACCCCTTCGTATAGTAAGTACTCCCTTGTCCCTCCTTTTCCTTTGACTTCAGCTGCTTTAAGGAGAAATATCATTGGGACTGGGGCCAAGATCTTCCTCCCCTAGAAAGAGATCAAAGGTAAAAATGCACTTGTTTGAGTACACTGGGGACTTTGGGCGTGAGGTAGGACTCAAGTTCATGGTTCTATTGGATACATGCACCAGAGTCACTATTCTTCCCAGTCTGTAAGGCAGAGAAGGAACCTAAATTTAACTGACAGAGTGTGGGAAAAAGTCACAGTGGGGTAAGAATGCTGAAATGACCTTATGGATGAAGGCTTCCAGCTGATTTAATTCACTATTGCAGTGACTTTGACATCTGCACATATCGTTGAGTTGATGTCTTCCAATGCTTCTACTTCCCATCCCATAGTGTTACAGAGAATTCCCCTGTTCAAAGACTAACACAAGAGGAAAAAGGATATTGGGACAGATCAGTCACTTCTTCCTTCCCCTGCAACCCTCCTCCCTACCCCATCCTGGCTCATCAAATAGAAACAAAATAAACTACAAAGCTCAGTTAAAGACTTAATGGCTGCCAGAGTACTCAAAGAGGTAGTTTCCCAGAAGAACAGAACTGCTGCCAGATGCAGGTACCAGATACACCCCTTTTTAATAAAAAGACACATTTAACCTGCTACTTAGGATCTTGTTGCAACTGAACCCATTACTCACAGAAACATGTACTGCTAGGCTGACATCCTCATTTTGGGGTGGAGCAACTTGACTTGAAAGACTAACAACATGGAAAATTAAAGGCCTTATTGGTTAAACAGACACGGTATGTTCAAGAGTGCCCTGCCCTAAGACATCTCATCTTTGCATGAAAACATGGTTGCGACTCCTTTAGGGAAACTTTATCCCGCACTTGATTGTCTGAAGGAAAGCTACTGGCTCAATGGGGACCTTAATCCACAGAGTTTTCCCCAAATGTCTGAGCATTGTCCACTGACATTGTTTACTAGTGAAAGCTAATGATATCCTTGGATAGCAGCAATCCAGCCCCAGTGACAACTCTGAAAGACCAACTGTGGTAAAGACTGGCCAGCACAACAGGTTGACTTGAAAGACCTGTGACTGCCTTCAACAGTACTCCAATGAATCATGTTATTTTTTTTTTATGTAATGTTATACATAACATGCATATATATAACAGGAATATTTTTACTAACTCCTAAGCTCTTGCCAAAGGCCTAGCCATCTGTTCTACTACTTGGAAGACTAAAAAATGGCAGATTAAAGATAATCCCCTTTATGGCTGCAAAATGTAGAAAGCAATTTCGGCTGTTCATCTGACAGTCTGGGTTACTCATGTAGATGCTCACAGTAAGTGCCCATTCTGTGATGAGACTGAATGGAATCAGCTGATGATCAGGTCTGCATTCCCAGCATTGGTACAACCTAGATGCCTCATCACATAAAGCATGACAATTCCCACCATAATAAACTGGACGCAATCTAAAAGGTCGAATGTCTCTGATACAGAAAATTGTAATAAAGTGTTTCATTCCATTTTTTGATGTATGACTCCTGACAGCTTGTAAGCCTCACTCTTCACTATTCCACTTCTACTCCATATTTCGGCAAGCTGATGAGAAAGTCTGGGTGATCCCTCCTTTAGTGTCGGTGAGAAGCTCAAACCATTCACAGGACACTTTTCCTGGCCCCATCACCTAGCCACTCAACACTCCCATGCCAATTGTCTTTCCTACTCTCAAGCCTTTTTAGAACATGTTAGAGAGCCATCTTGCTCTCCCTAGAAAGCTTCGTTATATGAGTGAAGAACTTTGCATACCCTCTTGGTGTGTCTAGGACATCATTAATGTCAACACACAAACCAAATTTTGGGATGGAAAAACCCACTGGTTCTGTGGAGTCTCCAAAACAATTGAAGAAGGAAACAGGGTGGGTGTCCAGAGAGTGACCGCTACCACTCAGCATCTGCCTTCTCCTTCTTCTTCTTCTTTTTTTCTGACTTCCAGCTTGTGGGGAGTGTGTTCTTTGAGCTGCACTGCTGCCTGCTAACAAGCTTGCATTTTAATTTGCGCTATTTTATGTTACATTCACTGAGTCCTACTGAGCCTCTATTATAGATTTAACTGACCCAAGCCAGAAGTCTGGGTAATTAGAATTTAGGAACAGGAATATGAACTTGAGCCCTCTTTTAAATGGCCCTGAGTTGTGTATCTTGGCCCAGACCTGTCTGTGTCTAAGATTAAATTGTGTCTCGACTCCAGCATAAGCTGTGACTGCTACTGTACTCAAGGGAATGACCCTTAATGCTGAAACCATTGGTTTTGTGTCTCAGCCAGGCATTAGCCTTATTCTGTAAAGAGATCAAAGGAAAGATAGCTACCCTGTGCAATATGGGTTTACTCATGGTTGCTTGTGTGGAAGAGGAATAGTAACTATTTGACACTGTGAAGTCATACTTCTAAAAGTAGAGGGCTCACTAAGACCCCACAAAATGTCTTTCCTGCTGCTGCTATCAATACTCCTGTCACCAAGAAAGATCCTGATTCTTGGGGTTAAAAGGATCTTCAAGATATCCTTGTGTCAGTCAAAGGAATAACCCAGCCATCACCTTTTGAAGGTCTCTAACCTTAACAAAGCTGATTTAAGGCTCTGTAGAAAAAAAGAAACTCTAAAATTTGAGCATGGTGGACAGAATTTCTCCAAAGCATACCCAGTAATGACAAAAATAAAATAAAATTAAATTAAATTAAATACAATAAAATAAAGAAAGAAAGGAAAAATAAAAGAAGAAGAAAAAGGAAGGGAGAAAGGAAGAAACTTCGATACAAGGTGAATTTGACCCCAGTGGAAATCTAAAATTTACTAAAATGATTTATACAACAATAAAAGCAATGGGTCACTGGTTGGCTTTTTTTGCTTCTAAAACATATATTTTGAATTAACTTTAATATCTGCTTAAATGTACCAATTGACATACCTCCATGACCTGAATAAATAATAAGAGTCAAGTTACAGTTATACTTGGAGATCTCATTAATTAATTAATCTTGGGGGAGTTACTGAACATAAGTAGAGGACAAATAGGTATGCCTCATCTTAGCCATCATAACTATTATCGTGCCTAAATTCCTTATGCTTACAGTACCCATTATCCTAAATATCTCATAGTGGGCATTGTCATTCTGACCCAACAAATGATAAATCAAAATTAAATTAAGTCTTTAATTTAATTGGCACTTACAATTGGCTTGACAAAAATGGGACTCCATAGACCTCCATCCTTCCCTAGTTAAAATCGTTAATACAGCCCAATGTGGATTAAAACAGTGTCTTCAAGGATTGAAACACATTAGAGAAGTCTTACCTATGGTGATATCTCCACTGCTTTTCCACTTAACAGCTCAACTGGTCTGTTCTTAAACTTAGGAAGAATGAAAAATGTATGCATAGGTATGAAATTGCACTGACGATACCTTCGTCTGATGAGATTCATTTGATATACTCATTCAAGACAAGCAAATACTCACAAAATAGCTTATAAAAAATGGGATGAATTGTCCCATGAATAATTCAACAAAGCTCTAAAATTTGTCCAAAATGCAATACAATAAGCATTTTGTGAGTACCCCCACCAGAGACACCTTTACTATAGAGTAGCTACAGCTCATACCTCTTGGAGCCTCTGGAACACCTATGATGGCCATAAGTTGCTCATGGGCTTCTGATGCAAGAAATTATTCTCCTTGGTCCTATGTTATATATCATTACAGTAAGAATTGCTGATCCACACTGGTTTTTCCTGGAAATATAGGCTCTCACAAGTCCTAAATCCATGACCCTCCATATCCAGCTGTTCATTATGCCTTGAGTCATGAAACCAACACCCTAAAAGCATGGCCACCAAGGACTCTTGCTACAGAATAGAGCCACTTCTGAGATTCTGGCATATTTCCACCACAGGAGGGGATGACCTTCACTGTCCTCAGTCCTTTTCCAGATACCATGGCTGCTAAAGGAGGTTGCCCCTCTCCCAAACTGTTTACCTATTTATGGAGCTCCTGGGGATCAACAGAGTGAAGAGCAAAAGGAGTTAGTAGACTTTATGGATAGTATCACCACTCTCAGACATGATGAGGTTCACTGAATTGCTGTTGCTATTCATTCCTTAACTAGGATGACTTTGATAAAGAATGAGGCCCAAACATCACTATAGTTGGCCAAACTTTAGGCAGCCTACTAGAGTAGCATTGGATGACCCGGTCAACAATTGGCCCCATTTGTACATTTTTACAGATTCATGGGCCGTTGCCAAGAATCTGGTTGTCTGTTATAGTTAATGACAGCAATAATTTCTTATCCAAGTCTGTTTCTTTGGTATAAAGAACTCTGGGTATCTCTTGCCTGATAGATACACAAACTATAACTCAAGGTCACACATGTATCTATGCCTACTAAAGCCACAATACAAGGCCTCATCAAGACACTCCTTATTCCCCTGGGAGTTTCAGACATCACTGATAATGATCAAGGCACTTGTTCACTTCTCAGAATACATAATGCTGGGCTTTTGAAAAAGTATTTAATGGAAATTTCATCTTTCTTAACCTCCTCAGGCTGCAGGCCTCATAGAGTGCCATAATGGCTCACTTAAACAAGTTCAAATTCAATTAAGTGAGAAATGGGACATTTTAGTCATCAGTCAAACATCAGGGGTCAGTTATAATATGTCATCAATTTTTGGTGTTTGCCTGCTGACAGCTTTTAAACTTCTCTTTTCCCTTTCAGGCCTATATCTGGACAAGATGATGAGAAAGCCTAATGCTCCCTCCTTTGGCATTAGTAGGATCTTCAAACCATATTTGGGCACCCTCACCCTGGCTCCATTTCGTAACCAATGGAAAAACCCAAGCCAGTCTACTTTTCCTGCTCTCATTTTCATAACTGTTGTAGAGCTACCCAGAAAATTTCATTATGTAGTTAGTAAATATTTCCATCTCCTTTGATATGTATGTCTTGACATCTGAACCAAATTTTGGGTCGGGTACACCTTGGTTTTGATCAGTGGCTATGAAGCCAAACCTATATGCTAGAACTGTGACTCCTGCCAAAGTTGGCCCATTTGTCTTCAGATAATGAAGGCCACATTGCGGGAGGGCATTGTCTCCACCAGCTCTTGACAAATTGATTGTAGTGAACTTTTAACCCTTTCCATGCTCACGATCTGTGCCTCATTCCTGTTGTTACTTTCAGTATGGAAATTGTTTCTGTAGAAATGATTGAGCCCATGATCAAAGGAGCAATTCCAGCATCTGGAGAGTGCCCATCTTAGATCTCAGAGGTCTCAAGGAAAAGGAATAATTAATGCTCTTTGTATTACCTAGATGTAACACTGCCCCCTGCTAAAGCAATAAGATGGTCTGCCTGAGTAAAGCATCTACTGCTGGTAATCTGACGCTTTACTGTAAAAACAGAGAAACTCATGTGGACATGGCCAGTTTTGAACTATTTTACTGTCCCTGTTGCTATCAGGAAACATATCAAGAATAGGAGTGACCTCTGTACATTTGGGTTATATGCTTATATGTAGGATATATCATAGACCATAAAATGTCCCTCCATTGCAGAGAGAGGCTGCTTTTTTTTTTTTTTTTAGCTTATATATTGTCCCCATCCTTATTTTCAATGACATCACAGGTCAGCAAGTCAGTTGAAACTCCTTCACATAAGATATAATGGATAATAGAACTGGCCTTAGACTACAATCTGGATAAGATTGGAACATATTCTGGAATATATTCACAGTTGACTGAGTTTGAGATTCTGAGGACATGGTTGAGCTCAATACTGCAAGTTGACACCATCCTGTTAATTAAATGCTATGTAAAAAATCGAATGGATTTGGCTGCAGCCTGCTTTAGATTAATCAGAGTGGCCAATGAAGAAGTAAAACCATTTGAAAATTTGCTGGAAGCCAAGGTTAGTAGAGCTAGGTTTTGCTGGAAGATGCCCATGGGTCTTTCATGTTCCATGTCTTTCTAGGTGTGCCAAGAATAAAATTCCTGTCTGCTCTTTATCTAGGCCATTTCTCAGTGTTATGTTACTGAAGTGGTAGCGTTCTCAAAGGTTTTTCTCAAAGATTCTCAAGGGTTTTATGGGTTACCTTGAGAAAAGTAGTAGTATCTCCCTCGAGGACAGAGGAGGCTTGCTTACTGGTTGTTATAAAAAGAGTGGATTCCCTCAAGCTCAGAGGTTGTTTTTGTTTTTGTTTTTTTGCTTTATAATATTCCACTGTTTGTCCTAATGTTACGTGGAGTCTTTTTGTCACCTATCCCCTGATCCCGCCCTACACCGGTGGATTTGGGGACAAGAAGAACTGCTGTAAATACTTTCATGCTCAAGTTGCCTGTTGTGCCTTAAGTAATAAAGTCTTTGTGTCTGATCCAGGAATCTTGTGTCTTCTGTCAGCATCCATGAAACAGTAGCTTGTAAGTGTAGAATAAAATAAAATCCTAGACCCAACATGTAATACTAGGAATGTTCTCTGAAACTAGTTCTTTTCACTTCAACCATTGATTGGTCTACACATCAGATACGATTTCTACTCCAATCACGAGCATGTGAGAAAGCCTGGGCTTATCAACTATTTGCTGATCCTTTGGGAAGAGTGTAAGGAAATATCTTGAGCTGGGATTGGTTGCTGAGTTACATCTGCCAGAAGCAGGCCCGGGTGGCTAATAGGAGTTAAAATTAATACCATGCAAAGAATTTAAAACATAGGAAAATAATACTTAACCCATGTTTTCTCTTTGTACAATAGTTCCAAATCTCTCTTTAGTCTGGAAATCAGATTTGTATCCCTGGTTACAAAGACCAGCTTACTCAGACAATCAGCAAGGTGACCATGTTAACTCAGACTTTTAAAATAAAAAAAATTCAAATTCTGCATATGCATAGGTGTTTGCTAAGCTTCTGTGACAAGTCTGCCAAGCCATTAGAGTGGCTTTCCTTTCAAATGGGGTTAAGATAGCAATTCCAATAAAATTAATTTTTGAGTGTTTATCATAAACTAGGAATGGCATGTGCTCTACACATACATTTTTTACATATTCCATCAAAAGAATCTTATGGAATACAAACTGATATGCTCATATTCCAGAAGATGAAATTGAGATCAGTGAGTTTATGCAGTGTAGTGATCGTTAAGAGTTAACATGTGGTAGAATTTGTATCTGAAATAAAATATTCCTGATATTAAAACCTTTTCATTTAAGCAAACACTACACTGCTCTTGGTTTATTTAAAACTAAATTATACAAAACATGTAAACAGCTTTGAAAATGAAAAAGACTAGGACAAGAAATTCATAGTACCCTTTCTTGTTCTTCAAGCTCTCAACTGTAAAAGAGAGAAAGAAGGAAGAGAGGGGTGGAGGAGGGTAGGGGCTGAGGGGGAGAGACTAAGTGTGGAATAAAGGTGTCAAACACTATAAAATATGTTACCTTTATTGCTGGAATGACAAGATAGTATCATTCAATCAATTATTGATTTAATTTACAATTCCTTTTTACTACATTTCATAAAATTGGCAGTTTGAAAAAGTATCACCAGAACACATCTATAAAACTGAGAGTAATATATACTTTTTTTAGACCTGAAGACTTCCCAGGATGTGAAAATATATAAGAAACAGAGATTTCGAATAGATTTTAGACTGAGAGAAACCATGCTATAGGTAAGATAAAGTTTTACGTGTGAAAAAATATAGACTTCTAAAAAAACAAATACAGAAAGGGCTGAAACCAGTAAGTTGTTCAGTATTTCATCAGATTATAAATACAAGATGAGACCTGATGTCATCAAATGACACATTACTAAGCTATGGTATATTTTCTTTTCAATAATCTGTTACCAAAAGTAATGGAGAAACTTCTTTCAAAAACGTGGGTAAAAAAAAAAAAAATGTGGGAGGGATACCTGGGTGGCTCAGTTGGTTAAGCGACTGCCTTCGGCTCAGGTCATGATCCCGGGGTCCTGGGATCGAGTCCCACATCAGGCTCCCTGCTCAGCGGGAAGCCTGCTTCTCCCTCTCCCCCTGCCTGCCTCTCTCTCTCTCTCTCTGTCAAATAAATAAGTAAAATCTTAAAAAAAAAAAAAAATGTGGGTAAACAACATGTGAATTTATACGTGGGATTGTATCAGCAAAGGCTTAGCCAGGAGAAAGAAGCCATTCCAGTTATTTTAACAGAGATAATTTAATGCAAAAAAATTAGTAATATGTACAAAGTTGTTAACTAGGTACCGAAAGGCCTAACACGACGGAGGTAGTTAAGTGCAGAAAGCAGCTTTGGAAAGAGAGTTGAATTACTAAATCTTAGAAGCTTTGTGGAAGGGCAGTGTGGAGCAAAAATTCAGACCTCTAAGGACAGGGAAATGCTGACTTCAGCTGGTATCAGTGAGGTGCATGATTTCGCTGGCTCTGCAAGTGCTGGAAAAACTGCAAAGTGAATTTGATCCTTCAGGAAGGAACTGGTGTGCGGAGCGAGGAAACACCGCTGGGTGCTGCTCACAGGCACGGGGAACAGCCAGCAAGCAACAAGGACTGACTGTAAGGAGCAGATCCCTCCTTCTCTTCCCGCTTAGTGATCTCCTTCTCGAGCCTGATTGGAGCCAAGTCAGCAAAGCAGAAATATGGTTTTCAGTCTTGCTGAGCTGCAGCATCACAAAGTGCAGCCTTCTGTCTCTCGGCTGAGACAATAGCCTCCACTGGGCATAGTCTACCTCCTCAGCAGCAGTGCATGCTCATACTTCTTCCATGTATTTGAATTTCCAGGCAACAATGACAAAAATCTTTTATGTTTCTGCCTAACAAGATGAAACTCTTATTTATAGACACAAAGACATTCTTGCACTCTCCCCAAAATGGAGAATGTCGAAGTTCTAAGACTCTTATCCGTTTCTGGTAGACATTCACACTATCCATCTCTGAGCTGTGTTAATTATTCCAAAAATTCAGTCAAAATCCCATCTTGAATGAGCCCCATGAGACTGGATTAGAGTAAGAGATACAGATACCAGTATAAACTGATGTTAATTTTAATAAATGTATATACTTATATAGATAGATAAGGAAATACTTATAGATATATGTGTATACAAGGGTAGAAAGATATGTTTCATGTGTATCTTTTATATATATGTATATGTAAAAATTGTGTATACATATAGAAAACGAAACCTCAGTAACACTAAACTGACCTAGACATAAGATCTTGGGTTTCAAAATTCCATTTTTTAATAAAGGGAACCAGGGTCCCTTGGAGAAATGGTTGATTTGTTTGGAACTGGAGCAGAGAAAGCACAAGATGAGCCTGGAGCATCTTGAAGTGCCTCAAAATAAGGAAGAGCTAAAAAACAAATAAGTAGAGAAGATGAGCCATATCGAAAAGGACACAGGAGCCAACCTGAAAGAGTTGGCTAAAACAATAATTTTAGTATTAGATTATAACCCCCCAAATAAAATAAATATCCATGAATCCAAAGAGACATAAATAAATTATTCAATAAAAAACTTAAAGAGGAGAAGGGATAGATCTGTCTTTCAGAAGAATTCTAAATAATATGCACAGACTCTCACCCCTCCAGGAGGTACACTTAATTCCCTTCCCCTTGACTGTGGGCTGAATGTGGTGACTCACTTTCAAAGAACAGAGTGTAAAAAGAGGTGGAGGTGTGGGGAGTAACTCTACTGTGGAGAAACATGGCAGACACCACCGAATAATCAAGGCTAAATCATGAGTGGTATCATGTTGCTCTTATATGTCCAGTGCTATGATGTGATGAAAAAGCACATATCTTGGGGCGCCTGGGTGGCTCAGTTGTTAAGCATCTACCTTCAGCTCAGGTCATGATCCCAGGGTCCTGGGATCAAGCCCCATATCTGGCTTCTTGCTCAGCAGGGAGCCTGCTTCTCCCTCTCCCTCTACCTGCTAATCCACCTGCTTGTGCTCTCTCTCTCTTTCAAATAAATAAACAAATAAATAATTCTAAAAAAAAGAAAAAAAGAAAAAGCACATATCTTGTTTAGGGCTCCTCCCAGACAGTCAGACCTCAGTTTAATTGTGAGAAAACATCAGACAAATCTACTATGAGGAACATTACATGAAATTCCAGAAAAATATTCTTCAAAACCCAGCCAGGGAAGAGTAAGCTTCCTCTTAGCTGTTGGTTCAGTGACACAAGGGCTTCGTAATCTCAAGGAAGTAAACTCAACCTCTAATTCCCATGAAACAATTCTTGTATTCCCTGATGAAAGCAATCCATCCTTGGGAACGAAGACCTCCAATTTGTCAAAACTCCAAGTTGTAGGCATGGAAGCAAAAGTTCAGAATAGAATACTAGATATATTTGTGAGAAGAGTCACCCCCACTTTCACCTCTTGGTTCCTTGACATAAAGGCTGACCCATTTTTCTAAGAGGCACGAGACTTCTATGACAGGTGACTTTAACTTAAGGACTCCCCAGTAGCATTACCAAACTTTTCTTAGACTTTCTCTGCAGTCTGAAATGCTTCCACCCAAATGACTTTCCTTTCCTCTCTTCTGCACTCAGCCTGAGAAGTACATCATGGTCGACAGTTCTACGAGCATCTCCTGCCCTGGCTTCCCTCCCATTTTTTTCTCACAGATGTTTCCACTTAACAACTTTCCTGCATGTCTAAGCATGTCTTAGTAACTGATTCTCCTGGAATCTAGACTGACATAAAAAGGAAGAGATTTGAATGATTAAAAACTTAGAAGCTTGGAGGGTGGAGTTGAAATTCAGACCTCTGTGGAGGAGACACAGCTCAGCTGATAATGACGTCTCTGCACCAAGAAGAGAACCCCCAAAATGCTTCTGAGTAACAGCAGAAGCCCGTAGAAATTGGTGTCTGTCTCAAAGGGTACACTGGGCCAGTTTCTGCGGGTATTTGAAGAACTGCAAAATGGATTTACTTGCTGCCACAGGCATGAACTCCTGCTGCCAGGGCAGAGAAGCATGGCTAGGGTGATAGGCACCGAAAGAAGACATGGATAGTAGACCACAGGCGGGAAAGAGCAACGGTCGAGGCCCCCACCCCGCCCCAGCCCTGCATCTCCCTCCTGTACTTCATACTGACACCATCTAAGCGAGAGCAGCTGGTGAAGCAGGAATATGGTTTGCAAGTCCTAGTCTCCAAAATTGCAATGGAGAATACAGAAGGGTGAACTCAGCTGGGAAACACACACGTATGCACACCCACATGTATACACACGCACACATGCATGCCCATGCACACTAACTGCTGTGTTAAAACTAGAATAATTTGAATATATGGTGGATGTTGGAGTCAGTGCTGCGTTCAGCGTTATACAATAATGAAAATGGTAGTTTTATTTTCCCATTCCTGCTTATCTATATTCCTGTTTAAGCTATAAATATGGTATATTATATTATTTGGTGCTAGAAATTTCCTGCCTCCTTAGGCATCATGTAGTCAAACCGCTTGTCTTTATAGAATGTGTGTGCTTTTTTTTTTTTTTTTAAAGAAATAGCAGTTGTTTTCCTGGGAAGGGTTTCTTGAATTCAATGGCAATTCTAGAGAATAGTAGGATACAATGTAGTACATTTTGCTTTTCCTAACAGGTTGATATTTTAAGGTAATATAAAATACAAGGCTCAAGAAAAATTATGTGATTAATAAATGCATGCTAGAAAGCTTATAGACATACTACATTACTTATTACTCAATAATAATCCAAAATCACTAATATTGCTTAATTATTTTGTTCCACACACTGTGAAACAATTATTAATCAGTAAAATAAATCATTCTTTTTTTTTTTTAAAGATTTTATGTATTTATTTGAGAGAGAGAGAGAGTGACAGAGCAGAGAGCAGGGTGAGGGGCAGAGGTAGAAGCAGACTCCCCGCTGAACAGAGAGCCTGAAGTGGGGCTGGATCCCAGGACTCCGGGATCATGACCTGAGCTGAAGGCAGACACTTAAACGACTGAGCCACCCAGGCGCCCCGATAAATCATTCTTTTATCTAATGTTGATCAATCACATTTTATTTCTTACTATGCATGCCACTGTGCTAGAGCAGGTAATATGGCAGACAGAGGCTTTGCCATTTTGGGGTGTATAATTTACCAGGAAAGAAATTCATGAAACCACTACGTGCTCTAAGAGTTAATTTCAATATTTTAATGAAGGAAAGATGCTGTAAGCAGAAAAACTAATAGGACTTGACCCAAGCTGGAGTTTGTGAGGATATTCTTTGAGGAAATGAGATTTAATTTGAGTCCTGAAGGGGCAGTAGACTTGTTTAGGAAAAGGAAAGGAGAAGAGGGATCGAGCTTGCCAAAGAAAGGGAGCATTGTAAGTACAAGCATCCTGGCAAGAACCAGCAGGTAACTTATTGAGGGGGAAGCACTTCACCCACATTATCTTACTCCCAAACCACTCTGTGGAGCATGCCAGCCCTTTTATATTAATTATCTCTAATTTTAAGGGATTTATAAAGGACAAAAGTGAAGCCTAGGGATTTTCACAAGACCACAAAGCCAGCAAATTGTGGCTAGATTTGCATTCAGGAGTATAAAGCCCACATTCTTAACTATTAATGTGCTTCTCCCTGTGTCATAATACTTTCTGAGGGTGGCCTAATGAGCAGAGACACAGAATTAATTCCTTTTCCAGCCACATCAACGGTCGATAGTACTTGAACTTCATTCTTGAGATTACTGTGTAGTAGTTTTATCACGAACTATTCATAAAACTTTAATTTGCTCCTGACTCAATGAAGATTTAATGAAGAATCCAGTGGTGAGGAAAAAGCAACGTACTACAAATCACTATTAAAATCTTTTAGTTGCAAAAATCTAAAATTTACAGATGACGATTTTTTTCTTCAAAAGGATTCTTTGGTTTTTAGTAAAAAGTACCTTTATTCCATATCATCATTTAATAATTTTCTCTGACATTTAAGGCAGAGAGAAAGAAGCCCAACAAAATACCTAAACTTTTAACCAGTATCCAAGTTGGAAATCCAGAGATTATTTTTATAGTTCATTAATTAGGCCTTTGATTCTTGGCAGTCACACACACATACACACACACGAAAGCTGTTTTTCTATCTATAGTAACAATGAGGTTTTGTTTTCCCCATCTGGAAAATTGAGATAATAATCCCAACTTTATGGGCTATTGAGAGGATTAGGGAATATATATGTGCATAGCAATGTTCTCCAAGCCAAATCCAAAGCATGAGTAGGAGTAGGATAGATGAAAGGCCAATGGAACTTCACACGTGAAGCTCAGATGTGAGAAAGATCATTATGCTCTTAAAAAATAAGTGGATGAACCAACTCTGATTATGTTTTAAGCGGAGTAGGTGCTCTTCGTTTCAGTGACTTGAAGGATGTTGTAGCGATTTAGTCTTTTCTCTTTCTAGTTTGCTGGAGATAAATTATTTCATGTAGTTCCTAATACTGTATGATTTACAGCCTCATTAAAACTTCATTCCCACCCCTTAGGAGTATCCGCCTACTCAAGAAATACTACTCCTTGTACAAGTTTCTGACTCCTTCCCCATAAAGCTATTTCACAAGGCAGCCTCCTCGAAGGCAAAAAGTGGGGAATTTTCAGACAAGGGGATACAGGCTTAACCCTCAGTCTCAATATTTTTAAACTGGATGATAGTCAGCAAGTAATTAGAGTTTTTTTATTTTTATTTTTTTATTTTATTTATTTTTTTTAGATTTTTTTTAAATTTATTTATTTGACAGAGAGAGACACAGCAAGAGAGGGAACACAGCAGGGGAAGTGGGAGAGGGAGATGCAGGCTTCCCGCTGAGCAGGGAGCCCGATGCGGGGCTCGACCCCGGGACCATGGGACCATGACCTGAGCCGAAGGCAGACACCTAACGACTGAGCCACCCAGGTGCCTTATTTTTTTTTTAATCAAGGTAATGGAAATAATAATACTTACCTTACAGAGATTGGTTATGTTGCTTTAGATAATATGTAAGTTAATTGTCAAGTAGCAAACTCTCAGTTAACTCTCCTAACGTTCTTGTAAAGGAAATGCAAAGCTATTCTTCTGTAGCCATTTTAGTATTGCAAAATGTCTGGACTACAATGTTCTTGATTTTGTGTTTATGATTTATATGATCATGATTTGTTTTGTATGGTTTCCTGGCAGCACAGCTAGGCCAACACCGCATAATAGCCACAATGGTATAATTTATTGTGCAGAACACATCAAACGCATGTACAGAATACTGAGATGAGAAAAATGATCCCCTTTGTGTACTATGAAGCTTAGGCATATTAAGATGAAAAAGATGGACACATTTTAAAATGCTGAATTAAATTGAACAAAGTGATGGCAAGATCTCTGTATCACAGTCAAAAGAAAGAGTTACAGCTTATATATATAGTCTGTAAATACAGCAGTGACATGATGTAGCAAAAAACATCAGATAATTTTAGATGATGAATTGACTTTGTCCTTATTACACACTAGATGGAAAAGCAAATAATCTTTTAACAGAAAGGAAGAAAAGAAATGCTGCCAATGAAATTTGGCCCTGCAGTTGTGAAGGCCAAGGTGGAATAGATGTAGCAGGATATATATAAATAAATTTTTAAAAACTGAAAAGCATCTAGAAAGCCTTTTACATAGGAACAGGTCATTGTGTGCTATAGATCCACATATTTCAGTAATGTAACCTTTACCTTATCATGAAATATAAAAAGTACAAGCTGAGATGTGCAACTATTTTATTAAAATAAATCCCAAGTGGGGCGCCTGGGTGGCTCAGTTCGTTAAGCAACTGCCTTTGGCTCAGGTCATGATCCCGGAGTCCTGGGATCGAGTCCCACATCGGGCTCCCGGCTCAGCGGGGAACCTGCTTCTCCCTCTGACCCTCTCCCCTCTCATGCTGTTTCTCTGTCTCTCTCTCTTTCTCTCAAATAAATAAATAAAATCTTTTAAAAAAAAAAATAAATAAATAAAATAAAATAAAATAAATCCCAAGTGAATCAGGAAAACTTCCTAATCTCACTTTCTTCCAGTAAATGGCATGATAGTTCTGACATCTTAAACTGAATCCTTCTAGGGCACTTTGTCATTACCACATCTTCTTATTAAATAGAAAGGTTTAGTTTGAAGTTGCAAGCAATATACAAAATCATTTCCCCCTATATTTTGGATTTTTTTTTTTATAATTTAGGAGAGGAAAACAATAATAATAATATTAAAAATAATGGCTAGTGCTTATTGCACCTCTAGGATAGTCCAGACATGATGTTAGACATTTTTAACATACCTTGGCCCATTTGGGTGTTCAAAAGCATCACCCAAATCCTGCAAATTAGTAGTAGTATCTGAAAATTTGAAATGGGAAAATGTAGGCCCTGAGATTTGCCTTTGTTTGTAGAGCCTGAGAGTTACAGAAGTATGCAACAAATATAGGTCTCTGATAATCAGGCTGGCACTTGTGAGGAACCTGAAGGAAAGCTGTTGGCATATTTTAAAATTTTCTACTTTAATTATTTAAGTTGAAGCTTGTAAATAGTCAAGATAAACCTTCCTTACTCATTGTTCTATTTGCAAATGCAGGCTACTCATGTCTCTAAAAAAAAAAAAAATGAAGAACAAAAAAACTTTAAAAAATTTACATAGGGATTTTTAAGTAGTAAATTTAGAGATTTAGCAAACATTAAGTAATATTTTCTTATCTTCAGCACCCATTGTGCTCCTTTTAGGTAGGAATATAGTCAACTTTTTCAAGAACTCTAATACCATTCAACAACAGCAATATCAAGAATAGGATTCCAAGTAAATATGTGTAAAGTGGTGTTTTACCTCCTAATCTGAGATGTTCAGTTCTGTTTTCCACTTAAATTCTTAGGGAAGAAAAATGGAATAGCATAACATAAACTATGGTGCAATTGTAAGGAATATGTTTGTGCATCTAATGAAGAGAAGTGACAAAATATAATTAATGATCTTGTTTAAAAAACCATTGACTTTTTTTTTACATTTTATTTTATTTATTTTATATTTTAAGATTTATTTATTTATTGAGAGAGAGAAAGAGAAAGAGAGGAGGGGCAGAGGGAAAGAATCTCAAGCCAACTCCCCGCTGAGCACGGAGCCCGTCCCAGGGTTCTGTCCCTCCACGCTGAGATCATGACATGAGCCAAAACCAAGAGTCGGTTGCTTAACAGACTGAGACTCCCAGGCGCCCCAAGAAACGATATTTTAATGATGGTGCTGGTCCTCAGTTAGTGGTGGGAAGGACCAGGGGGGACTAGGGGTCTGTTTTTTTTAACTTTTTTTAAAATTTAAATTCAATTAATTAACATATAGTATATTATTAGTTTCAGAGGTATTTTTTTATCACAAGAAGACTAATTTCTTGGGATTAGGGGAAAACATCATGCAACATTTCTATTAAAAGCTAGCAAAACTAAGCATTATTTTCTTAATGGTAAACTATCTCTAACATTGCATAAAAGTCTCCTGTATTTTCAGGTAAAAAAATTCATTGAAGCATTAGCCTGTATAAAGAAAGTGCACATATATTAAATATAAAGCTCAAAGCATCTGTACATATAATTGCCTCCTTGGGACCTCCATTCTGATCAAAAAATACTAGCACTTTAGAAACCTATTTATTCCCTTTCAGTCATTATGGCCAAAACCCACTACTATTCTTATTTCTCAAACTGTAGATTGGTTTTGTCTTTATGTGTATGGAAGCCAGCTGTCTTTTTTTCCGACTCCATCTGGCTTATTTAATTCAGCACTGTGTCTGTGAGATTCATGCATGATACTGTGTGTTCGTTCATTTTTATTCCTGTGTAGTATTTCATTGTATAATCATGAGACCCTTTATTTATCCCGTCTGAGAAGTATTTATCTTCCAGATTTGGCTATTCTATATAGTATGTTACAAATATTATTGTGCCTCTGTTCCGATGCACCCATACATGCAATTCTGTTGGGTTGTTCCCAGGAGCGAAATAGGTGGGTTACAGGATGAGTGCATGTTAAGCAAGTGGCATTTGACACTGTCAAACAATTTTCCTAAGTGATTTTATCAATTTATACTCCAGCATTGTAGATGAGAACAGTTGCTCCACATTCTCTCCTACACTTGGTGTAATTAGTCTTTTCAATTACAGCTCTTCTGGTGCAAGTGTAGAGTGTCTCATTATGGTCTTAATTTGCTTTTCCTTGATGACTAACAAGGTTGAGCTACTTTTCATTGAAAATATCCCTACACAGTAATTTTCAAGTCTTTTGCCTTCCCACCATTTTATTTGTTGTCTTTTTCTCTTCCAGTTGTAGGAAATACTCTGTATTTTAGAAACCTATTATTTGTTAGTATATGTATTGCATACACTGTACATATGTGTGGTTTCACTTTTACACTTTTAAGAGTGACTTTTATGAAAAGTTCTTAATTTCAATATAGGCTGTTTAATCAATATTTTCCTTTATATTTAGTTATTATATCCTGCTGAAGAAATATTTTTTACCCCAAGTATCTGTGCTCCTGTGTTATTTTCTAAAACCTGGATCTTGGGGCACCTGTGTGGCTCAGTTGGTTAAGCGTCTGCCTTCGGCTCAGGTCATGATCCCAGGGTCCGGCTCCCTGCTCAGCCGGAAGCCTGCTTCTCTCTCTCCCTCTGCCTCTCCCCCCAGCTCATGCTCTCTCTCTCTCTCTCAAATAAATAAATAAAATCTTTAAAAAAAATAAAGCCTTGATCTTTTTAACCTTTCAGATCTGGGTATAAAATTCATCTAGATTTGAGTTTTGTATATGATACGATGTAGGAATCAAGATTTTTTTTTTTTCTCTCTGGATACTTAATTCACTCTGGTAACCAGTGATCTATAGTCTCTATCACTGGAGATTAATTTTGCATGCTCAAGAATTTTATTTAAAACAAAGCATTCAAGATATACTTTTTTTTCCCCCGGCTTCCTTCACGCAGCATGCTTTTGAAATTCATTCATGTTATTGTGTGATCAGGAGATCATTCACTTTTGTTATTGCTGGGTAAAGTTCCATTGTATTAATACAACACAATTTGTTTAGTTATTCATCTGTTAACAAATATTTAGGTTGCATCCTAAATTATGAATAAAGCTGACATGACCATTTATGTATAGCCTTTTTGTGGACATAGGTTTTTATTTCTCTTGGGTACATACTTAGGAGTGGATTTGTTGGATCCCACGGGCAATGTATGTTTAACTTAATAAGAAAGTGTAACAGTATTCCAAAGTAACTGTACTATTTTATATTCCTACTAGCAATGTATTAGAGTCTAATTTGCTCCACATATTCAACAGCACTTGGTATTCTCCAAGCCCAATTTATCATATTGTTATTCATTTATGGTTAGTTATTTTGTGTCATGGCTGTGGAATTTTTGCCTACCCTGAGGTCAAGAATATTGTGTCCTAGAATTTTGTCGTTTTTGCTTTTGTCTTTACATTTATGATCCATTTTGAGCGTAATACTGGGTATGGTATCAGGTGAGGACTGATATTGAATTCTAACTTTTCCCTTGCCACCTTTGGTGAAAATGACCATATATATGGACCTATTTATGGACCTTGATTCTGTTCCTTATTCCAGTAGAATATTTTCTTGATTACTGATTGATATATGATAAATCTTGATAACAGGTAGTCTAAATTCTCCAACTTTGTTCTTTTTCTACAACTGATTTTGCTACTCTATGAATTTCCATATAAATTTTAGAATCAACTTATTAATTGCTACACAAAACTAGATGAGGTAGTAGTTGGAATTGCACTGAAATATATAAGACACATTGAGAAGAATACATATATTAACATTATTGCATTATCCAATCTGTGAAAATATTATTTTCTCCATTTATTTAGGTATTTTGTCTCTGTTCTTCGGTTCAAAACCTAAGAAAAAGTGTCTGATTCAACTCAAAGTTTTGAGTTAAAACACACATCTTTTTTTTCTAGTCATCACAGGGCAGGGTCCTAAAGTTGGCTTCATACTCATCCAGGCCTGAGGGTAGAAATATATTTTATCAGAGGAGTGTTTTTAGGACATCATATTATCATGATAATCTTATATACATTACTTATGCATAGCACATAGGAGGATGGAGTTTGTTAGTATAAAAAAGAATCCTTCATTATCAAATGCATACTTATTTAAAGGAACGTTTACGTACAAAATCACTAGATTTCACTTGACACATGGCAAGCCGATTCCCAGGAAGCCATATATGGCAAACTTAGTCACTGCAAAAGAGGTTCCTGCTTAAGAAAGAACACATATACATACCACATACAGACCATAATACCCAAAAAAGGCAAATCTCTAAATTGGATAGAACAAAACCAGCAAAACTTATATCTATGCTCTTAAATCAAAGCTAGAAAAACTTCGTCACCAGGAGTTCATTTGGGAAACATTGCTCTATATTTTATTTGGTATATAAACTTTGGGATCAGTTAAGTACCAGTTAATTACTGAAATTTAAAAACCAGAGAGTTAAAATGGCAAAAATCTCACTTCATTCCTTAGTGTATGCTGTCTCTTCTAAATTTGTTTAGAACTTGAATACTTAAATCATAACTGAACACAAAGAAAATAAACTGTCCTCATACATGTTTTTCACAAAGAAATACACTTATTCCTAGTTATTAGTAAGTAAAATATGAGGGATATCTTAACATAATCTATTCTCTTTCCTCCTCTAGTAACTTAAAACAGAGCATATCGATGTATGCTCTATATTGGAGTTTGGAGATTTCTATTTGGGGACCCATTTCCCTTAATGATTCAGTGTTGTCAATAAAAATGTAGAGGTGAAAATAAGAAAAAGATATATCAAATGAATGGAAAAAGATCCTCCCCAAAGACATATTGGGAACCAAGGCAAATTGGGAAAAGTACTGAGATTGCAGTTGGCAATTTTAATGGACCCAAAGTTCTTCCCTGACCTAACACATTACGTTATATAAACTCTCTTGTACTACTGCTCAAGAATTGGAGTGACTGGACAATTTCTTAGAAAAATTCTGGATTTGCCTACCTGTACCACAGTGGCCTATTTCCATTGGAGAAGAGCTGGTTTTCCATTTGGACAAGAAGAGTGGTCGTGCTTTATAACTTTTATAATTAATTGTTGCATTTATCCCTGGTAATTTGACTTTGAAAGCATATGAATTTGCCTTCATTGAACAGTATTAAAATATCATAATTTTAGTCCATTTTGGAAAGATGAACACTGAGACATTTAGAAGAGATTGTTAAAGTACATATTTGGTGCAAAGAAAAGGGAAGAGGAGGATATGCTGGAAGAACTGTTTCTTCGCATTCAGTTTAAGGATTCAGATTTAGACTTTTATATTTTCTCTAACTGAACTTATACCTTAAATCAGAAAAGAGGAATTTTTTGTGGTAAAATATTAGTTTTAATGAGAATTTACATACTTTAAAATCTTATTTTAGAATTTTAAAAGAATGTACTACATATGTTTTAAAAAAAGTCTTGAATTTCTCTTGATACATTACTAAACTTGCCTAGACCCCCGGAGGTTGAATTAAATTGGTTGAGTTTCTTATGCAATGAATTTCATGGATTGTAATTCTGTAATCTTTCATAATGCATCACTGCAGTAACAGATCCAGTTCTGGTTTTGCTATAAGCATGTTAGTAAGAACATGAGAGGCAGGGCGCCTGGGTGGCTCAGTTGGTTAAGTGACTGCCTTCAGCTCAGGTCATGATTCCAGGGTCCTGGGATTGAGTCCCACATCGGGCTCCCCCTGCTCTGCGGGGAGCCTGCTTCTCCCTCTGCCTCTGCCTGCCACTCCCCCTGCTTGTGCTCTCTCTCTGTCAAATAAATAAATAAAATCTTTAAAAAAAAAAAAAAAAGAACATGAGAGGCAGTGTAACAAAGACACCATGTAGTGAGTATTCAGAATGTGGGTTCCTGAGTCAGAGAGAACTGTTATTTATAACACATGTCCAAATTATGCATCTTCTCTAAATTTGGTTTCTTCATTTTTAAAGTAGGGATTTAGTTGTTGATATGAAACTTAAATACTTTAGTACCATACACAAGGCCAAGTGCATAATCAGTGACCTGTAAGTAATAGCATAATATCACCATTATTAAGAATATCAGCAAAAAACAAACAAAAAGAAATCATCTACAACTTCATTGGATTCTCTCTACATAAAGAATCTGTAGAAATTATTACAGGAAAAAAAAAAAAAAAAGATTTCTTTCCTAGAAGGAATTGCTATGCTTTTCTTTCCCAAATACAGAGAGCAATATAACCTATGCTTATCTTTTTACTCTTATTGCCAAGCAGTTTTGTATCAAGTTGAAAGTCTAATTTTAGAAATTATATTTACCTTCACTCTTGGTATATTTACATTCTTTTTCTTTCCTTGGTCTTGCACTTTTAAAAAAAGTATTACCAATATACAATTTTAATAGTGACAGATTTCTAGTGCTTTTTTTTAAGAATAAAACAATATAGTTGGATTCTGAACTTGATATCTGAGCATTGTTTTACAACTGGTGGACTAGTTTTTTTTTCCACCAGGAGTCTTTTATAGTAAGAAAGAACACATCCAAAGGGAAGAGAGAATTTAGAATCACAATTCTGGCCAAATGAAATAGGTCACACTGAACATATAAATCCAATTGGAAGAGTTTTTGAAAGTATTAGATAATCAGATTCAATAATTTAATAATTATAATCAAAGAAAGCCTGTCACCTGAATGTAATAAAAGTTCAGTATCAAAATTTCTCTCAAAATAACTCACTACATTATTAAGTAAGAGGAAAGAATCATATATCATTGACTCAAAAACTCTTTTGATCAGGTTCACCTATTTTTCACAAAAATCCTTATTAGCAAATTAGAAATAAAATGAAATTTATTTTAACTGGTGAATGTTATTCATTTGAAAAATACAGCAGGTGTTATTCTTAATGGAGAAAGTTTAGATTCATTCCATTTATTTTTTAAATTTTTTTAAAGATTTATTTATCTATCTGAGAGAGAGAGAGAGCATGCACACAAGGGGGGGGGTGGTGCAGAGGGAGAGGGGCAGAGGGAGACGGAGAAGCATGGTCCCTGCTGAACAGGGAGCCCAATGTGGGACTTGATCTCAGGACCCTGGGATCATGACCTGAGCCAAAGGCAGAGGCTTAACTGACTGAGCCACCCAGGCACCTGATTCATTCCATTTAACTTAGGAAAAAAAAAAAGATACCCATGATATTGCTAAGGTTTAACTTAATATTGAAAGTATTGGTTAAAGTTATAGAGAATAAAAAGCTAAAATAAAAGGTGTAAGGATTGAAAAGAAATGATAAAACTCTTATTTGAAGATGATTTCCCCATCAGGAATCACTGAACAATCTACTAACGTGAATAGAAAATTTAGCAAAAAGCAGTAGCATTTCTTTAATACTTCCCAATTGGAAAATACAATTAAAAATTTGTCAATAGCACCAATAACAATAATGAAAATTAACCTATACTAGAATACACATGATCTCTATGGAGAAAATTTAAAACTTTAGTGAAGATAAAAGAATATAATCTTCATAGCAGAATGTATAAATTTGTCAAATCACTAACTTGCACACTTGAAACTAAAGTAACATTGTGTGTCAACTATACTCAAATTTAAAAAATAAATTTTTTTCAAATTATGCAATTAAAAAAATCAACAACTGGTTGTGTCTTTAGGTAGGCATTTTAAAAAGTGCATTGAGTTGTCAATTCAAAATTGAGTATAAGAGCTCTCTTCGTATTATTTACAATTTTAGAGTTGCTAGTGAATGTATTAGATTTAATTTAAATATATTAATATTTAGTAAAGAAGCTCTTTTACTTAAAAATGAATATAATCTGATCATGTTTGAAACTTTTAATGATATTTGATGGAATGAATTAGTATAAGGACTTAGATTTCCTTCAAATTCAAGTATGAATTCAGTGAAGATACAGTTAAAATTCAAGTGTACTTTTGTTTCGAGGAATCTGGTAAATTTTCTCTAAGATTAACCTGGAAGCTAAAGGTCCATGAGTAGATTTAATTTTGGCTATGGCAGAGTGGATTCAGTAAAGAACCAACACTTCCACTGAAAACAACCGTGGAAGCTGAACAAAATATATTCAATAAACATCTGAAAAGTATTGGAAGAGTATCAAACCGGCATGAGCTAAGGAGCTATGATCCCTGAAAGGACTGAATACAAGGTGAACTCCATATTCACCTAAACCTTCTTCTTCTTTGGGGCATTGTCCAACTCAGTGTTGGGGGTTAGAGCACAAGGATTGAGCAGCACAAGGACTGAGCAACAAGCTTACAGGACTAAAGAGAAAACCGTGGGCACTCTGGGTTGCCAAGGGGAATGGATCCCGACTGATAAAATCTCAGAGGACAGAACTGCCAAGAGATGTCCCAAATCTTCCTTTTAAGTCATGAGTCTGTCCCTAAAATTGGACTTACCCAGAGTTCGACTCGAAAACTCCCACCAGGAAAAGCAGCTAGGAAGCTAAAGAGCTGAGGCGATAGATACATGGTGCTGGGAAGGGAGATTGCAGCTCAGGTCCTACAAGTGGATGCAGCCTTGGTAAATGTCCGGGTTTTTGACCCCAGACACCCAAGTTTTAAGAAGAAGTGCTACCGCTTGGAGTAAGAATAACATCCTAGAGTAAAAGCTTGGGAGTAAAGGCAATATGGAAATGGACCAGTCTATTGGAAGTCAAAAAAAATCAAACCCTGGAGGAAAGATACACTGCATCACATTAGAAACTGATAACTTTTAAAGCCACATTCCAGAAGGTTATTTTGGCTTCCATGATTCTAACAAATCTAACAGAATTCTAGTCAATCCATCACAGTAACATACCTGAATATTTTTAATGTGGTTCTTTGTAAACCTGCTGTAAACTCCATGAAGGTACTGATCACTGTTATCAACAATAAGGCAGACAGTACTATTACATGTTATCAATAAAACCTTGTTAAATAATTCTTTTAATTTATGGTATTCACATTGTCTGACATTTTTAGTCCTGGCTAGTCCTTGAGACCTTGTCCCCTCTCTACCTGACCTTTCTTTTCTAGCTACACAAAGAATGCTCGTCTTAACTTGCAAACTCAAATCTTCACCGTCTCCTGCTTTGACTGATAAATTTCTTGACTTGTGTCATGTTATGAGCTGAAGTCAGACAAGACCAGTCTATGCCAGATTATGATGGTACAATCTTAGCAGGTATGAATAAGCATTACTTCTATAACTAAGTTAAGTTCATTAACATATTTAAAGAGCTGGAGCAGTGTCTGGTGAATGTTAACTACTTTATTGAAAATTAATTTAGTCAAACGGACTCCAGATATTTCCAAATAAAAAGTAGAGGACATGTGCTACTCACTGCTAATGATTAATAGTTTTAATCAAATGAACTATGACAAAGGTAAACACAACATTTAACAACTTTAAAACGACAGTGGTGGCATATATAAAATAGGAATATTTTTTCTTTGTGGAAAGCATTTTAAAAATTCATGCTCTGTAGTTTAGTACATAGAATCTCATCTTTTGCCCTTATTAAGTGCCAAGAGATAAGCTTATAAAACCACATCTGTAATTCCTCACTATGATAGTGCATGTATTGCTTGAATCTCCGTGAGAGACATCTAACTAGCTGAAATGATTCTCATTAATTATAGATTAGAAGTTAATTATTTCCCAGAAAGAAAAGCATATGTTAGATGTACAATGTATAAAAATGAAAACGTATAATAATATATAGAGAATCTGAATATAAAAGGGAAAATGAAGTATGCTGTCCTCAACATGAACCTCAGCAATTCTTTGTAATAAGTAAATATCCACTATCAGTGGCTAAATGTGTACATAAGAAGTGAAAGCAATTCTATTATTCCCTTTTTCTAAAAACAAATAGTAAGAACGTAGTTATAAGTTCTCTGTTCTACACTGATAATACATTTTCGCACAATAAACTTGCTTGGAATAAAATATTTTTATTTTTTTATTTTTTTAATTTTTATTTTTTGGTTAAAGATTTTATTTATTTATTTGACAGAGAGAGACAAAGCGAGAAAGGGAACACAAGCAGGGGGAGCGGGAGAGGGAGAAGCAGGCTCTTCGCGGAGCCTCGATGAAGCTTCGATCCCAGGACCCTGGGACCATGACCTGAGCTGAAGGCAGACGCTTAATGACTGAGCCACCCAGGCGCCCCAAAATAAAATATTTTTAGATAAAATATTAGTGATATGTTATCTAAGAACTTACAATTGTTTTCCATTTAGCTTTCTTCTTATGGCAAATTAACTTGTATATTCCTTGAAAAGATTAAAATGTACCAAGGAAAAAGTTTCAATATATAAGATACAAATACACATCTGAACATTTTCTTTGTTGTATAATAAATGGACTACAAAGTTATAAACTATTCTGAGTTTATGGGCTTTGGGAAATAATGACCTCCATTAGAGTTTGTAATACATTCTGGGCGATATCATAAAAAATGTGTCAGCAGAGTAATTTCTCCCTCAAAATGATCACCTTCAGTGAGAAATAAATTGCTTGCATATATTCATAAAAGAATCTCTGTGGAATATTTCTAATTCATAGGCATATATCTTCATTTTGAAATTTTATAGAAAATAGATAGGTCACTATAAATAACAAGATTTCAGTTAGTACATAAAAGAATATCTCTTTTTTGGAAAGTGTGCTGGCGTAGAAATATAAAAGTACTTATTAGTTACTTATCAGTCTTAAGTCTATCAACTTATCTGCAGCCACTCCTTAAATGTTTATAAATTCAATTATTTGAACACACATGTTAGGTGGTCTTTCCACGATCTCTTGTTCTTCTTTTTTTTTTTTTTTTAAGATTTTATTTATTTATTTGAGAGAGAGAGACTGAGAGAGAGAACACATGAGAGGGGGGAGGGTCGGGAGGGTCAGAGGGAGAAGCAGACTCCCTGCCGAGCAGGGAGCCCAATGCGGGACTCGATCCAGAGACTCCAAGATCATGACCTGAGCCGAAGGCAGTCACTTAACCAACTGAGCCACCCAGGCGCCCATGATCTCTTGTTCTTCTATAACAGGTATTATATTTTCATATAGTCCCATTTCTTCTCATTCAGGATAAATGGTCCTTTTTACTATAATGGAAGATATAAATATATTTCCTACCACTAATAATAACAACAAATAGTGGAAGGATTATTGTCTCTTCTTAAATAGCCTTTTAATTGTCCCTGAGTACAAATAATACTATTAAATGGTATTTCAAGAAAAATATATTACTTGTACATTCAGAACATAATGGCTTGTAAAATTGAGCTATTTTCTAATATTAATATTTCTATTGATTTCAGCACAATCACCACTCATTGCAAATATTACAAACTGACTGAGAATACACCTGTTACATAATTTACTAGGGAATTTGTAATAGTAAACAAGATAGAAATACCAAAGATGAATCCCTAGATAAGTTCTGAAACTTAAACATTATTAAGTCATCCTTTGCATTAGGAACTCTCAGCTTCTGAACTTTCAAACATTACATCCCATTGACTTGAGCACTATCTGCCCTGTATTATTATTACATTTATAGTATATGTAGATAGATGATACATACTTTAGATAAATATATGTAGATATATAATACACGATATTTATTATATATATATTTGTGCCTTTATATACTTATATATACATATATATTGATATATACATATAGATCTATGTATATATACATATGTATATTATATATACATGTTATGTGTTTATACATAAAATATATAACAAAAGAAACATTCTGTCTATATAATGTATATCTATTTTTATCTTCTAGGATGTAACATCTTTATAGACAGGGTCTTGTACTTCCTTTGGCTGCTAACACAGCAATTTTCACAAAGTTTTAGCAAATGTTTTCTATCAATGATTAAATCAATATTTCATCTTATATTTCTGTTCCTCAAAGGTCAAATAAGTAATAATTATAACTAATATTTATGGGGTGGTTTCTGTGTGGCAGCCATTCTTCAGTCTGTACAAACCCCTTAGGAACCATAGAATGAAAATGTTAATAAACATTTTCACATAAACTTATGTGAATTATCAGCTTTGGAGGATGACCTAATCAAATTTAAACTAATTTAATTTTATTTTCACTTAGATAATTTAGATAGAAATGTTTAGTAAAATAGTCAAAGGAATAATACATGAATTATAAAAAATGAAACCATTATTATGGAAAAGAATCACAAGTGGGAAATGATTAAATCCACTTTTACCCAAAGCTTACCTTGGGAATAAAGTCAACAAAGTTTAAGCAAGTAGAAATAAAGTTGTTTCCAATATTTGTGGTGTTGACAACTGACGAACTAGGTACTCCCCTGGATTTGTAGTATGAAGCCAATTCAGCATCATCGTAAGATAAATGCAGCATTTTGTTAAATCCACTTAGAGTCACATGTCCTGCTTCCACTTTCATTCCATTTCACAAACCATGTAACTATCAAAAGAGTGTCTCTAGCACCTTATGTTGTAGAAACAGCTGCTTTCTTGAAAATAGGTTACTTTTATTTATTTTGCTTTTGAAAACAAGGAAGTCCACAAATTAATTTATTTAGATTTTTTTCAGGAATAATTTATATCACTCACATCATGTAATCTAATTTTAATTTTGTTTCATTTTCATTTAGGGAAAAATAGTATGTAATCTACCCATGATTTTTCTGTCAGTTTCATGTAGAATGATTTCATAAGACTATCCTTCTCTTAATTTTGTGATATAAGTTATCTGAATTTAAATCCAATGAAAATCAATACCTTATTAGATTCTAAGAAGCAAATTGATGTCTCTTTTAAACGCTTTATTTTGGAGCAGATGGGAGTGCCAAGGCAGAAGCTGAGGACGCACTTTAAAAAAAGCAAGCACACAAAAACATGGTGCTGAAGCTTTTAGACATTTTAGAATGAAAAGAGAGACTCCTCCTCTTGCACTTGTCAGGAGAACAGTGATGTTCTCAATAAAGAGAGTAATTTTCCTTTAAAAGTAAAAATGGATGGGAATAAAGGGAAAATATATCTCCAATGCCATCCTTGTGAATGACAATGAGAGTTGCTTTTACTAGGGACATGCCCCAGCGGCGTGTATATTCATTTTAAAGCTGTGGCTTTTATTTTAAATGTGATTATTTCCCTCTGTGGCTGTAAATTAAGGGCAGCTACTATTAAATTTACTTATTTTCTATAGCATCATGCAGCTGGGGAAGATTTTCCTCTCAAAAAGGATGATTACAAAGGAAGGACTCTTCTAAACAAAGATCATGCTCTCTTGTTTATGTTCATTTATATATTCAAGATTGAAAAATTGAGCCATGCAATGTAAACAGAAATTTGGTTAAAGAAAATCAAGGCCAAATTATCTACACTACCATGACAAAACTGCTACTAGAAAATCTGAGCATTTTCTTCATGGAGATATATTTTGTGCAATGAGCTACAATGATTATTTATCATTCCCCATCTACTGATTTGGAAAACAAATGATAGGATCTGTCACAGTAATAACTACCATCTAATAAATGATCATGACTTTCAGCACATTATTTTTTCAGCATTTATGTTACAGAAGCCTTGGAGAGATTAATCAAAATGACCCAAACAATATTCATAATGATCTTGAAGCAATGAGGACTTCTTTGTACCTATATTATAAAATTGAGAAAACATATATACGATGCTTTGGAATCTATAGCCTGCGGTGATACAGTTATACAAAGATACAAACCAAATTAACAGTGATTTTGCCAACAGCTGCAAGCATCATTGTTGATTTTGTTCATAAAATTATGTTTAATTGGGACGCCTGGGTGGCTCAGTCGGTTAAGCATCTGCCTTCAGCTCAGGTCATGACCGAGTCCTATACCGAACTCCTTGCTCAGCGGGGAGCCTGCTTCTCCCTTTGCCTGCTGTTCCCCCTGCTTGTGCTCTCGCTCTCTCTCTCTGACAAATAAATAAACAAATCTTTAAAAAATAATTATGTTTAATTGAACTTAATTGTATTGGGAGTGACAAAAGTTTGGGAAGTGACTACCTTCATGAATTCTATTCAAAACACCTAAATTTTTTCTGCCCCAGCCCACATCAAATAAAATAAGTTTCTTTCATGTCAAGTTAAATAATTAACCAATGCTTTTTTTAACAATGCATGAAAACCTAAGGATAGAAGTTATGCTAACTGTATCAGAAGATATCTAAGTGTGTTGTACATTTAAATGTAAACTATATCAAGATTTTTTTTTAAGATTTTATTTATTTATTCGACAGAGAGAGACACAGCAAGAGAGGGGACACAAGCAGGGGCAGAGGGAGAGGGAGAACCGGACTCCCCGCTGAGCAAGGAGCCCAACGCGGGACCCGATCCCAGGACCCTGGGATCATGACCCCAGCCGAAAGCAGACACTTAACAACTGAGTCACCCAGGCGCCCAAGATTTTTTTTTTTTTTTTGCATTTAATAGAAAGTAGTAAATCGAACAATTTACAGTTCAGATTGAAATGCATAAGAGAACCTCCTTGGACACCAAAAGAGTGGATGAGTGTAAAAATAATAATAATGATGATAATAAACTATAGAGACAATTTTTTTACAGTAAGAGTAAAGAAAATAGAAAAAAATGTTGAGCGGAGGGGACAAAAATTTGCCTTTCTCCTCTGAGAAGGTAATGCACAGCATGGCAGATGTATCAGTTTCCCAAGCAATCCAAAAAGTGAGTCACCACTTTCCACAAAGAGGATCTGAAGATACACCAGTCAAACAGACAAACTGAAAGTAAGGTCCACCCAATGAGAGTTGAGGACTTCTGGAAAGCACAACACCACTCCTCAGTACCCCCTCAGCTCCTGTCCTGATAAGATTGGAGTCTCTTCACCCTCAGCCACTATAATGGAGATGAACTGTATTTGAATAACTGACACCTGCTAGCCTGAAACACCAACTTCCTGTATTACTATTTTTAATTTTTAAAATGTAGTTAAAAAGGTATCTCAATCAGAATTCCAGGCTCCAAGAACATGCCTTCGAAACTCTCACTCTGGTAGGTTATGCAGATGTTTAAAAACATTACTGCCACTTACCAAGATCATTTCTTTGAGGATTCTATTCCAGATCATTTCTTTGAGGATTCTATTCCAAGTCACTTTGAAGCTACACCCTCACCACCCTACTTCCAAGACAAATGGGCGAGGACATGTTTGTAGCAAAACTCCTAGTAAAGGCAAGAACATCTACCAAAACTTTTTAAGCTACCTCTTTTTTTTTTTTTTTTTTAAGATTTTATTCATTTATTTGACAGAGAGATGCAGCAAGAGAGGGAACACAAGCAGGGGGAGTGGGAGAGGGAGAAGCAGGCTTCCCGCTGAGCAGGGAGCCCGATGTGGGGCTCGATCCCAGGACCCTGGGATCATGACCTGAGCCGAAGGCAGACGCTTAACGACTGAGCCACCCACGCGTCCCTAAGCTACCTCTTGAAAGGAGCTTTTGTCCAAACTTTTTCAGTCAGAAAGTCTATCTAGTCAATTTCAGAAGGAAGTCCATTCAATTTCATGTACAAAAGTTTTAACAGTCTTATCACCTCCCTCATTCTTTGGATACCAATGACTCAGAAATATTTCCAAAACTCATCCTTCAAAGGATGACTCTTGGCCATTACTTAGCAACATCGAATGAATTAGCCTTTCCTGCCCAAAGGTAGACAATGGCTTTTCAACACACCCACAAGATCATATAGGGAAAATATCTCTTATGGTTATACCCAAGACCCTTTTTACCCTCTTTTAATTGTACAGATGGATTCTCTATATGAATAGAGATATTTATCTGTGAATTACCAGAAAGAAAAATCATATCTCTGTATTTTGTATAAAAAGATATTTTCAAATACTTTTAGATTTTAGTTGTTGGGTGTTAATTCAGTTGAGTAATATAGTATTGTACAGTGTAAAAAAGTTATCAACATTTTACCTACTTTAATAAAACAATTTTAGTAGCAACATAATAATTTTTGAGTAGACATAAAAAATAAAAATGTATTCATGTCACCCTAACATATCAGCATTGACTTTCTAAAATACTCCTTCCCAATCCTTGTCTATATGAATAAATAATTTTACATAGTGGTCATCATTATTTAAATGTAATCTCAATTGTATTTTAACGAATTATATTATTATCATTTAGATGCAATCTCAATTGTATTTTAATAAATATATTATCATCATTTTAAATCTAAGAACATTTTAAAGGACCTTAAAACAACACTTATAACTAAAGTTAAATGAACCTAAATTTTCTCAAAAGTTTTTAATTTCTGTAACATTAACACCAATGTCATAAACTAATTTAAAATCAGCATCATAGGGGTGTCTGGGTGGTTCAGTTGGTTAATCGACTGCCTTCAGCTCAGGTCATGATCCCAGGGTCCTGGGATGGAGCTCTGCATCTGGCTCCCTGCTCAGTGGGGAGCCTGCTTCTCCCTCTCCTCCCCACTCCTGCTCTCTTTCTCTCAAATAAATAAATAAATAAAAATCTTTAAAAAAAAAATAAAATAAAACTAGCATCATAGTTAAACAAACAAAACAAAAGCTTAGAGAGTTGTACTGATAACAGTTTTTCTTGGCATCTCTTAACTAGCTCAGTTTACTTATATCTGTATTTTTCTATATAACTGTTTCAAGATTTCTTTTCCTTTAGTACCTGTGGTTCTTGGTCACACCACTCCGAAGAATGAAGAGGTAGACCAGAAGAACGATGGGCAGCAAAGCAAAGTTTATCGGGTGATAATAGTACAAAGCTCCTGAAGAGGGAGGGGACACGAGAGGCTTGCTGTTGAGTTTCTATGCTTAAGGGTTTGTATGAGAATAACGGCAGGCTGTTTTAATCTGATTAACCCTCCCTGCTCCTGTCATCCAATCAGGTTTTTGTCCACGTGCTCATCTACCTATCAGGTAGTTGTTTACGTGGGAAAGAGTGGAGGGCTCCTTCCGGGGTCCTGTAGAGTAACAGGATGGGTCTAAAGGTAGTTTCCTCTTAGGATAGGGCACCTTGCCTCTGCCTGCCTTTCTTCCAACTATCCTCCATTACAACCATATTATAATCAATATTTCTTATTAACATTTAAATTGGAAATTTTTTTCCAGATTGCTAATGGCTATGTATGCTAGTTTTTTCCTCTCTTTGGAATTTGGCATTCTTTTAAATACTCTTCCTATCTGTATCGTCAAATCAGAAAATATCAGATATCTTTTTAAAAACTTTGGTTTTAAGGGCACCTGGGTGGCTCAGATGGTTAAGCGTCTGCCTTTGGCTCCAGTCGTGATCGCAAGGTCCTGGGATTGAGCCCCAGGTCGAGGTCCCTGCTCAGCGGAGAGTCTGCTTCTCCCTCTCTCTCTGCACCTCATCCCGCTGAGTCTGCTTCTCCCTCTCAAATGAATAAATAAAAATGTAAAAAACAAAGAAACAAAAAACCTTTGGTTTTATCCTCTCTTTGTCTCTTTCTGCTTTGATCACCTCCCTCTCTTATTCAAACCCACACAGTCCCCATACACCAAAAACAACAAAACAAAACGAACCATCCATTTGGCAGGACGAGGAGGAGAGATCGTGTGGCCCTGGGTTACTGTGCTGATTTATGACCTAGTGATGCACGGGAGCTGTTTTTCCTGGATCACTAATCTCATGGTTCAGTGGCAATTCCACAGGGATCAATGAGCAAGAATGAAAGAAAATAAAATGAAAATATTCTTGTCATAAGACCATTTTGAACAATTTTTGTTCAAACTATTATGAACAATATTTGAAAACCTTGCTAACTTTTTAAAGAATGTTCTTTGCTGTTCACAAACTGTAAAACTATCCATGCCATTTGTTATTATAAAATTACTGTGGCATTACAGAAAGATTTTTATCAGTGTCTGTGGAACTCAAATCAATAAAGATGGCTAAATAAGCCTCTATAGAATATGTTATAGAGAAGCAGCTGGAAAAAGTCTGCCTTGTATGCCCATGTGCATATATAGAGAGAGAGAGATACTTATCTCATTCCAGAGATTTAAGAGGGTTCATAAAATTACATGAAATGAAGCAAGATAAAAATGCATATAAAGCAGGAAAATTAGGTTAAACAGAAAATAAAAGTACAAAAGATAAATAGAGCTAGTAGTAAAGATACCATAAACACCATGTTTATGAAGATTTTCATGGCAGAGAAGTATTCCTCTGTTTCCCCAAAGACATTTTTAACCCCCTTCTGTTCTCTGTATTCCTTGCCTTTCCTTCCACTAAGGGTTGCCAATGATTTAATTCTGGTCAATGAAATTAAGCAGAAATATTTTGAATGATTAATAGGAAAGAATTTTTACTTTTTGGTAATTGTGAAACAATTTTATATTATTCCCTGAAAAAGACCCTCTCCCTTGCTTTATGCCTTTGAATATGAAACAAGAAAGTAATGTTTGGGGCTCTTGCAGTCATTTTGTGGCCATGAAAACAACAATGATATCAGCCTTGCGCCTTGAAATCATAAAACTGTCGCAAAACTACCAACAATTACGTGCCACAGACATCTTTTTATGGGAGAAAAATGCACTTCTGTTTTTGTAAGCCACACTTAATCTAGTTTTTGATTACTTGCTGCTGACCACTCTTTAACTTAGGCAAGCTATATTCTGACTAAAGCTGTACTGCATATTTAATTTTAAGTTTTTACCATTCAACATGAAGAAGCAAACATGACCAGTTCTGATACTCATTGCTAATAAAGTGTAAATAATGTTCCTCAGAGATCTTATTAGTGAACGTATTATGTGATGTAGTGAGCAAAACCATTCCCAAGCACAACAACACTGAAGGAGAAATCCAGGCACCTTTACAAAAGATTTGATTGTTCATTTTTGTTGTTGTTGATGTCAAGGTTAATACCTAGAGATTATAAAGGAAAGCACAATTTATTACTTTCTCCGCCATCACCCAAGACAGTTTATCATTCCGGCATACATGCTTTTAGAACACCAAAGTTATCAATTCATGACTTGTGCTGGCAGAGTTCATTGTTATATCAGTGTTGAGGAGGGGAGTCAAGATTTTAGCTGTAGACATTAAAGACTGGCCCTACACAAAAGTTATTCTTACCATACAAGAAAGCAAATGATTCTTTTTTTCTCTTATTTTTACTGTGTTCTAAAAATGCAGAGAAGTAAATTTAAAAGAGTGGCCTCTCATATCTCACACACCATGATTGCCAATACAGCAGAAAATTAGCCATTTATCTTTACAAGTAACTGGTTTGCATAAAATATACTAATCAAGAAGAAATTATTTATCAATCCAAAAAAACAAGATTGTGCTTGTGTAAAGATGTTTCTTTTAGTTAATATCTAAAAGTCAAAGGGGGAGAAGCAGATTGAGGAAGTACCTATTCTTGGATCTTTTGATAGATAACTTATACCAAAAAAAAAAAAAAAAAAATGAAGAAGATACAGAACTTATTTATTTTTTTTTTTTTGATACAGAACTTATTTATAGACCTTTCCCTGGAATTATCTATTCCCTCTTGAGGAATGAATAATTTCAATATTGACCAAAGAAATGGCCTTTTCTTATGAAGGCAGGTGAAAGAAGTAGTGTTGAAAATAGAAATATCCTTTAAAATCATTCTTCTAATTAACAATTGGAAAAAACAAGAAACTAACATAGATTCCAGAATGTTAAAACTATAGAGGACCAGAGAAACCAGCTAGTGCATTCTCAATATATTTTAGACAAAGGAAGAGAGGTTTGCATAAATCTCCTACAGCTGATGTCAGAAAACAAATTATGGTAATTTGAGTTCACCCTTTTTACAGACAGGGATATGTGTAACTTTAAGACTGAAAGGACTTTTTATCAGCCAACAAAATTGTTTGAAAGTATCTAAAACACATAATATAATTTTGTTTATATAATTCAATCTGAATTAGATTGTTGACATCAACAAAAGATTAATCAGGATTCTTTTATTTTGTCAACAGTTGGGAAAAGCCAAAGCTAACTGATACTATTTTAAGACTGTTGCTGCTTTCTTCCTTTTAAGGAACTGTCCTTGACAAAAGTTTACTTGATATTGAATGCATTATTTCTAAGGCAATTAACTTCTTACATCTGGGATGCTTTAAGTAAAAATTAAAGGATCACTAGATGGAATGTTAATTCTATGAAAGAACTAATGCTTGAAACAAAGATATGTGCTGCCAGATTGGAATTAAAAGAGTAGATGATATACACAGTATTAAGAGATGTAGGGGGTGAGTTTGAATACAGTTTCTTTATGAGTGTAAAGTTGCTTAACAAGATTTGATATTCTTCCTTTAGTCCAGGAAGCTTTCTTGTTTTTTTGTTTTGTTTTGTTTTTTAAGATTTTATTTATTTATTTGAGAGAGGGAGAGAGAGTACGAGTTGGGGGTGGAGGGCAGAGGGAGAATGACAAGCAGACTCCCCACTGAGCAAGGAGCCCTACCCAGGGCTTCATCCCAGGACCCTGAGATCATGACCTGAGTGGAAATTAAATGCTTAACCAGCTGAGCCACCCAGGCGCGCCAGGATGCTTTATTTGAAGAGCAGAGATTCAAGGTTTATTTTTTGTTGTTGCTGTTTGCTTGGTTCAGCATTACTCCTTCCACCTTACTTATTTTATTTTTTATTTGGACTCAATTGAATTTGAATAACTAGCCTTTTTTTTTCCTTGAGTTTTTTCTCCCTCATAAACTCAGTCAAAAAGATTCTTCTCTAGAGTATTATAGCTGTCTGCTGAATCAACTATAAACCCTAATTCTGGACTTCCTGTATGTCTTTAGTGCCCAGAACTATGTTTTATCCCTCTTTCTAACAAATATCCTGGTTTTATACATATAAATAAGAATTTATACAACATATCTGGGCATCTGGTGGCTTAGTCGGTTAAGTGTCTGCCTTCGGCTCAGGTCATGATCCCAGGGTCCTGGGGTCGAGTCCCGTGTGGAGCTCCCTGCTCAGCGGGGAGCCTGCTCCCTCTCCCCCTGCCTCTCCCCCTGCTTATGCTCTCTCTTTCTGTCAAACAAAATCTTAAAAAAAAAAAAAAAGAATTTACGCACTATACCACCTAGAAGAAGTCAACAATCCCACAGTCTAATTCCTCTCTCTGTTTTGCATCTTTACGAAAGAGGACTTGAACTACCTCCATTTTGACCTTCTGACTGATTAAGTTATTATCCTTTCTAGCTTATCTTTTAGCTCGGACAAAAGACCTGGTGGGCAAAGCACCCAGTGATGGGAACTGAAACCACCCCCTCCAGCAATAACAGCTGCCCTGACGCCAGCAAGACCCTGCGTGATTGACCCCAAGACAATGATCAACCTGACCTTTACTGCCCAAGTGCATGTACCCACTGACTTTTGTCGCACATTTTCCTTATATAAACTTAGAAGTATTTTCAGCACTTTGGACACAGCCTTTGGAACACTAGTCCACTGTCTTCCCAGTATTGGTCTCACTGAAATAAATTATTTTCTTCTTTCACCACCACTGTCTTCTTGCCTTTGGATTTTGTCAGCAGCGAATGGCTGAATCTCATCTGCTTGGGATCCCTGGAGCCAGGCACTCTTAGACCATGTGCCCTGGTGACATTTATACTTTTTCCCACTTCACTCAATTCTTAATTAATTCAGATCTTGCCTATATTAGCCAAACAAACTTTTTCTTAACCCCATTTCCACCATAAAAATATCTTATATTCCTTAAATTTTCATGCCAACTTGTTTTAGTCTCAAAAAAAGAAAAAGAAAAGAAAAGGAAATACTTCCTTCAGTTCCCATTTCCTACTCATTCTTTCCAACAATACACTAATAAAATGGCATTGCCTGAAATTAAGAAGTTACAGATATCCAGGGTCTTTGGTTTCTTCCTTATGACGTTTTGAAATGTTAATCACCTCTTCTTTCTTTATCACTTGAGTGATTTTCTGACTATCATTTATCTCTATTGTCTTTCAAGTTCACTAACACTTCTCTTCCTTGTCAGCATCTCATTGAATATTTATTGAGTTCCTTCTCCATTCTAGAACCAGGGCTCCTCTGTTCACAGACATCTGTTCTTAGCTCTTTTCCTTTTTAAAATTCCCTATTTCCTTCATTCCTTCAAATAGCATCTCCATGAGAATTATTTCTGCATTCATATGGAGAGCCTCAATTGGTTTATGGGCTTTTTCCTTAGACAGTTTATTCTGTAATCTCACCTGCCCATAATTGAATCTCTGACCACTGATTATGCTCCCTATCATATGGTATAGAGCAGCCCCAGGGAAATCTGCACCCAGGCAGACCTGGACACTTCCCTGGCTTTGCTACGGAAGAGCTATGGGATATTGGACAAGATTCTTACCTGTGAAATTTTGGATAAGTTTCTTACCTTTTCTAAGACTTATTTTCCCCAGTAGTCTGGCGGGCATAATAGTGGCACTACTTCAAGTTTGTCTTAAAGACTAAAAGAAGGAGAGTTCAGAGAGGTAGGAAATGAATCAAGAAGTACAGTGGAATAAAAGCAAAATTAGCAGAATGCCCCAAGATATGGATGGATGGTTCGCAAAGACAAAGGTGAGATGAAGGCTTTGGAAAAACAGTTACATCTGACAAAGGATTTGGCAACCTTTGAAAGTTTTTGTTTGATCTGTATTTGGTAGAATTATGTTCGCCACTTGCTTGAAATCTTTATTTTGGTCCATAGCCCAGCCACATATTTTATTCATCTCTCTTAATACGCTAATTTGAGTTCTAAAACAAAAGAAGAAATTAGATTCACGCTTATATCTCTTTGCTTATATACATACAAAACCATTATTTCATGTGGAAAGCATGGTGATACTTTAGATGCATAGATAACATTTGTGCCATAGATGTTTTGTAATACTGTTTTTTGTGTTTGCATATTTTAATCTAACTTGTTCTTTCTCATCCCTATAAAACTGAAAACTTTTTTGACCAACAAGTTTAGAAAAAGTAAATGAATTAATTTATTGAATTAAATATGCCATTCTGATGAGGGAGCAGAAGGCTAGCTGAAGACAAAGCGTAAGCTGACATCCTGCAACCTTCGCCCGCCCCCACTCCAGGGTGGAACAGGTGTGACTTTCTTCCAGGAATCTCCCAACTATCTTAATGTTAATACCTTGCTAGAGGGGAAAACAACCTTAACTTGACAATGGCAAGGCCTCCAGTATCTTGTAGATCGGTTTTCTTTAGCATATGAAAATCCTTTTGAAACTTCCCTTTTCCTTTCTTCCCCCAACCCCATAGTATATAATCAGCCATTCCTCACAACCCCGGTGCAGCTGCTCTTTCTGCCCACGGGTCCTGTCCCCATGCTTAAATAAACCACCATTTTGCACCACCAAAGACATCTCAAGAATTCTTTCTTGGTCATCGGCTCCGGACCTTACCCCACCGAATCTCACCGACATTCCAAAATCACGTCAATTCCAGCCAACATTTTCTTAGGAAATGTTTTTAGACTATTAATTGAGAACAACAACAAAAAAAAGTTGCATTCATTCCATGGAAAAATGATTTAGGAAGTTTAAAAAATTCTCCAAGTTACATAAAGTGCTGATAGAAATCGTCCTGTATTCCAACTTTTTTCTCTGTAAACTGTTGATATTTATAGAAAAGATAAATGGACATACTACTGATGCATTTGAAGCGGAAGAGCTAGGTTCTTGTCTCATGGAGTCTAAGAATGAATCTCGTGGACAAAGGTGAGTAAAGTGATACAAGTTTATTAAGCAAGGATACAGAAAAAGCTCTCAGGAGTGAGAGGGGTCCTGACAGGGTTGCCAAAGAGGGCCTTTAGGGTTGATCTTTTATAGAAAACCAACCTGGGGACCTAAATCCTTTTAACATCTCTATTGGTATCGCCATTGAGCAAGGACTACTGATAACACCCTCAATGGCTTACTTCCTTTTTAAGGTCTAGTTATTCTTTGTTGGTCACAGGTGATTATCTTAAAAAGACACCCACTCCACAGGCCTAGGGCAGTCTGTTCCCTTATCTCTGGTTTCCCCACACCTCCACATTTTTGGGATTTCTGTGAGCCTGATCACATAGCTCTCTCTCCCTACCTAGCCCCGCCTGTCCTTTACTCATATTGTATATTAAAAGATAAATATAATACTAAATATTAAATATTAGAATATAAGTAGAATATAATACTAGGTAAGATATTTACCCATCAAAAAATTTTAATTAGTTTTCATGGATAAACTAACTTTTTGAAAGCTTAGGACTTGGTAGACTGACACTCTGGTATAGTTAGAAGTAATATTTTCCTGCTTGATTATCTACTCATACAATATCCTTTAATTATTCATCCTAAGTATCTAACATTTTAAAAAGGATACTTTTTAGTGATTTGTTTACATTATTTGATTTATTCCAAAACTACAAACACACATTATTGTTATGCAACTTTTACTTTTTTCACTCTAGTGTTAGAGACAATGTCAAGGGTAAAAATATCCCATAGACAAAATATGATTAACTAGTCTGTCAACTATGGCTGTTTATTCTCAATTTTTAAAAAAGTTATCAAAATATTTTAATACTGTTTTTCTCTCACTTTGCCCAATACATTTATTTACTTTTAATTTTCTCTGACTTCTGTAAAATTGTTTGTGGTCAGGGAGGAGTATTGGGCTAGATGATCTCTAAGGTCTTTTTTGGTTTTGACATTTTATGGCTCTGCACCTTTTAGTTCTTGCATCAAACAGATCCCTTGCTTTTACTTAATCCAGTTTTTTCTTCTGTAACGTATAACATTTTTTTGACACAGACCTATCAGATCACTAGTGCTTTTATCTTTTGACTACAACTGCCTTATAAATACATAAAAACTAAATGGTTTTTAGAGACCAAGTTTTTTTTTTTTTTAAGCTTCTGAATTAATTTAAAGAATATTTATATTGATAACCACCAGGAACTATAGTTGAAGGAATTTACTGTAGAATGATTGCACCACTGGAAATAGAATAGAGGGGCTTAAAGTCAAGCTGGGATTTTTCCCCTATTTTGTGGGGCCCTGGGAAGGTTCTAAAGAGCAAAGTTTGAAAATCACAGAAAAAATTAAACATTCATTTTATTTTAAGCAATTTGTGTGTTCATTTTTGTGCACACAAAAACGCTTTTGAAAATTGAGAGCTGATTTGCCTCAGATGATGCTAAGTCCATTGACTGATTTCAAAGGAGAATGTAACAAACAAGCATTGTATCTAGAAACCGATTAGGAAACAGCAGGAATATAATAGTTATTGTTATTAGCACCTTGCTTTCCACTGATGATTTTTCAGATCATATGCTTATGCTATTTTTCAACTTGCCGTCTTGAAATTTGTTCATGCCACTTACACAGCAGTCTCATTTTCTTCCCCAAAATCAAGACACTGCCTCACCTGTTACACAGTCTTAAGTTATATAAAATTTTCTCTTAATTTTAATGTAACTATTGATATATTACTGAAGCATATATTAAACCCTTCCTTATACATTATGATGCTTAATATTGATATGAGTAACTGTAAATATACAAGAACTAGAACTACAACTGTCAACACAAGAACTAGAACATTATCCGTATGTCCCAAATCTGGAGAGATCATTTGCCACCTCTTAACCTAACTTGTTCATTGAGATTTATATTTCAGTCAGTAATGATTTTGACTTCTCAAGTTCAGTTTGATTTTTTTTTTTATTTTTACAAATTTAATGGTCATTCTTCATAGTCTCTATCCATTCATTACTCATTCATCTTTGTGATGTCATCTTTTACTTCCTTAAGCATGGTCATATTTAGTGTTACCTGTATTTTGCAATTTATATCATCATCTTTTAGGGTTGGGGAATGGAAATCTGTTTTTTATTTTACCCATTGGTTGGTATGCATGCTCATTGCTTGCTGCTAATCTATATCTCTCCACCATGCTCTTTTGGGAGATGCTCGCTTCTAGAAAAAACTTTGGTCTGCTTCTTGCAAGCAGTTAGGATTTGCCAAAGACCCAGAACAACTTTGCTCCACTTTCCCAACAGAGGGGCCCAAATCAATTGGGGGACCCAAATTCAACCTCTTACCTAAGACTTGTTGGGCTATTAGGAGCATCTGCCTTGGGGGAAATTCTTTTCCTGTCTATCCCCAGTTTTATGCCTTAACTCCAGATACAGGTGTTTGGGGGGAAAAGATGCAGAGGTAAAGTAGCATGGTTTATTTTTATTTTTTATTTTGTTTTGTTTTAGAACTCCTCTACTTTTTGCAAGTCCAGAATTTTTTTTTTTCCTTGAAGTAGGAGGCTTCTTAAACCATCTAACCCACCATAATGTCAGAAAGGATAATTGAGTCTGGATCAATTTATTTCCTGTGTTTTAAAAATATGTATATCTGATTGAAAATTTGCTTCTGATATTCAGATTTAGAATTCCAATTTCCTATTTGACATTTCCATATGCTTTTATTTGAAACTAAAAGTGCATTTCAAAAACTATTTAAAAATTATTTCAAAATAAAATGTATTTTCTTTCACAAGCTGTTTATTCTTCCCATTCTGTCCATTTTACTATTATAAAGATGATATACATAAAAACTGCTTTCAACCTATAGCAACCTATGGAATAATTAAACTAAGTGCTATATAATTAGAAACTAACATCCTATTCATGAGCTATAAGAGCAATGTAAATTAAGGCTTAGTTTAATAAAACCAGTGAGTATGAATTAATTTTTTCTGTGACCCAGATGAGTAAAGTAAGTATCCTTGACAGATTTCTTTTTTCAATACCAACAACTTTAAGTATAATAATTTGTCAGATTTTTTAGGCTGCAATGTGTAAAGGAAGACACCTTAGCTAAGACGCAAGCCAACAAAGATGAAACTATATAGTCCAAATCAGGAAAATCTTTGCATACCTTTAGGAGAAAAAAATCAGTATGGAATCAAGGATATCATGCTCTATTTATAAATAGATGGATCATAAAAGGAGAATGTCACAAATTTTGTAATTAAGTGACATTGTCTGGTTATAAAAAGTACAGAAATTATAAATGCAACAGAATAATTTTGGTTGCAAATAACCTAAAATCCAATTTAGAAAGGTTTACATACCAAAAGGAGATCTACGGAGGCTCATAAATACGGTAACTTCGTAGTGTTGTTAAAGATTTGGTTCATTTTGCTTTGTCTTTGGGATAAACGCTTCCACCTCAGTCAGGGCTCCCTCATAGCCACAAATGCCCACAGAGATTGATACCATGGCTAAATGCTTCCTTGCTGATAGCCAAAGCAGGGTTGGGGGGGGAGGGGTAGGGGTAGGCAGAGAGAGAAATTTTTGGTGGTTCTCTTGAAGAACAAAAAGCTACTTTCCTAAATATTTCATCATGTCAATTGAATCATTTGCCCACCCCTGAATTAATTACTATGGGAAAAGAATGGACTTTGTTGAATGACTTAAACCAATCAGGACCTACCTTTGGCGTTGAAAGTAGAGTAATGAGCTCTACACAGCAGGAAAAGGATGCAACGCTCAGTGGAATTTTGGGAACATTTGGCACAAGAAGGGGAAACAATCTAGGGGGAAAAAAGCAGCATATATAGCACAGAAGACATGATTGGCTCTGAAAAGAATTTTCCCCAAGCATGTACCTCTATAAAAGCCCCAGCCTCTACTTCACTTTGTTGTGCTTGTATCTCTCTCATGGAATGGCTTTGTAGTTTAGTGGTTAAAAGCTGTCTTAAGCTATAAGTGTGAGTTCAAAGCCTGGCTCCATTACTAACTAGCTGCATGACCACGGACAAATTACTTAATTTCTCTGTGCCTCAGTTTCTTCAACTTATTTTGTACGTAATAATAGTAACCACCTACTAAAATTATTATGTCTTATATGAATTATTCATGTAAATCATTTAGAATAATGCAGATTATATAATTATTATTAATTAAACCTGTTAAATGCCTTAGGAGATAGGCTTTTGACATATGGTACATATGTATGTGTGTATATGTATGCATATATATGCATTTAAATTATATAGATTAAAGAATATAAATTAATCTTTAAAGCATTTCTCAAATAAAAATCTTGCTTTTTTTCCCCTATCATCATCATTTTGTTTAAGCTTTTTTGTCTTTGTTCAAGTACCTCATTTCATCTAAATTATCTTATGTTGATAAAAGATTAATTCTTAATACCGTGTTTCTGTTCACCAATCTTCCATTTCCAGCATTGCTAAGGAATTAAATTCTGTTGACCATCCTAGTATTCAAGGTCTTTCAGAAATTTACTTTTTCAAAACCTCTGTGTTCATATGTTCAAGTTAGACTAATTGAGGTGTCCAGAGTCACACTTTTTCTAGACTTGAGGTCATTTCTCAGTCTGCTTCCTGTTCCTTAGGTCTACCTTAAATAACACTTGCTCTGTAAAGAATTTCCAGATTTCTGACAACCAGATATACAATGGAAGTTATTTTAATAGATCTCCAGTGACAGAACTTAATTAACAAACACTCTCTGTTCTCTTCAAGCATTCACCTACCTCATGCATGTGTAATACCCACCACCCAAGCCCCAAAGTTTGCACAGGTTGACTCATGTTTACAAATAGTTCATTGTCTTTGTTCCCCAAAATATGTCAATTGCATCTGTCATTGTAATTATGAGATTTAAATTTCTTGCTAATTCATTAAATTTACATGCAAAAACAAAGAGCATTATATCTAAGAAAATGAAGTCGAGGTTTTTTGGTAGAAATATGAAAGTAAATAATTGAAAACACTACTGTTGAATTAATGCTTAGATCTATTTAAGAACTCAGGGGAAAAAAATCTTGAGTTATTCTGTACTCAGATTGTTTCATTAATATTTTAAAATTCTTCATAAAAACAGAAATAGAAAATTCTAGTTAGTGGCTTATGACTACTATTTATACAAGAAATATAAAGCATGAATATTGTAAAACATGAGTAAGACACCCCTACTAATAGAAAACTTCTGAACTCCATGTTAAAATGTAGACAAATTAGTTTTCCTTCCCCTGTTTAAAATTGAATTTAAATATCTAAGGTGAATATGTATTTTTAAATAACTCTTTGCCTGAAAAATATTAATTAATTGGGGTGCTTGGGTGGCTCAGTTGGTTAAGCAGCTGACTCTTGATTTCAGCTCAGGTCATGATCTCAGGGTCCTGGGATGAAGCCCCCCATCAGGCTCTGTGCTCAGTGAGGGGAGGCTGCTTGAGGATTCTCCCTCTCCCTCCTCCTGCCCCTTCCCCCATGCTCGTGCACTCTCTCTTTCTCAAATAAATAAATAAATCTTTTAAAAAATATTAATCAACTTCCTGTATTAATCCCTTAGATGAATCTGAATCAATTATATTGCTACGTATATGTTATTTTGTCAAACTTTATTAAATGTTCAGGAGCTGGGGATATAAGAACAATAAAGTATTTTTTAAAAATATCTCTTAAATGAATTCAGATTCTATTCAAAAGACAAGTATAAACATAATTACAAAATATTGAGGTAAATGCTAATGAAGATTTTCATAAAGTACTATTTCTCTGTGAGTATATCTGTCAAACCCTCATATAAACTGCAAATACCTTAAAGGTCAGGATTATTTTTACTTTAAATTCTACCAAATAAAGATTGTTGAGTGGATGAACTGAACTGAATTTGAGAGAAGTTAACTAAGCCGATAAAAGTTTATAACATCTAGAGAATTGCAGAATGTAGAAATCATTTTGCACTATGCATAAATAAGAACATATTGCCTTATTTTGTTTAGCATAACTTCAGGAAAAAATATAGTTTAACAGTTTTTTATGTTTCCTATATTGAATAATAATACTAGATGTTGATTGAGTCCTAAGATCCAAGCAGTAGTCTAAATGTTTTACAGGTATTAACTCAATTAATAATAAAATCATATGGACTGAACTGTAGTATTATCCCCCCAAAAGATAGGGTGATTTGTCAAGGTAACAGAGTTTAAGTCCAAAACCAGGATTTAAACCCACACAGTAAGGCTCCAGAGGCCCTGCTCCCATTTCTACTGAGTATTTGTTCATTCAGTGGGCAATTACTGAGGGTATGCTTATTGTCAATTATTGTGCAGGGGTTTGGGGCAAAAGAATGAACAAAACATAATTCCTCTTACAAGAGAACTTGTAGTCTGATAAAGGGAGGCAAAATAAACACATATGCAAAACTAGTGTAAGTATTATTTTAGATATACTCACAAAAATTACAAAGCAAGTGATGCTAATCTACTTGGGACTGTGGCTTCTAAACAGAGTCTTACATAAACTATTACAATTTTATTCTAATCTGAGCTTCAAAAAAAAGTTAAGAAACTCAGCCATGATCAATGACTTAAAACAAACAAAAAATAGATGGAGAATACAGTTACAAATCTATACCTTTCTTTTTCATTTTGAAGGGATAGCTAATGTGCTACTATAAAATTCCTCTAACTATATGTGGCTTTTATAGATAATATAAAATTTTGCAAGCTGTTTTATCATGTGGACTAGTGCCACTAATAAGAATGCTCTTCTGTGATATGATGATACTAATTTCCCATATGCTGATTTATTTTGAAACAACTATGAATTTTGATCAGGGGTGAGAAGGATCCATTTTTTTTTTTTCTTTTAGAAGTGTGCAATAGCTAATACAAATTGCCTGAACTGGAGAAAAAAATACGAACTTTAAAACTTGTTTATATTACAGTATTTTATTTCACCATAAAAGATAAATTTTAAGGGGAATGCTATCAGGAAAGCAAGATAGCAAAACATCTATTTTAAGCACTGCCAAAGGAAATAAAATATGTGCTGACATTACACATAAAACTTTATTTTATAAAGTATTTTTGCTTCATCATGCTGCTAGTGATTAATAATTATGTAAGAAATGCTCAACCATAACTTTTAGGATTTTTGAAGTGAAACAGCACGTGGTCCCAGCTGTAGGCGCACACACAGTCCCATACACACAAGGACAGTCTTTTGTAATATAACCACTAAGTTGTAGCAAGTGAGAATAAATGACCCGCTCTTATTTTACTTGCTAAATATAAACATTGGTTGTTGAAATTAAGAATTTCAAACTTTTTGGTGCTAAGCATTTTTAGTAAATGGTAACCTACTGGGTTCACCAAACATCTTAAATTTTACATCAGGAATTGATGTAGACAAAGCTCTAAAATTCATTTCACTCTGCATGAATATAACCTAGTGCATAAAGCAAGTGTAATATTCCAGAGGCTTCATATACAAATGCAATGCTCAGATATACTGTGTGTGTATTCATTCAGGAGTGGAGCTGGTTAACGATCAGGTATTTTCATTTTCAGCAGAGACTCTCTAACATCAAGGATGAAGGTCATACAGAATAGGCACTGGGTTTACCTCCTGTATTAGCTTGCTCAGGCTGCCATAAAGAAATACCAGAGACTGGGTGGCTTAAACAACAGAAATTTATTTTCTCGTTGTTCTGGGGGCCAGAAGTCTTCTTCCATCTGTGTACCAGCATGGTCAGTCTGGCCAGAGCCCTCCTCCCGGCTTGCAGAATGCAGTTTTTTCACTGTGTTCTCACGAGAGAGGAGAGGAGAGGAGAGGAGAGGAGAGGAGAGGAGGGGAGAGGGAGATATCTTGTTCTTCCTCTTCTTATAAAACCACCCATTCTATTAGATTAGGACCCCACCCTTATATCCTCTTTAACCTTAACACCTCCTAAAAGCTCTATCTCCTAAGGTTACATTGGAGTTTAGAGACTTAGCATATGAATTGGGTGGAGGGTAGGATAGGAGGGTGGGTGGAGGGTGGAGGAGCACAATTCTGTTCCTAACACATTCCTTTTTCTAAATACCTTCCTTCTTATCCATTTTCATGCTTCTCCGAACAAAACCCACAATAGACTGGAGTGAGATTATTACACATTTTTCTGAACTGATTGGTCTCAAAAGACAATGCTGAGTAGGATAAACAATACAAGTTGATCTTACTTTCAAACCTGGGAAAGGAAGATTCCCATTTAAGCTCCTTCCCTTTCTCCAACGCCTCGTCCTTCCCTAGTATCTTTTCTCAAACACAGGTGCCTGTGGCTCTTTCTATATTATTAGTATCCATACTCCCGACAGGAAGAAATGTTCCTTAGGGGATCATTTCAAAGGTCTCAGGCTTTAAACTTGTGCTGAGGAAGGCTCTCTGCTCCAAGTCAGGCTGACTCTGAAGGGAGCTGCCAGTGGACTGCAGTCTTCTGAACTGGAAATGGTTAATGCTCCGATTCTGGTTCAATACCCAACCAGTTAGAACTGACCTTGCTAGTTAGCTGAGATGGAAGCGCGTATCACTGGGCAAGTGCCAAATGAAGAAACAAATTATTCCTGTTAGTGTGATTTTAACCATGCACTTACGAATTTATTTCTGAAAGTATTTGACCTTTTCTCAGCCATAACAGTTGTACATAGTGCCCCTCCAATTATTTCTTCCTCATTCCAGTTAACTCCCCTGATAGAAGGGTGATTGGAATCTGGTTTATCTTATCCCACTAGTGGATCTAGGATTGGCTTCTCTGCCTTTCTTTCTACCTGTGTCCTTCTGAACTGTGCTAATTTCTATTCCTATGCTCTGCATTTTCTTCTACAGTTTGGTGAAAAAGATATATATACTATACCCTTTGTCAAAAGAGAACTTTTCTTGTTGGGGGTGTGAGAAAACAATGTGTTTCCCCATTGTATATCAAAGTGACAATACTGTGTGATATAATTCAGCATTATGCTAGATAAGGTAACTTAGGGAACACTTCTGTTTAACTCTTCCTCTCCTTGTCGTATAAGCTAAACCATCATCTTATTTCAAGGCATTATGCATTTTTGAATTGTTTTAATACCTTTTTAATACCTTCTTGGCTTCTCTTCCATCAACCAATTTAAATATTAGTGCTCAAGTTATCTTTTTAAAAGATAATTTGATCATCTTACTTGCCTAGTCAAAAGCATTCAGTGAATCCCATGGTCCTCAGAATTAAATGCTTGCTTTTTAATTTTCAATTTTTCACTAGTTGGCCCCTCACTTTTCTAGTTTTATTTTTTATTGTGATAAGAGATCAAACTTCCATTCTTGCTAATCAGGGATACTCTCTCTCTCTTTCTTTCTTTTTCTTTCTTTCTTTCTTTCTTTCTTTCTTTCTTTCTTTCTTTCTTTCTTTCTTTCTTTCTTCTTTCTTTCTTTCTTTCTTTCTTTCTTTCTTTCTTTCTTTCCTTTCTTTCTTTCTTTTTTGAGATTATTTACGTATTTAGAGAGAGAGAAAGAGTGCAAGTGGGGGGGAGGAGCAGAGGAAGAGGGACAAGCAGACTCTGAGCTGAGTGCAGAGCCCGACGTGGGCCCGATGCCATGACCCTGAGGTCATGATCTGAGCCGAAATCAAGAGTCAGATGCTTAACCAACTGAGCCACCCAGGCACCCCTGGGCTACTCAATTTTTCTAAGTTGAATTTCCATCATGATGCACCTCATATCCATCCCCTCTTCCTCTTTCTGTGCTTGGTCTTCCTTCTCCTTGTCTTCATCTTTCTCTTCTTTCTTAGACAGTCATACATCTTGTTTCATTACATAGAAGCTTATTTGGTGAAGCTTATTTGGTCTGTGCAAGTTGTTCCTATTGCTTGATTTTATTTTTTTCCTCATATCACCCCATTGCCCCTGGCATCTATGCTTCTTGCTAATCTAGATATGTTGTTACGTGTTCTAAGTTCTTTACTCACCCTTACTTCCTAGGTGTCACAGCATTCTTTTCATCTTATGTTTCTTGTTGGAATACGTTTTTGAGGACTCTTATCAGAGGGTCTGTTTATGATAAGCTTTCTGAGACATTTAGTGTGTTCCTGATAATAGAATTACTGGTCTCCAGATTGATGCGATGGTTTAGCTTGTAATACACTTGTATGTTTAAAGTTCTTTTTCTTCAACAAATAGAAAATATTACTTCACTGTCTTCATCCAATAATGATCTTGAGCATGTTTTTTCTTATTTCTTTATAGGTGATTTCTAACACATTTTATAATTTTTTCTCTGTTTAATGGTTTGAATTTCACTATAACGTGTGATTTCAAAACTTAGTAATCTTGGTGGACTTGCTTTGAGTCTTTCAGCCTGAAATGTTGCATCTTTTTCTAATTCTAAAATGCTATTGGTCTTCATTTGTCAGATTTCCTTTACATTCATTTATGCATTTTTTTCTCACTTTCTGGAACACATATAATACATGTTGTCATATATTTACTTTTATATCTCATATCCATTACCTTCTATTTTGAAAAAGATTCCAAAAGTTCTGGGCTTTTTTGTTTTGTTTTGTTTTCCAGCTGCATGGCTCTGCAGTTTACTCCATCTACTGAGCTTTTAATGTAATTATTGTACCTTGAAAACTGTTCTTCATAATTTCTTGTTTCTGTTTCACATTTCAATTTTCCATCCTTAATTTTCAAAAATATAAATATGCTTTTTTTCTTATCCTTTACTTCATCTGATTCATTAATTCTGCCTTGTTGAATCAGGTATTAAGCTGTGGTATTTTCATGACAGAGTCCACACTGCTAATGCACTGTTATTTGTCCCCTGGAGGTTTTAGTACCTCAACTGATAATGTGTAGCTGGGTGAGGATTATAACACCTGTACCCTACCTTATTTCCCTATGCTAAATTTAGGATATCTATTAGGAGAAGGGAATATGCCTCAGCGCAGAAAACTTATATGTATTAACCTATGCTTCTGCTGAGATTCATTTTTTTTTTTTTTTCCTCAAGAGCTTTTCCTTAAATTGTATTCATTTACTCTAGGATGTGGAAGGGCATGCTGAAAGGAAAACATTCTCAGTGTTGGCTGGTCTATCTCCTCCTGTTTTAAAGTATTTCTGTCCCAGTCACTATGAAGTTTCCTCACTGACCTAGACTTCTTGGAGAGTTCTCACTTGTAGGGCCTTTGAGGTGGCAATGGTCCATCCAGAGCAATGTAAGCAAGAAAAAAGGATATACTTAATCATTTTCTACCTAAAAACACATTCATGGACTCAGCAACTCTTCGTTTTCTGCTATCCCAGAGATTTCTCATATGTGTTAGTTCTGTAGATCGAACCAGCTCTGGATTTTGTGATGTCGCTAGCCCATGTTAGTGTATCATCTTATCAAAACCCTACTCAAGGCCTACCTCAGGATCCACCATCTCTAAAAGCCATAGTCAACCACTTATAGCTATAGGGAATCTACAATTTAAAAGATTTTATTTATTTATTTTAGAGAGAGAGGGTGAGAAAGAGCATGAGAGGGGAGACGGTCAGAGGGTGAAGCAGACTCCCATTGAGCAGGGAGCCCGATGTGGGACTCGATCCCGGGACTCCAGGATCATGACCTGAGCCGAAGGCAGTCGCTTAACCAACTGAGCCACCCAGGCGCCCAGGGAATCTACAATTTAAACAATAATAAAGATATTTAAATAAATTAAATAAATTAAATAAATACAGATATTTAGTTAATCAGAATATTAAAAATGTTTTGAAGATTTAAATATGCTTATATCATATTTTTTATATCCTGTGTATATCTCTGCTGAAAAATGTGTTGGCCAAAATTGTAATTAATATTTTAAACAATGTCCACTATTTCAGAAAAGACTAAGGTGTTTATTCTAGCTAGAATAAGCTGTATGTTTCACTGTATATAAGGAAAGGGTCCAGAGAATGTTTGGGCTTCGTTATATAAAGGAGCATCAAAAATAAGGAGAATTTGGGAATCCTGTTACTCATCAGTCACAGGGAGAAAGTCATTTCCCCTGCAACGTTTATTAGATAACAGAGATTACTCTAGCCTTTGGAATATTTAGGTGAGGTCCATTTCTCCAATTAACAGATGATTAAACTGATGGATAGAGAAATCTGGTAGCCTAATCAAAGCTCACAGAGCTAATACCTAACGAAGGATTTCAATCTAGGTGTCTCATCTCCTTTGCCAAGTAGTGTAAACATCCCTTAACAAATAACTCCAAACGCTGGTATGGGTCCACGGGAGCCCCAGCTTGAGGAGTTGGATCTTCTAGCCATTTGGAATGACCTGTTCCAGTTGCAGACTGTTTCAGGTCTGTAACAACTTTAGCAAAAAGTGTATAGTCAGGGCAACTGTGAAAACATAGCTTCCTTACAGGCTCAGTTTTAGCTTCTAAGGCAGAATCAGAGTTTTGCTGATCTGCCAGAGTCATGTGCTTCTATTTAAGGAGGCTTGGATTTAGCTGAAGAGTAAAGTGGTATGCATGGGGCAGAGGAGGTAGTTAGAAATGTCCCTTTAGCCCCCTTTCAAAGCACACCATTCTGCCCAGATAAGGTCTCTGCAGTTAGAGGGACCAAACCAGAACAGACCGCCAAATTCTCACCATCGTTTTATGTAACATAGACAATTGGGGGAAGGGGTTAGCTAATTGAAGTTGGCATAAATCATAGTCACATGTATATTGAGACTAGTGGAAAAAAAAATTACATTATTTACATTCTGACTTTGCATCTTTACTACTGACATTTTATTTTATCACAAAATTCAGTGCTATTCTCAAATCCAGTCTTCTACTGCCACTAAAATGAGTTTCTTTAATGCAACTTGTGAATTCTATTATCTATCATAAAAATACTTCTGAAACAATTGTTTTAAACATACAACTTGGGAACTATTTTGCATTTCATTTTTAACTCTGAAGTTGGTCACCATTTTTAGAAACTCTCAACGCATAGGTCCATATAATCAAGCGGTGCTTATGCTTTCTCTGTAATCTTATAGCAGTTGGTAGTTGTAAGTTAAATTGGTAGATACAAGCTATAAACTCAAAAATTTTTGATAATTTAAAAAATATCTTTTCTGTAATCAACCACAAAGGAGATTAATGTACAAGTATAAGTGGTGGCTAGCAGAATTTGGATATTGTTTTGTAGTGAGTGCACTTCGCATATCTCTTTATCTCTGATACTATGTGTTACAATTAAGGAAGGAGATTTGGTGACACTTAAGTTCACTGTATCTGATCCTCAGTTTTTGGGGTGAGAGACTAAAATCTGTAGTGTAATCAGAGTTTACCCGGATTTCACATCCTAAATAATTCTAACCAAACTCAATCATGACTGATGCATGTAGCAAAATGCCAGTAAAATTTGTACCTCAAATTTTTGACAAGGGTTACATGCTTGTATGTACAGCATTCATGTCATCCCCTTCTTGGTGTCTGGCTATCTGGAAAGCAAACTAGGAATTAAAAGACAGCTGGGTAGCAGCAGGGAGAAAAGGAGAGAGTGAAATTGCTTTGCACAAGAAATAAATAGAAATTTAATGGGAACAAGCGTGACAAAGCTAGGGTGTTTAAGGATGTTGGGGTTATTGAAATCAATGGTATTGATTGTATAAATTCTCCTGTATTGTTGATTAACTAGAATCTCCTAGTCTACTATAAGTATCTCTAATTTACTTTTTTGTCTTTTACACAAGGCAATGTGTTTGGATCTAAGTAAACAATGAATACAACCTGTTTACACATCGTGGACTCTTGTCTCGTGAGAGCTTCAGTTGTCCTTTGTCCATTTTGCATCCTGTGTCTTGTTTATTTTAATAATGAGATAGAATAACCCAAATCTAAAATTAGACTAAAGAAGAATTTGTTCTATGGACATTTATTAAAAAATGAGATAATCTTATTTAAATTAGAGATCATTTTACATGACCAGATTCTCTTCACTTATCTTTTTTTCATTCTTTGCTGTTGCCTTATCATTTTCCCCCTTGTTTCAGCTTGTTTTGATTTAATCATGAATATTACTAAAGATTCTTCATTATTTGCAATTAATGTTTATTTTTATTTTTCTGTTCTAGAGATGCATCTAACTTAAAACCAAGCATGTGAGTTACCTAGACTCCAAACTGCCTTCTTAGAAATACCCCTATTTTCTAATAAGATGCTACACTAAATATGTTATTTGCTCCATTGCTTAGCTGCATTAAGCAGTAAAGAGCATTTGATTCAACAAAGGCAGCTGGTGATACGACAGCAATGTAAACCGCTATCATGACTATAAAAAAAGACAGATTAAGTTCATAACTGTGGCCATAACCTTGGTTTAATAAAATAAACCAAAATAAGGCCCATTGTAGTGTTCTTATTGCCATCTGTTACTAAATACTGCTTTTAGATGATTCTGGAACAGGTTTGTAGCTTTCACACTGAGCCGGCTGTCTATGAAATGCAAAACTCAGAGGAATTAGAGAAACATTAAATGAATTCGCATAACAAATGCAAATCCTCTATGTTCAGACATGCTATACTCTCAATTTATACTCTGCATTTGCTCTGAATGTGATTGCTGTCCTGGTAAGAAGCCAGCAAGTCTGTGGATGATCATTTGCTATACTCTACATTTATATGGGACTTATGACCTTTATATAATTTAAACATAGCTATTCTTCATCACTCATCTTTGAAGAAGCCACCCCTCTAGTTTATGGAGGATTAAATTGAAACACAGGAACTGCAACATATTATAGCTTTGAGCTAGAACAGACCAAAATAATTGTATCTTCATGGTGCTAGGAATAATGATTCACCAACAGAGCAAGAGTAGACTCAATCTCAATTATAACCCACTCACAGGAGAGCCTGTGAACATTGATGAGAGACAGGACTATTGAATTTTGTCCAGTCATTTGAAGAGTGGTAGAGATGGAATGAAGGAGAGAGACTAATTTCTTTCCACAGCAAATTTGTGTACTTCCCCCCTGCCCTTGCTCTGTACCCCTGGCAGTGGATCTTGTCCATTTTCCTAACACTGCAAAATGCATGAGTAAAGCAAGCATATAAATGACTATCCAAAATAGGACACTTTCAAGAGTTAAAAGATGGGCACTATTAATAATTATAATATGACAACAAGACTATTGGTGCTATCGATATAAGATGGGTGGCATTCTGTTTTAAATTATTTTAGATTTCATCTTTCTTTATGCTTAGTGTGTATCTACTTTACCTCCTAGCCAGCTTCCATTTATCATTCTTTTCAAAATATAAACTATGCTAAAATATTTACCATTTTTTGTTCCAAAGAATATTGTCTATTAAATACCCCAGAATTTAAGAAGAGTGAAAAAAAATCAATGATCATCACGTTTAGTTTTATTTAAATTTCTGATTAATATAAATATACATATGTGTATGTCTATGCATGTATATTTCTATATGTGTGTATATGTATATATACACATATATATGTGTGTACATACTTAATTTTTCTGTCTTGCATAGATGTCATTGCTTAACAAAATATATTTTGTCATTTACTAAATGATCTTTTACACTCAGTATTAACCTTTTCAAAAATCATACTCTCAAACAAAATTATTTATTTAAACTCAGGAGTCATCTGGGATATCTTCACAGAAAGAGATATAAAATATTTGTTTTTTAATTAGAACATGTGATTTGAAATGGGGCAAAAAAATCAAATTACTGGCTCTAGAATCTCATGGGGAAGCAAACAAAACCAAAAGCAAACAAAATAAATAGACCCTTTTGCTAAACCTGGAAACATGGCAGGAGAGGAATTGGATAAAATTGAATTCAATTCTGAGCCACCTGACTTTAAAAATTAATACTTATTTCATTTCTCCTGATTGAGTACACAGTTGGTCCCCATACCTAAGACAGATCCATTTGTAGAGGTAAGTCAATGACTATGGCTTTGGAGAGAGGATGCTGTAGGGCCTGATGACAGCAAGGTTAGCCTAATCATCTATTATGCATTGTCAAATTTAAATCTGTTTGCCAATTTTGCTTTATTCACAATTTTTTTGAAATTTATTATTTTAAAGCTATATTGGTAATCATGCATTTGCCCATTATAAAAAATAAGGATTATGATGTATTTATTTTTACTTCCTTGTGCTGTATATTGTAATTTTTTCCCCAGCTTATCATTTTCCTTACTCTTTATCATACTTTTTTTCATAGAAAATTAAATTTTTTCCTGTATTCAGTAAGTTGTTTTCTTCATGAGTTTTACTTTGATAGAAAAACCTGTCCACAAAAAAAGTAAAAAAAGAAAAACCTGTGTTCAATATTATAAATATTTGCTTTCATTTAGATATGTTAAATATTTTTAACATTCACATATTTACCATTTAAATATCATCTGAAATTGATTTTATGTAAGAAATGATAAAGGATTATAACTTTTTTCAAACTGGAAAGAAATTAGGACTATGGATTAACAAGATTAAAGGTGTTGACTAATAAGATTAAAGTGCAAATATCCATTCATGCTTGAAATAGTTAAACTGAATTAAGACATGTTTGACATTAAAATTTATTCTTATTTTAAAATTTTAAGCTAAAGAATGAATAACAAAAATAATTATTGACTATGACGTGATTCTTGCTGAAAGTAGTTGGTCCTACAGAGTAGGGGTTCATTACAAAATTATCTACTCTGCATGTAAAATACTCTTTTCTCTGTAGCTTGGAGAGCCTCTAAAGGGATTTAGTACTTTTGCAATCTTGTTACTGTTTTTTTTTTTAACGTTTTATTTATTTTTTTGATCGAGAGAGCACAAGCTCTCAGGGGGAGGGGCAGAAGGAGAAGGAGAAGCAGACTCCCGGCCGAGCAGTGAGCCTGATGTGGGGCTTGATCCCAGGACCCTGGGATCATGACCTGAGCCGAAGGCAGATGCTTAACGACTGAGCCACTCAGGCATCCCCGCAATCTTGTTACTATTAAAAATAAATGGAACAGAACAAAATAGGTTGCTAGAAGTCCATTTAAGAACTTATCCTAGTAGATCGTTTAGAGAGAAGAGGATAGCTTGGGCAAGACTGGTGGTGGTGCTGATGGAGAGGAATAGAGAGTTTTATAAATTGAAAACCTAGAGTTTCTATTAATTGATTGAAAAAGGTGAAGGAGAAATAAAAATAGAAAGGTGTCAAGGATAACCAAACGACATATCTATATTGACGTTTTTTGACATGCATCTGTTGTATGTCATATGTTATATCAATGGTGAAGAATTGACAAAGAACAAAGAGAAGATTTACATGTAGAAAGAGCTGAAGAAATCTCCAGGCAGATATGATACAGCAAAGTGCAAGTGTAATGATATATAGTACATGAAGATTATCTTAAGAGATGCTCTTCCAATTGAACTATATTGTTTCTGAAATGCTACTTATACACTTCATATGTTTTCAGAAATTGTCCTTTAGAATGTGAAAAATTTCACAAAGACTAAAATATTAGTTGGTAGCAACTAATATTTGATTTTCTAGGAAGAATTATTTTTTACATGGTAGAAAGAAAGTGTGTCAATAAAGCACTCAATTAACTAAGAGCTTGCTCTAAGAATAAAGCCTAAGACATGGACATTTTAATTGGTTTGTACTTAAGGAAGAAATTTCCTTATATATGATTTGTCATATAGGACTTTGGCCTTTTAATAGGACACTGATCCATGTAGCAGGAGAATAAGATAACACAAGTGGATAAAGGAAAGGGAATTAGGATAAAGGAAAGAGAATTGAAGAAAATCTCACTTGCATCATATTTTTCCCAAGTCTGACATTGATTCTATATTTACGTTGTTGTATTACAATTAATTATTGAATTATTAAATTATTGAAATAATTAAAATCATATTTTACCAAGTATGAAATTATAAACTGTAGCAATAAAAGTGGGTTTAACCAATATTTAATGTTTTCATTTTCATGCATTTGACTCAATACCATTTCTACCTATCACAGAAGCAGACTGACCACGCAAGCAGTTTACAGTTCATGCTGTGACAGACACATGGAGAAGATTAAGCTGTCAAACTCTTTTACAGAGATCACTGAGTTGAGAGGGGAAAAAAAGTACTGGAAGACATCTCTGAGATTTTTTTTTCAAGTGCTTAATTTTAGTACTAGCTAGAATAAAAACAATAGTACAAAGTGTTACTAAAATTTTGATTTTGTATATATCTTCTATATTCAAAGTATAAGAAAATGCTTTAAAAATAAATTGTGTCAGAGAAAGACAAAGACCATCTGATCTCATTCATATGTGGAATTTAAGAAACAAAACAAACAAGCAAAGAAAAAAAATGACAGAGAGAGAGAGAGACCAAGAAACACGCTCTTAACTGTAGAGAACAAACTGATGGTCACCAGAGAGGGGGGTTGATGGGAGGTTGGATGAAATAGATCACCAGAGGGGAGGTGGGTGGGAGGATGGGTGGGAGGATGGGGATTAAAGAGTACACATATCATGATGAAAAAAATAAATACATAAAATAAAAAACAATAAATAAAATTGCAGTTTCCTTAGTAATTCAAAAAATTGTGTATATTGGAGCAATGTCCATTCTGCATACATATATTCACAAACTGGAAGAAAATAAGTGGAAAAAAATGTTTTAACTACTCTAAAAAACAAAAAAACCCACCCTAAATTAATTCTAAAAGTGAGCAGGGAGCAGCTGCTTTTCCTAGTCAGTCCACTGAAGATGAGTATTTCAAAATCAATGGTGCTTTTTTGCATTATTTATTTAAAAAAAAACAAAAACAAACTTAAGTTTTCATAAATATTTACCATTGACTATAGAATGCTTAAAAGTAAATAGTAAATACTTAGCATTGCCATGGAAAATGAGCATTTCCATTTATTTATTCATTCACTCATTCATTCATTCAATATCATTTTTTCCTAGAGAAGTCCATCACTCACTTATCTGCATAATTACCATGATAATAGCTAACACATGTACCATGTGTTACAAACTATTAATGTATAATTTTAATGTATAAATATATGTAAAATATATATTTAAATATTATATTTATAAAAATAAAATAACTGAAATTAAATTAATAAAAAATACAAGCATTGCAACAAATATTGTCCACAATTTTTAACAACCAAAGTACACCCTAATACCTCATGGTCATCTTTAAGAAATATTTTGATGAATAATAATTTTTCTTTTATGTAGATTTAGAGTTTTAAACTTAAAGATTCTAGGATTACTGTAGAGCTGACGAGGTGGCACAATTGGATGGGGGCCCAACTCTTGGTTTCGGTTTGGATTATAGTCTTGGGATCATGGGATCAGTGCCTTGCTGGGCTCCGCATTCAGCTCGGAATCTGCTTGAGACTCTCTCTCCCTCTGTCCCTCTCCCACCCTCAAATAAATAAATGAATCTTAAAATAATATTCTAGGATTACTCTATAATTATCACTTTATATTTATAGGAAATGTCAATGTCATCTAATCTGGTTTATTTCTCAACATCAATGAAAGTGATGTTTATTTACCAGGGCTGTTGTTACTGAGTTTATATTTCGTTCTCAATAATATAACAAGAGGGGTGCCTGGGAGGCTCAGTTGTTAAGCATCTGCCTTTGGCTCAGGTCATGATCCCAGGGTCTTGGGATCGAGCCCCGTATCAGGCTGCCTGCTCGGCCGGGAGCCTGCTTCTCCCTCTCCCTCCGCACCCCCCCACCCCTCGCCTCCTGCTTGTGATCTCTCTCTCTCTCTCATTCTGTGTCAAATAAATAAATAAAATCTTTAAAAATAAATATAACAATAAATATGAAATTCACACTTACCTCCCCAAAGCATACACACATACACATATACTCACAATGAGTCAGAGTATAGAGACTATTATCCTAAGTTTTTGTGTGATAACAGTGCTCTTGGAAGCTAAATTAAGAGGTAGAGAGAATACAAACTAGTTTTTTAAAGAATTTATTTATTTATTTGAGAGAGAACAAGCTAGAGAGAGAGAGCACAAGGAGGGGAGTGGGAGAGGGAGAAGCAGGCTTCCCGCTGAGCAGGGAGCAGGATGCGGGGCTCGATCCCAGGACGCTGGGATCATGGCCTGAGCCAAAGGCAGATGCTTAACCATCTGAGCCACCCAGGTGCCCTGAGAATACGAACTGTCTTGTATTGTTGAGAGTACTACAGCTAAAGACCTAAATAAAACTAAAGTCAGGAAACATTGAAAGACATCTAGAATGTATTGACATTCTAGAAATTGATGGTGTCACCAAACACCTGATAAGGAGTCTGACAAATACATCATTTGTATGTAAGATAAAAGAAAAGCATGTTTACGGAGTTGGTTTAGTTTTGTTGTAGTGGGAGGTAATTTTTATGAATACAACAAGATATGGCATCAAACTCCAAAGAATATATAGTTGGCCATATTGTCCAGGTATCTACATAGATTATACTGAGTATATCATAGATGTTTAAGGATTAAAGAACATTTTATTGGGAAAGGGTTTATAATCCTATATCTACCACTAATTTGACCGGGTTCAGGTACTAGACACTTAAGCCCTCTGGAACAAGAAGGCCTTTGATTCGTATGATCTCTTCTCTCTCAAAATTGTTATGATGTAGAGCAATCACTATTTGAGTCATAAGATGGGCTCCACTTGAAAGAGTTTCTTCACAGTTGGTTTTCAAGCAGTCTATTCACTGCATCACTCTACTGCCAGGCTGAACATGAAAGGGAAACAGGTAATAGTGGGCAGGACCAGAAAGATTTTATATCCCATCTTTCTGATAGTCTATGAATATTTTTGAAGGACCCTGAGTGTACCTGAAGACAGTGAAGGAACACTAGGCTACTGGCTTCTAATGGCCCTAGGCAATTCAGCCCTAACCCCAACTTGCAAATCTCACAGTAGTGCTGTTCATTTGAAAAATGCAGGTCCTACTGGCAGGGAATTCTAGAAATGAAGCTCCAAGTTTTTCCTCTGCAATCAAGGAAGCATCATTCCAATGGCTCTTGGGGAAGGAAATAAAGCTGGGGGGAAGAAAAGGCAGTGAAAGAAGAGCTCCGTCTCTAACAGGTTTTACCCTTGGTGGAAAACAAGTGATTGACCAGCTACCGGTTTTAAGCAAGTCTCTGGGTAATCTGATCCTCTAACTAAAGGGCTTGTCAAGGTTTTCCTTCCAATTCTGTGCTCTTGCACACTTCTGGGGAGGAGTTCTGGTAAATACAATTTTCTCTTTCGAAATACATTCCTTCAAGATTGCTGCCTCAAGGCGTCTGCCTTACTGACCCACTCCTTAATCCATATCTGATGACAGAAAATCAAAGCAGCTCACAGGAATTAAGTTGAAGGAGAGAGAGAGGGAGAGAGAAAGGGCAGACATATGTTCTAATGACATAGAATTAGGGATGAAATGAGGTAGCATGCCTGGGTTCAGGGAAGAAAAGCAGTCGCAAACAACTCACAAAGCAGTAATGGAATTGATCTATTTGAATGGAAATCTTGTGCAATCTTTGAAGTAGAGTCCAAGGGAAACTGATGGAAGACAAGGGGACTCTCACTCCAGAGTATTCAGCCTCAGCTGAATCCACTAATGGAACCATTAGTTAATGGCGTCAGCACTGACAGGATGGACAGTAAAATAAGGTTAAATTAACAGGCATTGTGATCTTCCACCTGAAAATATATACGTACATATATTTTGATGTCTGCTTTCTGTTTTGTCAAGAATAAATGTACCATTAGGACAATGGAAGAAAGAAAGGCTAAAGGGAATTCAGTTACCTCTACACTGAGTGTTACTTTAGAATCTGGAAGAGCACCTTTTGATACAAATTCAAATAATAATAGCCTGTATACTTTGCAAAACAATCAGCTTTTTACATTATCCTTGAGATTCTGCATAGGTGGTGCTAAACTTTTATAATGTTTTACTGATCTAATCTCTTAAGTGCAATTCTGTTTATTCTTCTTCTCAGTATTCATTTCCAAACTACCCTGAAACATGACACTTTCTTCCAGCACTTGATCTTTCTAATACCAGTTCTGTCAGTCTCAAAGGCAGCAAAATGTGACAGCAGTTTACAATTCTTACAGTGACATATTGAGAAGATTAAGCTGTCATACTTTTAATGTTTTTTTGGATAGCTCTTTTGGGAAATTTCAAAATAGAAATTCAGATTTTAGTAAGTAAATTAATTATAGCCCTTCAGTTAAAGGAAGTATTATTGACAAAAGTTTGTTCAGTTAATATTAACTATTTGTGTAATTTAATTCTGAGTAAACGAATATTATTTTAGACAGGTAGATTTTACAGCATAAAGAATGTTACAACAGAGGTAGACTGTAAAACCACATTGAGATATTGAGCTTTCTTATTTCAGACTTATCAAAAAAAAAAAGGAGTGACTTCAATTTGAGAATTAGAATTTAAATATTCTAGAAACGTCTTGTAGTTGTGATCTTCAATGCTAGTTTCAAAGATTTGGCCAAGGAATAAATCTATTTTTTTTTTTAAATAGTGTTATAAGTTTAATTTAAAAATATATGCTAAGGGGCACCTGGGTGGCTCAGTCAGTTAAGCGTCTGACTCTTGGTTTCAGCTCAGGTCATGATCTCAGGGTCCTGAGGTTGAGCCCCACATTAGGCTCCAAGCTCGGCGTGGAGCGAGCCTGACTGGGATTCTCTCTCTCCCTCTCCTTCTGCCCTTCCTACACCCACTTGCATGCTTTCTCTCTCTCTCTTTAAAAAAACATAAATGAAAAATAAATAATAAAATTATATACTAAAAACTATTTATCTAGTACTGAAATGGAATACCTAGTTTGTACTTTATATGTGATATGCTCCATGCATTGCTTCAGATTATTAAGTAGGTAATGCAGTGCAGAGAAGAAGCCAACACAGAGAAGACATTCTCAGTGACCTCTCTGCTGTAAGATTTCACTTGGAAGCCATTAGCAAAACCCCTACCCACTGTCTATTCATTCTCACATTTCTACCCTGAAGTACTCAGATTGGTCTCCTCTTCCACCTTGTAAGTCTCTCAATAGTGCCACTAACTGGAAGAATGGGAGTCCTACCGGAAAGGGATTCCTGAAATGAGGGTCCAGGTTTTTCCTCTGGGGCTCAAGGGAGCACCATTTCTAGTGGCTCTTGTGGAACGAAATTGGCTGAATTGGCAGCAGTCTAGCACGATTGTGTTGGCAGTTTTACGTTATGCTAGGGTGGTTAAAATTTAAGTTAGAAATGATAAGGAACAACCCATTCCATATTCTTTTTAAGTGTTAGAATGACAAATAGATTTGTTTTCCAGGAAGTCAGGATTTTTCCTTCCAGTGGTCGGTTCCGCTCATCACTTTAATTTAGAGATAGAGGTCAAAAGCCTCTTCTTTCCTGATGACTCCAATCTTTTTCTGATGAGCTTTTCATTCTGCTCATTCAGAGTTTTATATTAAGTTCAGTCTATCTCCTATGTGTCAATTAATTAATTTAAAGATAATTCTCTTCAATAAGTACATGTAAATCTCCTACCATGGAATTTACACTGCATAAACTCAAAACAGTAGATAATCCTAAAAATATTTTAAAAATATATAATCTTGAGTCTTTTAAGATAGATTAGATTTGCAAAGATGGAATAATTATATATGAAATCCTTTTATTCGAAGAATATAAATTAAGTAATAAATTAAATCACCTCATCAATCCTCTAGCCCTTTGGAGAACAAAAGTCATGCTAGCCCTGATCTTTTTTTTTGCTTTGCATTTAGCATCTTCTAATTTAGCCATTTAAAGTTTTCTTTTAGTGGGGTAAGAGAGAGTGGTATGTGAACTTTCAATTCACTATAAATGTAAACAAACCAGTTATAAAGAACGATTAAGGCAATAAATAAGAATATGGTATAAAATTGTAGATTGTACTTCCACAAACTTCTATTCAGAGTCCTAATTTCCAGGGTTTGCCAGTTTTAATCATTGCACATTTGCATAATTCTGCTGGATTTTCTGTTGCTCCAAGTCCATTTCTTGTTTTATTATTTTAAAATCATATCTTTTGATTTTCTATTATGGAAAATCAGGAATATATCCAACATCTCTCTATTCTAATGTCTTTTCCCCTCTTCCTTCAATATTTTTATTTTGTTTTGCTATTCATAAGCTTCATAACTGAAATCTCTCTTGATTCATCAAATTCTGAAAGTTCTTATTATCCCTCTATTAAATACAATGACGAAATTATTCTGCCTTCAATTCTCTACCTAACTTAAACACTTAGTTCTATGTCATCGTTATTTGTTACATTGTGAAAATTATGTGATTTATGTTCTAATCTATAATCTTATTAAACCATCCATCATCCATTTATAGTTAATTCTAAACTTACAACGTTGAAAATGCATTTGAAATATTATGATTGTTGGAAGATTAATCTTTAAAGAAATAAGTCATGTGATAAAGGTCTTAAGATACCACCAGTGTGGGTAATGTAATGAATAATGTAACAATATGGAGGTAAAAATATGAATGTTTTCTCCAAATTCTATCAGTTATATAAAATAATGCCAAATTTTCGCTAGCTTCACATTTTGCACATTTTGTTCATGGTTTCTCCATCATTTGTTTACCTTGAAATTTCTAATCATGTTCAATTTTGTTGACAAGAATTGTCTATGTGCTCTGTGCTTACTTTATTATTCAAATTACTTTTTGCTCAGTTGAATTCAGTTTTTTCTTGAAGTATTATTCTTGGAGCTTGTTGAATTATTGTTCTAATTTACATCAGTTTATTTCTTGGATTATCAGATGGCATATCATCTTGGGATGTTTTTCATAGTACTTATAGGTGATGTCCACTGTTTCTTGAAATCTGTGATATCTACTGAATTGTAACCTTTTTATAATTTTTGTGTTCTATAGGAACTCATCCTTCAGTAACATTTTAAAAAGAGGTCAAGAAAGGAAAACTTAAGTGATTAATTACATGTCCGAAAAATATCTTTAATTTGTCTTTTACTTGTTAAATAATTTTGGTAGGCATCGGCATCTTTTTTCTCCCCTGTCAATTACTAATTAGAATTCTGAAGTCATTCTTGTTCTTTACACTCTGTGCTGATCTCTTTTTTTGTTCTTACATATTTTTTTTCTATATCCTCTCTTAATCTTGAAGTTTCTGTGATTTCATCTGCCTGGAGGTGGCTTTTTCAGCCATTGAGTGGGTATTCAGTGTGATATTCCCACCTTAAAGCTTATATCTTGTATTCTTCTTCCAGTAATTTCCTCCTCCATTTTGTTTATTCTATCTAGGATTTTGCTTAAATGGATATGACACTGATTTCTTAGGTCCTCATGATAGCTTACCTTTTCTCTGTTATTCTTAGTGTCTGTAGTATGGCTAGTTTCCAGGTCTTTACATTTTAGTTTTCTTGTTTAAAATTTACAGTTAAATTTTGTAACCTATTTAAGGTCTTTTTCAGTGATTTTTTTTTTTTTTTTTTTTTTTTTTTTTACTGTCAGAGAATCCATTTCTTATTTTATGGATATATCTTCTCAAATTACTGAGAGAAATTTGCTCTCCTAAGTAATTTCTATTCCTTTAGAGACAGATATTATGTTTATTTTGGTCTTTCTGTTTTATAATGATAGTTTTCTGATTTGTAGGATAAACATTCTGTGACCCTTTCACAATTAAAAATAATTAATGGAATAGCTGCTAAAAATTTCCTCTGTCCTTCAGTTATATAGAATATCTGATACAGAGCTCTGTGTATGTGAAGTGTCTATTAAGTACACCCTTTAGAGTAAGCATGTGTGAAACTACTTACCAGAAAAGGAAGAGGACTTAGTCCCTGGGACATTATGGTAGGCAGGATTATGGCTGCTCACAGATACCCAAGCTTTGATCTCTGGAAACTGTAAATATGTTACCTTTTTTTTTTTTTAAGATTTTATTTATTTATTTGAGATAGAGAGTGAGTGAGAGAGAAAGAGAGAGAGAGTGCATGCGCGCACACGAACGGGGGAAGGGCAGAGGGAGAGGGAGCAGGCTCTCCACTGAGCAGGGTGCCAGGTGCGGATCTTGATCCCAGGACCCTGGGAGCCAAAAGCAGTTGCATAACAGACTGAAACACCCAGGCGTCCCAATAAATATGTTACTTAACATGGCAAAAGAGACTTTGAAGAAGTGATTAAGTTTAGGTTCTTGGGACCCCTGAGCGGCTCAGTTGGCTGAGCATCTGACTCTTGATTTCTGCTTGGGTCATGATCTCAGGGTCATGAGATCAAGCCCCAAGTGGGGCTCCACACTCAGCATGGAGTTTGCTTGAGACTCTTTTTCTCTCTCCCTCTTCCCCCGCTTGCTCTCTCTAAAATAAATAAATAAAAATAAATACATAAATAGATATCTAAAACAGGTTAAGCTCTTGAGATAGGGAGATTGTCCTGGTTGACAATAATGCATTCAATGAAATTACAAGGTCCTTATTGTGAAAGAGAAAGGCAGGAGTATCAGAGATAGAGGTGGAGGTGTGATGACAGCAGGAGTGATCAAAGTAATGTAACTGATGGTTTTAAAGATGGAAGGAGACCATGAGGTAAGGAATGTGGGTAGTTCTAGAAGCTGGAAAACAGAAGGAAACCTACTCTCTCCCAGAGCCTCCAGAAAGAAACACAGTTTCATCAAACCCTTGATTTTAGCCCAGTGAGACCTCTTTTAGACTTCTGACCTCCAGAACTATAAGATTTGTATTATTTTAAGTCAGTAAGTGTGTGGCAATTTGTTATGGCAACAATCAGAAACAAATACTGATTTTGATACCTGGAAGTAGGTTGCTGCTGTGTAACAAATAACAAAAAAATGTAGAAGCAGTTTGGGATTGGGCATAGGGCAGAGGCTGGAAGGATTTTGGGGAGGATGATTTAAAAAAATGCCTAGGTTGTCTTGAACAATTAGTAGAAATATGGATGACAGTGACTCTGCTAATAAGGACTCAGAAGGAAATGAGTAGGGTAGAGGTGACATATATCATATTAGAAAACACCTAAGTCATCAAAAACACAGTTGGTAGAGATTTGAACTATGAAGGTGATGCTAATGAAGTCTAAGATGGGAATGAGGAACACATGACTGGAAACTGAAGGTAGCATTCTTTACTGTTGTATAGTGGCAAAAAGCTTAGCTGACTGGAGTTCTGCAGTTAAATGATACTTAAGACACGGGAATGATGAACTCCACTATTTAGCAGAGATTTCCCAGTATGGAGTTGAAGGTGTGGCTGGTTTCTTCCTGCTACTTAGAGTAAAATGTGAGGAAAGGGATGTATGGAGGGGAAAAAAAATGTTAAGCATAGAAGACCTAAGGCTTTCTATTTGGGAAATTCTCAGGTTATCCAGACTGTTAAAATTAGGAGATTCATTACCAAGAAAGCATGCTCCAGACAGAGCAACAAAGGTATAACTGAACACTTTTTTTTCTAGTGTTTCCAAAGGATTGAAAGATCAAAGCATTCCGTCACACAGAAGGCTCTTTAAAGAAATTGGGCTCATTCCTCATGGATGCATCCTCTCGGTCATCTCAGCACAATTCAAAAATAGAATTGGGATTATCCAGGAAAGATCTCTGGAGGATCCTCTTGTCTAATTGAGGGTATCTAGGAAATACAGATGGGAGATCTACAAGGCTCTGAGAATGTTACCCCGACAGAACAGTGTCAGCTTGGGCTGAAAGGGACAGAGAGAGGACAGAATTAAAAGGGCTCTCATACGCCAAAAGTTCTACTTGAAGGAAACAGGCTGATAACACTACTCAGGCACAAACACATGCTATCCTTCAAGAAAACGGAAAGGTAATTTCACAGGCAGAGGAGGCACAGTCTCGGGAGGTAGAGACTTAAGACACAGAAGATTATACTCAGGCCTTGAAACCTCTGGGAGTTTGTCTGGTTGATTTTGAAATCTTTTGGAACAAATGACTCCTCTTTTTCTTCCATCTTCCCCATTTAGAATAGGAATGTCTACAACTGATATCCTATTCCCGCCTCACTATTGTATTTTGGAAATAGATAACTTGTATTCTGTTTTCACAAGTCCACATATGGAAAGGAATTTTGCCCCAGAATGTATTATACTAAGAGCCTCACCCATACCTAATGTAGATGATTTAGGTCATAGAATTTGGGGCTTTTGAGCTGATAATACTTAGGTGAGATTAATAATATAATGGGTTGAGATTTTGGGGGAGTTTGAGATGGAATGAATGCACTTTGCCTGTGAGACAGATATGAATTATTGGGTGCCAGAGAGTAGATTATGGTGGCTGAATAGTGGTTATCTCAGGACATTTTGCATTCTATTCCCCAGAGTCTGTGAATACGTTGCCTTACATGGCAAAAGGGATTTTGCAGATTTGATTAAGTTAAAGATGTTGGGAATCCTAATTCTAGATTATCCAGGTGGATCTAATATAATCACAAGGTTCCTTGTAAGAGGGATGTCAGACTGAGAGAAAGAAGTATGTGTAATGATAGAAGCAGAGATCAAAGTGGTATGGACACAAACCAAGGAAAGCAGGTAGCCACCAGAAGCTGGAGGAAGCAAGGAGCAGATTCTCCCTTAGAATCTGCTGACACTATAAATTTAACCCAGTGAAACTGATCTCAGACTTCTGATCTTCAGAACTGTAAGACAGTAAACTTGTGGTAATTTGTAATAGCACAGTAGACAATTATTATAAGAAAAGTGCTATTTATTGTCCCCATAAAGCTCCAACATATTGGTGCATGGCCAGTAACTTTGAGGAATGGCATAGCCCTGGCATTTGAGGCCCCCAAAAGGATACGTGGAATGTGAGGTTTCTGCTGTGGCCAGGATAGGAGCTTTGAGGATTCAGATTCAATGCTTCAGTTAATGCGGTTGTTGCCATTGATATAAAGAAAAATATAATTCCTTACTTTTTTTTTAAAGATTTATTTATTTATATATTTATTTAAGAGAGAGAGAGAGACAGAGTTAGTGGCAGAGATAGCAAGAGAGAGCACAGGTGGGGAGGAGAGGGAGAAGCAGGCTCCCTGCTGAGCACAGACCCTGGAATCATGACCTGAGCCGAGGTAGACGCTTAACCAACTGAGCCACCCAGGCGTCCCTATAATTTCTCATCTTAAATAAAGTATCTATGAGAAAAAAAAAAGAGGGTACATTCATCAGATTCATTTTTGAGGCTAATTTAACTTTGAAGCAAAAAACATGAAAAACTAATATGATAAAACAAAATTACCAACCAGTCTTCTTATTAACATAGGACCAAAAATTCTACACAAAATACTAATAAAACAAATATATGGTTATCAAGTAGAATTTATACTAGATATACATAGTTGTTTAATCCTTAAAAATCAATGTGAGTCATGACATTAACAAATTAAAGCAGAAAAAAGAATAGGATTATTTTAAAAGATGCAGAAAAAGGGATAGCTAAACTTTAACATTTTTTCATCCTCCCCACCTATCCCCCCCCCACCCGTAAAAAAATCTCTTCAATCATGAAGTATTTACAAGGATAGTGTGGTGCATTCCAATGAGGCGGGGGCCTTCATCCCGGGGAAGTGAATGAATTCGCCCAAGGTGGAACAAAGGAGATAGAAAGTTTATTGACTACGCTGCAAGAGAGCCGCAGGCAGGACAGCAAAGGAGAGACTATCAGTCAGGGGTGGTGGTGAGGGGCTATGGTTATAAAGTAGAGTGAAGGGGCGCCTGGGTGGCTCAGTCGTTAAGCGTCTGCCTTCAGCTCAGGTCATGATCCCAGGGTCCTGGGATCGAGCCCCACGTCGGGCTCCCTGCTCCGCGGGAAGCCTGCTTCTCCCTCCCCCACTCCCCCTGCTTGTGTTCCCTCTCTCGCTGTGTCTCTCTCTCAAATAAATAAAAATAAATAAATAAATAAATAAATAAAGTAGAGTGAAGAAGTATGGGAACATAGGGGATTTTCCCTTCCTTTGTAACTGTGCCTGGTTGTAAGCAGCCCATTGGTTAGTTAGGGCCTGTGGCCATTTCAAGGTGGATCACCTCTGTAGATAGCTCTTTAGCTGTTAAAAAAACTGTCTACCTTAAAAAAAATCATAATAATGATCCATTGAAAATCTTACCTTTCAGGTAGGGAATAAAACAAATGTGTTCATTACTGACTCTTTCACTTAATTAACTTTTTATTAGAGGTTTATGCCAGTGTGTTAATATAAGTAAAAAAAAAAAAAAAAATTGACACGTGTAAAGATTATAAAGAAAAAAAACATTCTTTATTCACCATTAATGTCTATGTAGATAGAAATTTTTAAAAATTTATGAATAAATTAGAACGAGGAGTTACAAAGATCCTGAACAGAAAAATCACTCTCTTTCTGAAAAATCTATTGTATTTATATTCTAGAAATCCACAGTTAAAAATCAAGCTTCAGGGGTGCGTGGGTGGCTGAGTTGGTTGGGCATCTGACTATTGGTTTCAGCTAGGTCATGATCTCAGGGGGTTGTGAGATGGAGCCCCATGTTGGGCTCTGTGCTCAGCATGGAGTCTGTTTGAGATTCTCTCCCCCTCCCTCTTTTCCTCTGCCTCTGCCCCTCCACCACCACCACCACCACCACCACCACCCTTCCCAACCCCACCCCCCCGCCGCCCCCTCACATGCACATGTGTGTGAGTGTGCACTTTCTTTCTCTCTAAAATAAATAAATTAATAAAATCTTAAAAAAATCAAGCTTCATAAAAAGTATATTTAACATCATGAAACTATATCACAAGAAAAATCAAAATATATGTAATTTGTTTATGAATAAATATGAATATTTAATAAAGGAAATTATGACTCAAAGAGATGGAGAAATATACAAAATTCATGCACTGAAACTACTCAATATTGTAAAAATATAAATTACATATATTTATATATAAATATAAATAACTTATAGTTATTACATAATCCAATCAAAATACTTTGTTTTCCTTTTTATTTCTATTTTATTTTTTTCCTTATTTTTTAGAACTTGAAAGGCTGATTCTAAAATTTCTTTGCAAATGGAAATGCTAAGAATATAATGAGGTATTCTTGAGGAAAACAAGAGTTAGAATACTTGTTCTTCCAGATAACATGACTTATTAAAAAGCTTTGATAATCACTCCTCAGTATATACCCAGGAGAAATGAAAGCAAATAGTCACATAAAGACTTGTACACATTTTCATAAAAGCATTATTTATAATAGCCAAAAGTTGGAATCAACATGTTATAAGTTGAATTGTGTTTTTTCAAAATTCATTTTTTGTAGTACTAATGTCCAGTACCTAGGAATATGACCTTATTTGGAAATAGGCTCATTGCAATGTAATTAGTTAGGATGAGGTCATATTGGAGTAGGGCGGGACCCTCATCCAATATACTGATATCTTTATAAATAAGGGAAATTTTAATCACAAACATACCCACAGGGAGAATGCCCTGCAAACATGAAGGCAGAGATTGTGGTGATGTGATTACAAGCCAAGGAATGACAAAGATTCTAAGCAAACTAGGCGTAGAACTTCAGATTCTCCCTCACAGCTGCAGAATGAATCAACCCAGCCAACACCTTGATTTTGGACTTCTAGCCTCCAGAACCGTGAGACAATCAATTTCTGTTTTTTAAGCCATGCAGTTTGTGACATTTTGTTATGGCAGTCCTAAAAACTAATATATAATTGGTAAATAATTAAACACATCACACTATATTCCTCTAATGGAATACTATTCGGCAATGTAAAGAATGAAGTATTAATATCCACAACTACCTGAACACACCTGAAAAACATTATGCTAAATGAAGGAAGTCTGACATAAAATACTGTGTAGTTCTATTTAAATGAAACTCTTAAAAATTTAAAATTCTAGTAACTGGGGGAACCTGACTGGCTCAATCAGAAGAGCATGTGACTGTTGATCTCAGGATCATGAGTTTGAGTCCCATGTTGGGTGTAGAGATTACTAAAAAAAAAAAAGAAGAAGAAAGAAAGAAACTTCAAAAAAATAAGTAAATAAAATTCTAACAACTGGAAGCAAATCAATGGATATCTAAGGTTGAAATTCAGGTATGGGAATGACTCAAAGGGGCATGAGGAAGCTTTTTTGTACTGATACAAACATTCTATGTCTTGATTTTGGTAGTAATAACATGGCTAATATAATTGTCTAATCTCATCAAGTTATACACTAAAAATTGGTAAAGTTTACTGCATGTATACTGTATTTCAATAAAAGGGGTGTTTTGTCACAGAGATAGACAAATATACCAAGGAAATATAATAGATTTTCCCAAGACAAACCCACCCATACATGGATAATTTGACTATGATTGAGGTATTATAGTAGTATGGTGAAAGAAAGGGTGGTAAAAAAAAAATGCTACTGGGTAAAATGGATATCCACATGGGGGAAAAAAATGGGCCCTGTTGAAGACAGCTATATTTCATCCCTTCTCACAATTCTCTCTCTTTCTCTCTCCAACCTGGTCACAGCTTCCATGTGGACAGAATATATATATAAAATTATTTTTTTAGAGAGGGGAGGGGCAGCAGGAGAGGGAGAAAGCAGACTCCATGCTCAGCTCATAGCCTGACATGGGGTTCGATCTCACGACCCTGAGATTATAACCTGAGCCGAAATCAAGAGTCAGTTGCTTAACCGACTGAGTCACCCAAAAGCCCCAGAATATATATTCATGACCAAAATATTTTCATTTTGACCATGTAGTTTGCCTTACTGAATGGAATGTGGGCTCTGTCAGCCTGAGTGTAGGATGAAGGTCATATGAAACAGAACTGAACCAAATCTTAAGTCTGGAGCCAAACCAGTTAAGCCACTGCTAAACCACACACAGCCAGAATGAAGCCACAAAGTGTGAATGAAAAATAAACCTTGCTGTGGGAAGGCACTGAAATTTTGGTGTTGTGTGTTACTCAGAAAAACGTATTAATATAGACCCCTACCTCACGACACACACACACACACACACACACACACACAAATACACACACACTATCTCCATGTGGGTTTATAGGTAGGATGACCATAAAATTTATTATCCAAACTGGGATGTTGTTGAGAGAGAAAAAAAGGTGCAATTAAGTACCCCAGACTGTAGGTATAAAATAGGAATGTTCAAGGCAAAAAAGATGGTCATCCTAATTATTGACCTAAATGTGTAATTCCAAGGTATCCTTTAGAAGATTAGGTAAGAGAGTGTCTTCATGATCTTATGGTAGGAAGTTTTTAAGTCTTAAACACAAATTTAAAAAGATAATTATCTACTGTATTAAAAATATAAACTCTGTTTGATCAACAGATACAGTAAATAAAAAAAAGAACATGAATTGGAAAAACCGTATTAGAGAACATATAGAGAACAATGGACTCATATTTAGAATACTTAGAGTTCTATATCCCAGTATGAAAAGAGACCACCTATAGAATAATCAGAAGGCTTGGATAAGCACTTCACAAAAAAAGAAATATGTAACCAAAATAAGATATAAAAAGTAATATAAATTTAGTAGTAAGAAGACACAGCTAGATGCCAATCTACATTCACCATGCTGGCAAGGATGTGGGTTGAAAAGAACTCTTATGCATTGTTGGTGGCAGTGTGGATTGGTATTACCTTGGAGAACAGTTGGTGAAGTTGAATCATACTCTTTGATCCAGCAACTCTACCTCTGGGCGTTTACTATAAATAAATACATGTACATTAGGAGGTACAAATTTAAAATCTAAAACTATGATGAAGGTGCAGATTCTAGTCCCTGAAGCTGTTCATGCAGGGATAGTATATATAGTGAGATACAAAGTATTTTTTTTAAGTTCTATCTGTTTCTAAATGTGGAATTCAAATGAAGAAAATCGTCAGTCATGAAAATGCTTATTGTGCAAAGTAAAACGTGTTTAAACATTAAATAGATATGGTGATATATAGACATATTAGTGGAACTTCCTATGTGCCTCAGATTCAGGTCTACCTCTTCAATTTATGATCATGTTGACCAACTGATATGGGCTATATCTCTCTCATTCTTATGAATAAGTGAGAGGCAGGTGTTATTACTGTCTCTAAATATCAAGACTGTAAGAGGAATTTTGTGTGTCATAATCACAAACAACATTTTTAGAAGAGTTCTTGACAATAGTTTTGACATTCCTTTAGTAGAATTACAAATGAAAGAGACCTTGGTTTACTGGGTTCTAAAATAGAACATTCAATATAAATAATAACATGAAGTACTTTTAGACCTACAAATATACAAATGTAATGACCTGGGAGCCCATTTTAGTACTTACTCACCCGAGACAATTTTCTGTATTAATTTCTGGAAGACACTCAGTGGAATCTTAAGTTCAATATCAATAACTATGCTTCCTACCAATACGAAGGACATGTATCCAGATCTTTTTTTCGATATTTTATTTCATTTATTTATTTATCTTTAAAGACTTTATTTATTTGAGAGAGAGAGAGCACAAGCTGAGGGAGAGGCAGAGGGAGAGGGAGAAGCAGGCTCCCCACGGAGCAGGGAGACCACCGTGGGGCTCGATGCCAGGACCCTGGGATCATGACCTGAGCAAAATGCAGATGCTTAACCAACTGAGTCACCCAGGTGCCTCTTTTATTTTCGATATTGTAAATAGGATGATGTGCAAGGTTTTATAATTTACTCAGTAGGTTAGGCAACTCTGCCTCATAAGAGCTCAAGTTAGAGATTACAGAAAAACTGGCCAACATTCAATTTGGCTAAAAGATACTTCATATGTGTGTGGAAAGAGCTGAGGGCCAAGAAGCAGAAGACCTGGATTCACAGTACAAGATAAATAATTTTGCTTGAGTTCTTGTTTTCTTATCCATAAACAGATGGTGAAAACACATGTTATTTCTACTACTCAGGATTTTTGTAGAATCAAGTGAAATAATGTGAGAACTTTTTTTTTTAAAGATTTATTTATTTGAGAGAGAGAGACTGTGAGAGAGAGAGATCATGAGCAGGGGGGAGGGGTAGAGGGAGAAGCAGACTCCCTGCTGAGCAGGAAGCCCAATACAGGACTTGATCCCAGGATCCTGGGATCATGACCTGAACCAAAGGCAGATGCTTAGCCAACTGAGCCACCCAGGCACCCAATGTGAGAACATTTTTAAAGCTATTCATGAAAAACTTCTCATTATTGATACTTTATGATTAATATGTTGTAGAAAGAGCACATTTTGTTGTTGACACACGCAGCCCATCATTTGTTAAGTTATGCAGGTCTTTGTCTTATGCCTACCTTCAATATTCAGTTAAAAATATACGTGCTTTGTTTGCTAATAAAATAACATGTTATGTGGATAGTGGTAATAGACCATGCTACAAGAAGTTATTATGCTGGTATATGTATATATTTATGCTTTTTATGTACTTAGCATTTGTGTGGATATATTTAAGATTAGATTTATATATAGATTTGGAGATAAAAACTGAACACTGCTTCAACATAGTAACAGAAGGCAAATGTGGGAAAAGGATGAGACATTGGAAAATTAAATTGTCATTAAACAAAGAAAATGTCAAGTACTACATTACTTAATTTTTGAGATCTTTCCAAAAAAAGCAACTCCTCTTTAGTTAAATGGTGACTTTTAAATATTTAGAGCGATCACTTTGTAACTTCTGACCTCAGGTTTTATTTTCTCTTCTGCAATATGGAAATCAAAATAATTATTCCTTAATCACTTTATATAATGTAATTCCACTTTTTGAAACAACCTGTATTTTATGCAGAATATTTATGAAAGAATTGACTATTCAGATTAGTGTAGTCTGAATCAAGTCAACTTTTCTTAAAAAGGTCAGGCTATGAGGAAGCAAAGATGGTATTAAGTATGGTGATTAACATAACATAATAAAAAAAAAAGAATGAAAATATATTATCCATAGTATTGTGTCCTTCCATAAGCAAACCATACACATTGCTTTTTTGTTATTAATATACTTGGTTAAGCATTTGAAAACTAGTTTTAAGTTTTTTCAGTATTGTGACAATCTTTCACATGATTATAGGTCTTACTTCTGAAACTCTGAATGGTGTTTCCCCTTTAAAAAGGAACAGTATAAAATAGTCCGTGGGCAGACTTTTGGCAGTTAATGAGATGTGGAACTGAATCTGGCTCCTTTTTCTAACTCTTTTGGGACAAGTTACTTGACCTTTCCAAATCTCAGTTTCCTTACCTGAAAAATGAGAGTGATGACATCTACCTTTATACATTTGTTATAAATTATACATTAAAAATATGTAAATTGTGCAGGCCATTTTCTGGCTCATAGCAAGCACTCAGAAACTGGTAGGTATTGCTCTTGAAAGTGAAGAAAAGAATATCTTTTTTGCAGTTCACTACTATATAATCAATAGATGAATATAATGGAGAGATACTGTTTAAAATGCTCTCATTAGCTAATCTGAAGTAACTTTTTTTTCTGAGTTTAGGAAAATATGTTTGAACTTGATAGTTAATATTTAAAAAGTTATCCATTCTCACCTAATTTACATTATCAGTTTTCCATGATGATGAAATCTGAAGGCTTCTAAAAAATAGGGGTAAAATTTAAATATGAACATTTCATTCTGCATCAACAGGAATTTTGCCAACCTCATAATAACTACATAAACTAGAAAACAAAAATCTATCTTTGAGAAAGTCATGGATGTAGCTGAAATACAACTAGAATTGTGATATCAAAAAGTCAACCATGAAGACAAATTTCTAAATTTATATTCTTATGATAGCATTCTGGCACCAGAGGAAAATACAGCATTATGAAAAATATTTGTCTATAAAGGATCATGCAGTGACACAGTTTACATTAGATTTTTATGGAGTAGTACAAATACAAAATATTTATCAAAATGCCTCAGCGAAAGTCCCTCATCTGCTTGCCTAAGGGTGAACCTTAGATGATGCAGTTACTAAAACCTACACCAAAGCAATGCTGACAGATCGATTCTCACTCCTGTGGATGGTGTTATCTACTCCTTTGAATCCCGGGGGAAATAAGAAATGAGGCAAAAGCACTTCTTAGCATTTTATGGCATTCTGCACATAGAGATACTAATTATATCGTCCTTGACTTATTATATCGCTTAGCCATAAAAATTGCAAAGAACAGAGACTAAACCTTATAAATGATTTTAAAGTGTGTAGTATGCTGTTAGAAATGGATTAATCATTATGAAAAATTATGAAATCAAATTGGTAGCCTCCATAGTTCTCACTCCTCCAACCCTTACCCGCCCCTCCCCCCAATCTGCCAAACCTTTATTTGCTATTTGATTCGGCAGATAAGTAAATGCATTCTTTTCCTCAGGCTGGTTGAGACAGAAATTTAAGTAATGCTTTGCCCTGAAGACATCATCCACGTAGGGAGGGCTGACAAGTTGTTTTCTGCCTAACCTTTCTCTTTGGGCATAATGTAAACATGTGACTTTGTTACCGTAGATTTAAAAAAATTTTTTTTTCACTTTGCCTATAATACAGAAGTAATCTATCCGCTGATCTTATTATACTAGCAGCTCAAGGAACTGTTATTGTATGATAAACAAAAAAGATTCATAGGATATAAGGTTGAAAAAGTGATGTTAAATATTGATAGTGTATAACCGAAAGCATCTCTTCAAGTATAAATTTAAATAAAATACTAAGAAATACACTTTTAATCACACTTTATGACTCTTTTGTTCCAGGTTTGCTGTCCTCTATTCATCCGGCAGTCATTAATCACAAATGGCAACCAAACAACAGAGAAACAGTTGTCTTTCATGGCAGAGCTGTCATATTTTTAAAATTGTTGTGGCCTCATTTCAAGAAAGAGGACTAGTAGAGCTTTAATATGTGATTATGATTATGAATATGATTATGACTGACTCTTTTTAAACAAAGGGCATTTCAGAGATGAAATAGGATGTAACAACACAATAAATACACCTATTTTTCTAATATTTGTCATAGGTTTTAAAACAAATATGGCAAATGGAAAGTTTACTTGCTTACCTCTTATTTAGTACAATATTAAAAGTAGATAAATGAAAATGATGGTAATGATTGTTTTGAGTATCAGTCTTTATAGCAATTAAGATTATCCCACTTGATTGTTCTTTCTTTTATGTTACTCCGGTTTGGGCGTTCTTCCTATACTAGTTGCTTTCCCTCTGGTCTTGGGACACGCGTGCCTGCTCTAGGTATTTCAGTAGCAAGAAGGGGTAAGGGCCTGAGGATTCCCATGTAATGCCCATGTTTTTAGTGTCATCCTTCACCACCATCTTCTGCTGTACTTTGCATCTCTAAATGCAGAACACTGTAGGAGAAATTAAAAATAAATGGCTGCAGGAAGGGTAAGGCAGGTTGGTGTGAGGGAGACAGATACACAACAAGGCTACACTGGTGGGGAAAAGGACTCTGTTTACAGTCTGGAACCTCCTCCCTACCTTCTGCTATTCCCTTAGTGCTTCCAAGTCCTGGGTCATCTTTGTGGTTCAAAAATAAAGTTTCTGGCTACTTTTCCGTCTTCCACTCCAAAGGCTTTTGGAAACAACTATTTCTATTTTTCTAAGTAATTCACCAATTTTCTCCCAACTACCAGTATTCCAAAGATTTATTAAAATTTCTTATGTCATTTCTTTCCTCTCTGTCCTTGTGGGTTCACACCTTTTTTTTTTTTTTATCACTTTCTTTTTATGAGCTTTTGAGAAGCAGATGTGATAATTCTCTGTAGTAAATCTGCCACATTTATCTGATCTCTATTAGAACTTTTGGGTGACTAATTTCACGGCAAATCACCTCATGTTCTCAGATCCTAAATATTTAATAGTATCTTTGAACCTATACATAAATGTGAATTAGCAAGATTCTAGGGGTCAGGACTTAGAAGAGAGGGATGAAGAATGATATGCTGTCATTAAGAGACCCTTTAGCAGTATTAAGAGATCCTTTAGCAGTATTTTAATGAGTTGTCTCTGACCTTGTGAATGCCTTACAGAGACTCAGCTCACACACTCATCTATTTACCTCCTATCTTCAGGGTATCAGTGGGATAATTTCTGAATGTTAATGAGACTTCATCCACAAAAAGGCATCTTTGAAAAAGGTGAGCTGAAGATGGGGCAATTATATTTTCAGTACAATTTCATAATCTAAGAAACTGCCCTATTGAAAAAGCATATAGTTATTTTGAGTGAATTTGACTAAAAAAATGAGTTTACGAGCTATTTAAAGAAAGAAAAATGTGAGGTTCTTATTTTCTTGGTTGCTTGTATGTTTCTTCACCTTTAAAGGGCAGATAAGATCAGAAGTGAAATAGAATGGCTGCTTTTGTTATGACAGTAATGGGCTAGAATGGGACCAGATAAAAAAGACTGTAGATATGGGGTCACAGAGCGGTGAGACTTCATGAATTTATTCATTGAAATGTGGCCATGTCTTCATAAAATAAGATGTCATCATTACAAGTGTGAATTGCTTTGTTGCACAATACTGCTAAGTCTGCTGTAGGGGAGGAATCCGAAACTGGCTTATATATTTAACTAAAAATAAGAAAATTATTAAAATTTCAAGAGACAAAAATCACAGGGTTATTTCTTAGATTCAATGTTTTCCTTTTTGATAATGTTATAATAAGTGTGTATGTTTCTGAAAAAGAAATATGGAATGAGATTTTTATAAATAAAATGTTAAATTTTGAGTTATTCTAGGAGAAACAAATAAGTTTGTTTTAATCTGAAGAGAGTTAAGTTCCATGGAGCTTTAAAGCTATTTCAGATGGAATTGCATGTTTTTAAAAAGTTGCAATGTTTTGATGTCTCCAGGTATATGCTATTTTCATTCATATATTCATTCCTTTGGTAATCTCTAGCATGTTCAGTTTCTTATTTCCTATAGTCCAGCCTCACAGTTCACCAAATAAAAATAATAATAATTGCTAAGGGTAAACAGATTGGAAATATATGGAAATTAATTTTCACAAATGCTTCAAACTTAAAAAAAAAAAAACAAAAACAGTAATTTTGAAAACTGCTATGACGTTAGATTTCCTCAACTCCTGTGCTTATTATTTAATTTCTCTGAAAGAATATTATTTAGGCCTTTGTTTCTTCTTTCCAACTTAGAATTTTTTTTCATGTGACAGAACTAGAGGACAAATCGTTTTTAAAATATATATATATATCGGGGCGCCTGGGTGGCTGAGTAGTTCAGTGTCTGCCTTCAGCTCAGGTCATGATCCCAGGGTCCTGGGATCGAGCCCCATGTCAGGCTCCCTGCTCCGCGGGAAGCCTGCTTCTCCCTCCTCCACTCCCCTTGCTTGTGTTCCCTCTCTCACTGTCTCTCTCTCTCTCTCTGTCAAATAAATAAATAAATAAATAAACAAACAAACACATATATATGAACACTGTAAAAACTACACATTCTGTTGGATCTTCTTTTAAAATACATGTACATAATTTTTGTTATACATATTCAGGTCATCTAGAAAAATATAAAAAATTACACGATAAATATTCACAAAAGCACCATACTTGATTTAGTCATTCAAAAAAATTACAAATGTACTTAAAGCCCAGTTAATATCATGTTCTAATGCAATTCTCCTGTATAACTCTGTAAAAGTAATAAAAAACCTAATATTGGTTTGTAATCTGCTTGATAGTCCTTTTCAAAGATCTAGCTACTTATCTCTGTTTTATTTATTTTCTATTTCAATGAATTCTGTTCTTATCTTTATCATATTCTTTTAGTCTTTTTCAGTTTTATTAGTTTTATATGTATTTGTTGCTTTACCTAATGATTAACATATTTACTCTCAATATGTATTTAATCACATTTAAAACAACAACAACGAAAGGATGCACACTTTCATCAATGCTAGTCAACATTTTACTGGAACGTCCAACCATAGCAATCAGAGAAGAAAAGGAAATAAAAGGCACCCACACTGGGAAGGAAAAAGTAAAACTGCTCACAGATGACATAATCATACACATAGAACATTCCAAAGAATCTACAAGAAAGATATAAGATCTAATAAAAAAATGTTCACCAAGTTTCAAGGTACATGATTAACAAAGGAAAAGTAGTTCTGTTTCTACACACATGCAATAAACAGCACAAAAAGAAAATTTTATAATAGCATCAAATCCCATTTATAATAGCATCAAAAAGAAAAACTATACAGGAATAAATTTAACCAAGGAGGTGAAAGGCTTCTTGCACTGAGAACTACAAACCATTGCTGAAAGAAATTAAAGAAGACATAAATAAATGGAGAGGAATACCATGCTTATGTACCAGTAGATTTAGTATTGTCAAGAAATCAATATCCCCAAAAGTGATCTACAACTTCACCACAATTACTATCAAAATTCCAATAGGCTCTTTTGCAGAAATTGAAAATCTGATCCTCAAATTCATACTGAATTCTGAAGGGTCCAAAATAGTCAAAACAATCTTTTTTTTTTTTTTTTTTAAAGATTTTATTTATTTATTTGACAGAGAGAGGCATAGCGAGAGCAGGAACACAAGCAGGGGGAGTGAGAGAGGGAGAAGCAGGCTTCCTGCCGAGCAGGGAGCCTGATGTGGGGCTCGATCCCAGGACCCCAGGACCATGACCTGAGCCGAAGGCAGACGCTTAACGACTGAGCCACCCAGGCACCCCTAGTCAAAACAATCTTGAAAAAGAAGACTAAAATTAGAGGACTCACATTTCATGATTTAAAACATTCCTGAAAAACTACAGTAAGCAAAACAATTTGGTACCGGCATAGGCATTGATATGAAATAAAATTGACAGTCCAGAGATAAATCATAAATCTGTGGCCAACTGATTTTTGACAATGGTGCTAAATTCATTCATAGGGGAAAGAAGAACCTCTCCTACAAATGGTTCTGGAAGAACTGGATTTTCAAGGTAAAGAATGCAGTTGAACACCTGCCTCACATCATATAGAAAATTAATTTAAAATGTATCAATAACCCAAATATAAGAACTAAAGCCACAAAACCCCTCAAAGAAAACAGAAATAAGTCTTCATAACTAGATGAAAAACACATTCATCACAGTGTTAATTCAGTGAGGGAAAGATACACCCATTCTGTAATGATTATACAGAACTTTTTAGAACACTTCGGCAATAAATGTCTCACAAGCTAGATGAAAGACACATTTAGCACAATAACTGTGCTAAATGGACAGCACTTTGATTAATGCATGGAAGAAAGCTCAAAGCAGAGATTTGGCTTAGCCAAGCCCTGATTTTATTTTATTTTATTTAATTTATTTAATTAATTAATTAATTAATTTATTTAAAGATTTTTATTTATTTGAGAGAGAGAATGAAAGACAGCACGAGAGGGAAGAGGGTCAGAGGGAGAAGCAGACGCCCCGTTGAGCAGGGAGCCCCATGTGGGACTCGATCCTGGGATTCCAGGATCATGACCTGAGCCGAAGGCAGTCGCTTAACCAACAGAACCACCCAGGCGCCCGCCAAGCCCCGATTTTAGACCTACAGAAACTGTAACATTAAAATATATATATATTGTTTCAAGTCACCAAGTTCTTGGGTAATTTGTTACACAACAATAAATAATAAATATACATTGAATATCTCCTCACTTTATCCTTATCATGTTATCTGTAGTTTAGATGTATCTTTGAAAACAGAAAAAAAATGAAATCAATATTTGTTTCACTCTTTTAAAATCAATATCAATAGCTAATTTAGAAACATTTTTTTATCAATTTTGTTTTCATTTGTGACTTTAATCTTTTTGTTTTGTTCATCCAGTTCATTTCCTCTGAGTTAATTTCTTTTCTGGTTGAAATACATGCTTGGAAATTCCTACTGTTGAATCTGGGAGTACTAAACTCCCAAATGTCTTAAGATGTCTTTATCTCCTTTTAGATGATGACTTAGCTGAGTATAGAAGTACAGTTTAAAATCTTTCCTTTGTGTTTTGAAAACATACATTGGCATTATTGTTACTATGGAGAAATCTGTCAGCAATCCAATTTCCATCTAGTGATCTTTACCCTCAAGTAGCTATTACAGGTTTTCCCTTTATTTTTGATTTTCTACAGTTTTATTGTGATGAATCTAGGTAACAATTAAAAACTTATCCTGGTCAATAATCATGACGTATTTTTTATTTTCCTTTCCAAGTTTTTATTTAAATTCCAGTTAGTTAACATACAGTGTATTATTAGTTTCAAGTGTAGCATTTAGTGATTCAATCATTATATTTTTTCAATATGAAAACTCAATTCTGGAAGATTTTCAGCTATTTACTCCTTGAGTTTTACTTTTCTGCCATCTCTCCATTGTGTTTTTGATTTACTTCAAATGAGACTTTATATCATTCATATTTCTTATCTCTTTACCTCTGAGAACTCTTTAAAATCATTCCTCCCTATTGTCTTTCGATTCACTACTTTTTTTTTTTTTTAACCACTGTGGAAACTCTACTTCATTATAGAGTTAATTCCTTTAATAGATTATTTTTAATTTCAGTGATTATTTTTTAAAAATATTTTAAAATTGTGTTATGTTTTTTATTTTTCTGGACTCAGAATCTAGCAGATCTGCAGCTTCAGTGTTTGTCAGTTCTATGCATTCATTTTCCATTTTTGCTTCATGGAACTAATTACATTGTTTTGAGCATGAGAGAGGTTTAGAATTTGTAATGCAATCTTAGCTAGAAGTGTGCAGAATTTTTGGAATTCTTTATGAAAGAATGGAAAGGGGAGACACAGAGAGGTGAAAAATCTGAAGTTTAACAAACTTTTATGGTAATATGTTTTAAAGATAATTTTCAGATAATATTATTATTTTGTTCCTTTTAGGTAATATAAATATTCTTTTCAGTTTATTAAACATCTTTCCTGGCTTTTTTTGATGAGCAATTCTTTACTGTTGTATCATGTGCATTATAATGTGATAATGCCATGAAATTGTTGGCTCATTTTTTCATAACAATTTATGAATATAACATTTTAAGGAAAATTAGTCGAGATAATGAGCACAGTTTGTTTAAAAAAAAAAAAAAAGAAAAGAAAAATTCCTTGAAAACTGTAGACTTTCCTTGTTTACTCTCCACAGGTGACATTTCTGCTTGGAGGACACAGAACAAAGGCTCATGTGTTTCTTTTAGATGTGAAGTGGCTGTCTGACTCTATTAAATGCTGTAATCAACATGAATTCTCTTTTGGCAGCAATACAGGCTCAATAGTTGCCATGATTTGGAATAGATTATGAACCATTAAGGAAAGATTGCTTATTTTGTTCTTTCTGTATTAGTGGAACTGGTACAAATAAAACTAGAACTTTGCTTAAAATCATGAAGAGTAATTGTTTTTTAGTTATGCATGTAAAATTTGGAATCATTTCAATATTATTTATAAAGTTATTTAAAAAAATACAATATTGATAAATGCAACATTATTAAGTTTTCTTATCTATATATTAGAATTTCAAGCTAAAGAGAGCACTAAAAATATATTCAGGATCTATAGCCACATAGTCAAATCATGATTTCCAGAACAATGCTCTAGCATTGTGAAAAGAATGTAGAATGAGAGAAAATGTGACTTTATTCTGTGAATCAATTGGATCCAATATTTAAGTAATTTAATCGTCTCTGTGTTCTCCTGTTTTTCACTAGTCTTTCTGACAGAACTATTGATGCTTTCAATCTCTCCACTAGAATTGTGTAAGAAAGACTTGCTTTTCTTAATCATCTGGGGGAAAAATAAGAGACTTTGATTTTATCACACATGGAAGCATTTACTGTTCAGCTAGCTGATGTTGAGAGGTTGATTTCTCAAAAGATTTAGCTTTTAGTCAAATGTGCCTGGAATGAACACTCTTGCACACCAGCATGCAGGAAAGGATGATACTTGATACTACGTTAGTGAGTTTTTTCCCCCAATGTTCTTTTGATTTTATTACTCCCACCTAAAAGTAACTCAAAGTATTTGAAAATCCACTAAATACTGATTTAGACTCACAGTTTAAGATGAACTCACAATGAATGCAAAGCCTTCTGCATGAAATAAAAAGAGAAATATATTTTTTGTCATGTTTTCTGACAGAATGATTCAAATGCAGGGTAAGAATGACCAAATAGGAAATCCTTTTTGGTGGCAAATTAATTAAGGTCACTCTTCATAGCTGACTTTTATGACATACTTAATATATGGATTAATGGACCTATAACAGTCCCTTTCTGGGCAGGGTGTGGGGGGAGAATTTTCTGAGGCTTTCTGGGCTATTTAATAAAATAAATCTAATTATGGTTACATTTTAAAATGCAATCTTTTTAGACAAAGCTTTCCACAAGAAGATTTAGTAAAGTTACATCTGTTTTAGATAGAGATCTTTAAGCATCAGGCGTCGAAAGCTATTTTGATAACAAGCAAACACACAAGACTGAAAGACCTCAAAAGCTTCTGATTTCCTACCACAATTGGCTTCAATCAAAATGACTGTTGTTTTTCATATCTTGCAGAACTCATTTTATTTAGCTAAAAGTCAAATGCTACTGAAAATCAGTTTCGAATGGGATAGCCATCCAATGTTTAAAAAAGGAAAACATCTTTTGAGTCAAAATAAATGTTCCCCAAATATCTAAAGTATTCAAACGAAGAATGTGCTTTGAGCCAGGAGCCCATCCTGGGTGCTGATGGTGGGTGATTATCATTGTACTTGTTTCTCACTTTGTATGCCTCAAAGCAACAGAAAACCTAGCATTTTTAAATGATGCCATACGATATATGCAGAAGTTCCTTAAAGACAAGGGAACTGTGTTTTAACTTTGTCTACATGCTCACTGTCTTTTTAAGGGATCTCCACTAAACTCAATGAATTATAGTGACCTGGATTTTTGAAGTACCATGTGTTCTAGAAAAGTTCTACCTTTTGTTAATTAATTAATTTATCATCTCTAAATGTTTTTCTATAAATGAAAAAGGGGGAGACTTTTATTTTTAATGGATAAGCTAGTAAGATTAATTTCTTACTTCTACAATTATATTCCCCTCCCCCAAAGGCACTCATTACCTTCTGTATCTAACCCACCCCCTAACAAGAATGTAAGCTTCAAAAAGAGATGTTTGTGGGCGCCTGGGTGGCTCAGTTGGTTAGGCGGCTGCCTTCGGCTCAGGTCATGATCCTGGAGTCCCGGGATCGAGTCCCGCATCAGACTCCCTGCTCAGCAGAGAGTCTGCTTCTCCCTTTGATCCTCCCCCCCTCATGCTCTCTCTCTCTGTCTCATTCTCTCTCTCAAATAAATAAATAAATAAACCTTAAAAAAAAAAGAAAGAAAAAGAGATGTTTGTTTTGTTGGTTGATATAACCCCAGAATCTAGAATAATTATGCATAGCGCATAGTTAACATTCCATAAATAGCCACTGAATGAATTAGTTAGCAATGATCCCACATTTTGGGACAGTTTAATATAATAGTTTGAATGAGAGCTCCTAAAGGGATTATCAGGAGCAGAAGCAAAGATGGATAGCAAGACCTTGATAAATACTAGGAATTATAAATGTCAGGTGTTTACGGCGCCCAGTTTTGCTGATGAAAGATGACTTAAGAATCTCAATATCAGGAAGAGATAAGGTGAGATAAGTTCCACCTGACAAACATTATAATGGAAAATATGCTCAAATACTATTTGTTTCAAAAGGGCCTATTTATTTTTATCAAGTATGTGAAGTCCTTTAAACAAAACAATGATTATAACATCTCGGATGCAAGCAACATGAAGATATGTAGATGGATAGATATACATTTACACACATACAATGCATTATACATATATATATCTGTCAGTATCTATCTCTATACATCATATATACATACATATACATATATATGTATACAAATGGATATATATAGATAGAGATAGATATGTACGTATGTACTGTATGCATTTTTACCATTGTGGGAATTTTTTTATCTGGTTCTTGTTAAACTTAGTCATCTAAGAGTCCACAACAAATTATTTTCCAGTGGGTTCCCAAATTAAGGACAATTATTTTAAGTGAACTCCCAAAAGAATGAGGAATACAATACACACCTCACTTCATAGATTTACTCTGAGAAAGCTAACAGAGTCATACCAAGTTGATTTGCTTGTCATTTTATTTTCCACTCTACCTATAATCAGTCTTCCTTTTCATTTTAGTTGTTAAAGCAGGAAGCTATGCTTTGATCTTTGGTCAATCATTCCAGACCAGTGATTAACACTTCCATTATATTTGTTTAATCAAAATGTTTTTTAACATACTCTTATTTTGGAATAAAAATATCTCCTTTACAGTTCAATTTCAGCTTTGCAAAAGATATTCTAAAATTGAAGGAAGAGTAGTAAGTAAATAAATATTGCTGTTCTACTTGAGACACTAACCAGTAATTTTAAGTAATCCAGTGTTTTAGTAGAATATATTAGCAACTTATATGCCATTGATCATAGTAAGGAACATAGTAGGGGATATAGTGAATCAGCACAAGCCTTTTCCTATAATTGGAGCTATTAAATACACATATAATACAAATAACAGAAATAAAGTTTCCTTACCAGTTTTTCTGTCACCTCCAGGATAGCTTAGTAGTCTATAAATTAAGTGCACCCCAACAAAATCTATATTCTTGCATTAGTAATTTTAAAAAAAGTAGCAGTAAATAAATGAATAAACAAAATTGCATAAATGAGCAAACAAAATAGCACAATGATTTCAAATTCTTTCTTATAAAATTCTTACTTATAAAAAAAGTAGTTGCAAGTGCTCAAAAACAAGAGACAAATAATAGAAATAAAGTTTCCTTACCAGTTTTTCTGTCACCTCCAGGATGCAACATCAGAGATAATCCTCATAAAGGGATAAAGTCGTCTAAGGATTTCCCCCCTAAAAATGATTTGAAATAATCTTCTGAGTCATAGCCAAAATTCCTAAATAAGAGCCGTGTGGGAATGTTGATTTTGGGAATTGTAAGTTGTGAAGGATTTACAGCAATAATGCCTTAACTGATCTCTAACATGCTTGATGTGAAGTGCATGATAATTAAAAACAAATGTCAAATCTATTTGTTTCTTATTCTAAGCAAAGGGAGAATAAATACTTAAGATGGAACCAAATTATTTCCATGTAGTTTAGTTGCATGTAGCCCTAGTACATTTTTTTACATTACTATTCAATCTTCTAATACATGAATACACAATTTACTTATTCCTTCTAGTATTGATAGCCGTTTAGATTTTTCCAGTGTTTGAGTATTATAGATAATGTGGTTATGAACATTCCTGTACATATCCATTTGTGCACAGATAGACACATCTCTCTTGGGAAAATACCTTATGGGTAAAAGTGTCAGTATGCATATGTTGAGTTTGGGTAGACAGTGCAAATAATGAGTCCAACTGATTGTATCAAATCACATTCCCACCAGCAGCTTGAGACTGATTTGCATCTCATTTCACCTATATGACCTATTTTTGTTTTTTTGTTTTAACTTTAGCCATTCTGGAGATTGTGTAGTGATATCTCAAGTGGTTTGCTTTCCATTCCCTTGAAGAATGATGAAAATGATCACCTTTTCATTTCCTTCATGGCCATTTATACACAATCTGTGTATGTATCAGTTCATATCTTGCCTGTATTCAATTGGATTGTCTATCATTTCTTACTGATTCGTAGCAGTTGTTTGTATATTCTGATACACATCCTGCATTAGATATGTTTGCAAATTTTCTCCCACTTTGACTTACCTTTTCACTTTCCTGATATGTTGATGAACAGATTTTTAATTTAAGTGAAACGTATTTAACAATGCCATATTCTTATGCTAATGAAGTGTGTTTTCTATTTAAGAAATTAAATAAAACCTTATTTTACTAGCCAGTACAGAAGTTGTGACAGCAGCATCTTTTCATATTTCACCACAAGCAAAATATTACATATTAGTGTTTTGTATCAAGCCTTAATTTAATTAAGGGAGTTGCTATCATGTGCTTGCTAAGAGGTTTTCATGAAAGGTTGCAGAAATTTATTAAAGGATTTTTCTGAGACAATTACTATGGATTCAATTTGTCTCATATATACAGAACAGTTGAACTATTTAAGGTTTCTATTTGTGGGCGGCCAGTCATTCTTGGATCTCTGATGTTTCTGCGCATCTTGCAGGTAGTTGCACCAATGCCTTTGTTCTGGATGAACTTCACAGATGTTTAGACAGTGAACAGCCCTATAAGAAAGAGATACGAAAGGGCATGTTTTACTGTCTAGTATAGTAAAAATGTCTCCTTTCAGGTAAAAGTTTCAACAGGTTTGCTTTCAGCTCATTATAAAATATTTGATTCTCTAAATTTGTGGTTCTTTGGCAAGGTTGCTTTCTGGGGATCTAGTCACATTTCTTAGAATTTTTACTCTGTGACCACCATGTCTCTGACATTATTTCCCTACTTTCTTTCTTAATGTATATTTGTTTTGGTTTGAATATGTCTGATCCAACTTTAAACTCACTATTACTCTTATTTCCTGGGTTTAATTTGCTTTAATCCATCTACTGAATTCTTTTTTTTTCTTCACATTTTAAACTTTTTATTTGCAAAATTTAAAATTTGTGCATTCCAATAATTAAAATCATTTGAAGAAAAAAAAATGGCATTCTGTTTGACTGTATTTTACAGCCTGCAGGACACCTTGGACCAACTTAGTTTTTACTTCACCAACATGACAGTTCTTTTCCTTCCCTGCCAGCCAGACAGGCAGATTGGAGAGGAGGCTCTGCATTTATAGACAGTAGTTCAGATTCTTCTTCTTCTTCCTCTTTTTTTTTTTTTTAACATTTTATTTATTTATTTGAGAGAGAGAGAGTGAGAGCATGAGTGAGGGGTGGGCAGCAAGAGAAGGAGAAGCAGACTCCCCACTGAACAAGGAGCCCATCTGGGTGGGGGAGTTTGATCAAAGTTATTGGATAATTGATAAATGCTTTTTTTTTTTTTTGGCTTTGACTAATAAGAGAAAAAATAAGATAAACTATTCTCAAAATATTCAGCTGGGGAAATGAGAAAATGTAGTTTTTAAAAGTTGTAAATTCATATTCTTTGTGTGCAACTGTACAGGAAACTCAGGGAAAACTGAAATCCTGGAGCTTTAGAATAAAAATCTTCTTAGACCAAACAGCATGACTTCTGCTACTGGACCTCATTTGTTGATGTCTAATTAAAAGAATCATTTGCATTTGTTAATGGATGTGTTTAGCTTTTACTCAAATAATTATTGAACAAGCATGTGATTTATTTTAATCTCAATTCCCCAGTGGTTCATTTTTCATGCTTACTTAAATATTACCTTTCAAAATAAGTGTTATTAATGTGTGAGGCACTGTGCATTATCTTTTCATCATAATTTATTTTATTGGTTTTTTCCCTCGCCTTTCTCTGTTTCCCTATTCCAGTATTTATTTAACACACTAACTCTGGATGAGCTTATATTCTGGAGAGGAATGCATCAAATTCCAGAGAATCAAGCTTATTTTTCCAAAATTGGGTGAGCTCCCAGAAGACATTTAATGCTTCATAGTTTTATAGTTTAAACAATAGGGAGAGGAAACTAATTCCCTCTCCATTCTCATGCCCTCCCTCTAAATGTAATTGAAACAGAGTCTTCTGTATTCTTGGTGATTTGTTTTGACATCCATGAACAATCTTGCTGAGATGCATTTTTTTATTCTTTCCTCTGCTATATCCATTATTGATTTTATTAATCTTCTATCCTATATTATACAGCATGAATAGGAAGTTATGCAGCTGTTAGGCCAAATCAATAAATATTCAGATGAGAAGCAAGTAATTGATTACAAAGAGTATAAAGAATTCCTGTGATTAAGAACCTTCTATAAGAACAATGCTTCTTGTTTGTAAATTATTTCATCTTCATGAGTATACTGAAAGTTTGAACATGTAATTTTTTATACCAGAGAAATCCATTTTACAGATAAAAAATCACCAGTAATATAGCAATACATTTTATTTTGATTATTTCTAAAATCTACATTTCTCAACTTGCTATTAAGCATGGAAAATGACTCACTTTTGGATATTTATTTTCTTTGGGGGCCCAGTTTATATTTCTATGAAACTAATGATTCATTATATAGAATGATCTTAATAAAATTACACATTTGGCCAACTAATGTGGCATGTGTCAATAGTTAGAACACCAATAATGATTTTCACAGACTGTAGCTTGGGTTTTGCTACTACAACTTTTTCCCATTAATTTTATTTCACTTCATAAAAGTTGGAAAATATGCAGTTTAAAGCAAGATGCACAATTCCCAGATCCAAGAAAAGAAGGAAGGGAAAAATGTTTCAATTTCATTTTCATACTTTTGTATTACCAGTATTCTATTTTCCCTACAGAAACAATCTGTGATTACTTGAAGCAAATAATGGAAATCCTCAAATGATTATTTAAACGTTTTCCCTTAACTCATGAGAACAAGAGAGAAATCACAGTAACTACATTTATGGTAATTTATAAAAGGTAAATCCAGATTATATGATCTATACTGGTTAATTTTATCTTTTTCACCTTCTAGATTTACTACCTACTATGGGATTTGATCACAATATCTAGAAAATGTTTTAGAAGTCATCGAGTACATCAAATTACTATTTTCTTTTGTTGAGACACTCAAAGTGCTAAATAAACAAGAAAGATTAAATTAAATTCAATATGCAGGATTTTAAAGTAGGAGAATAAATTTTGGCATTTTAAAGGTTTTAAATTGCTTGCATACTTTTTATAATGTATTTTATACAAATACGTTGTGTGTTGATTGGGGGAAATCTTGAAGATTCAGATGTAGGTAAAGAAAGAGAAATTGGGGGGCACCTGGCTGGCTCAGTAGGTAGAGCATGCAACTCTTAATCTCAGAGTTGTGAGTTCAAGCCCCACACTGAGTCTAAAGACTACTAAGAAAGGAAGAAAGGAAGATTATTTTTTTCCTACCCACACATAAATTATTCTTTAACTACTTACACATAAAATATAATAACATATTGATGTTCACTACTTCTGCTCCTTATATATTTATTCAATCGATGGCTATTAACTGAGCATCTGTTATATGCAAACACTGTTCTTTTTTTTAAAATATTTTATTTATTTATTTGACAGAGAGAAACATGAGAGAGGGAACACAAGCAGGGGGAATGAGAGAAGGAGAAGCAGGCTTCCTGCAGAGCAGGGAGTCCAATGTGGGGCTCAATCCCAGGACCCTGAGATCATGACCAGAGCTGAAGGCAGACGCTTAACGACTGAGTCACCCAGGCAAACACTATTCTAGACAGTCAACCTTCTGCTTTTGGAGGCTACATTATGGTAGAAAGGACAATGAAAATAAATCATTTAAGAACAACAAAATATCTGATAATTATAATAGGAAGAAAAAAAAAACAGGACAACATAAAGCATGACAGGAGAAGGGCAGAGGGCATGGAATTTAACTGGGGGATCAGGAAAAGAGGAGGATATGATGTTCAAACTACAGCCGGGATAATAAGATGCAGTCATCCATGAAAGAAATTTTCCAGGAAGCATTAAAAAAAAAAAAAAAAGCAAACCCCTAAAGCGGGAATAAGCTTCAGGGTAATGGAACAGAAAAAACAAACAAAAAAAAACACATCAGAAATTATGGAAAATATTGAGCAAGGGAGAATTGATAATGAGGTGAAAATGGAAAAGCAATTGGACCAGATTGTGTAGGCCATGGTGAGAAGTTTGGATTTTATTTTACTAAAATTCTCTCTTTCATTGTGGTAAGAACACTTAGCATGAGATCTATCCTTTTAACAAAATTTTAAGTGCACAATACAGTATCGTTGGGGGTAATGTCTGTAGAATATACTTGTCTTGCCTAACAAAGTTTATACCCATTGAACAGCAGCAACTCTCCATTTCCCTTTTTCCCCAGCACCTGGTAACCACTATTCTACTTTCAGTTTCTATGAGTTTGAATATTTTGAATACCTTATATAAGTGGAATCATGCAGTATTTGTTTTTCTGTGACTGGCCTATTTCACTCAGCATAATACCATCCTGGTTTATCATGTTGTCGCATATCGGTGGGATTTCCTCTTTTTATGGTTGAATAATATCCCATTGTATGTATATTTACCTCATTTTCTTTATTCATTTGCCAAAGGACATTTAGGTTGTTTTCATGTCTTGGCTATTGTGATAGTGCTACCATAAACATGAGAGCACAGATATCTCTTGGAAATCCTGATTTCAACTCTTTTAGATAGATACTCAGAGGTGGGATTGGGGATTTACTTACTTCATATGGTTTGCTTTTCATTTAAGGAAAAGGTAATTAAAGAATTATTAAGGAGAAGAGTGCTATGTCTGATTACCTTCATAAAAAATGTACCTTCTGGGTGGAGAATGGAACATGGTGGGCGGAGAGAGAAGCAGAGGCAGAGCATTGAAGTGTGGGCTCTTCTTTAGCTCAGATGAAAGAAGAAGGTGGCTTGGATTAGAAGAATATCAGTGAAGGTAAAGAAAAGGAGGTAAGAGTATGTTTTTAGAGGTAGAGTCACAGGACTTAAAGATGGAATGGATGACAGGCGAGGATTAAGAAAAGAGGATGGATCTAGATCGCCACCTGGGTCAAGTGGATGGTGATGCCATCTATAGAGAGGAGGGAAGATAGAAGAAAAATATGAGGAGGGAAAGAATTCTGTCCAAAATGTTTTTTTGTTTGTTTAAAACACTACATTCAAAAGATGTTTGTTAGGGGCGCCTGGGTGGCTCAGTCGTTAAGCGTCTGCCTTCGGCTCAGGTCATGATCCCGGGGTCCTAGGATCGAGTCCCACATCGGGCTCCCTGCTCAGCGGAGAGCCTGCTTCTCCCTCTCCCACTCCCCCTGCTTGTGTTCCCTCTCTGGCTGTGTTTCTCTGTCAAATAAATAAATAAAATCTTAAAAAAAAAAAAAAAAAATGTTTGTTAGATGTTCAAATGGTGGTATCAAATAGATCTTTAAGTTATCTATATATAGACACACACGCACACACACTATGTATGTGTATACATGTATATATACCTACACACACCATGTTTTTATAATGTGTTTGTGCTTAGTCATAATTATATAACTTATTTCTGAAATATAATTTTAATGACTACATAGATGTACACTATATAAATGTAGCATAATTTATATACAATCATTCATGTATACTGGGCATGTCATTGTGCCTCTGTTCCTGGATTTTGTTTTTAATATTTATAACTCTATGTTGGTCATCCTTGAAAATAAATAATTATGCATATCTATTTAATTTCCTTGAGTAAAATTTTCAAAGATGAAATTGCCAGATCACAGAGTTTTTATGCTTTTAAAGATTTTGACACTTAGTTGAAATACTGCTCCCCAAAGTGTGTACCATCACAACTTCCATCGGTAGTTCACAAGAGTGTCATTTCTCAAGATGAGCACCTGACCTAAATTTTATTTTTTTTGTTTATCTGTGCCATTTTTCCAGAAGAAAAATACCATATCTAATTTGTAGTCTTTTAAAAAACATTTCTTTGATGCAGTTGAGGGTCTTTGTGTGTGTGTGTGTCTGTGTGTGTATTTAGATTTGAATTTCTTCTTTTATGAATTAGCTATATATGGTCTTTGACTATTTTTCTTTAGCAATTTTCATCTTTTTATATCCGTTTGTCAGGAATCTTTGTTATTAACATTTTAATAAACATTGAAAATACGCTACAGTTTTTAATACCAATCATTTTAATTATGGAGGGTTTTGATGTTTTTTGAATATTACAAAACTATCTATCAATGATTTTTTTTTTATGATATCTATGTTTGGATGAGTACTTAATACAATAAGGATTCTGGATTCCGTTTTTTGGTGTTTGGCTTAGAATAAGTTTTAAGCTTCAGATCTCATTCTTTTCCTTCCATACATCTGGGCAAACTAATAAGAAAGCCTGGGCGCTTCCTCCTTTGGTGCTTGGCAGGGAAGTCTCAAACTCTGCACGCCTCTTTTTGCACATGGGAAACCTCATCCAAGCCATATAAAAACCATAATAAAAACCTCAAGCCAATCTCATTTTCTTGCTCTCTCAAGCTGTTTTCAGATCAGCTTGGGAAGTTTGTCCTGCCCTTCCCCAAAAGCCTCATTATGTGAGTAATAAATATTTTCGTATCCTCTTGGTATGTGTGTGGCATCATCTGTCTTGACATCTGAACTAAATTACGGTTTAGGGTCCATTTTGTTTCCTCAGATTAACCACAACACTTAGAGTACCTTTACAACCATAAATCTGATAACTATTTGCCAATATTTTCTTTTATTCCTTAAACTTTGTGTTTACATATTTAATTCCTTTGAAGATTAAATTATTTTGAATTGTGGCATGAGGTAGGGATTTTTATTTTTCTGAACATTAACTCAGTTGTTGCAACACTTCCTGGAAGCTATTAGGAGGAAGACAAATGATGTAGAAGGAAAAATAATACTTTCTTTAATGCCTTTTTAGATATTCATAGGCATGACCATTATTTTATTTTTATTTTTTTAAAGATTTTATTTATTTATTTGACAGACAGAGCACAAGTAGGCAGAGCGGCAGGCAGAGGGAGAGGGAGAAGCAGGCTCCCCACTGAGCAGAGAGCCCAATGCTGGGCCTGACCCCAGGACCCTGGGATCATGACCTGAGCCAAAGGCAGATGCTTAACTGACTGAGCCACGCAGGCGCCCCTCATTTTTAGAATTTTATGAAATTTTAGAAAAATCATAGATACAAATTTGATAGTCACTTCAACATTAAGAACTCAGAGTAATAATAACAATGCAATTTGATTCTATTTTGCTATCATAGATGGTTAAAATAAAAACTATATGAATTAAAAGGAATCTTCTGTTAATGAAAGATGACTGACAACATGAAAAGTGGTGAATACCCTCCTTATTTATAGCCCTGCCAAAAGACCGAAGAAGCTGAAAGAATTTCTGAGATTAAAAATGTGAAAGACAAATGACAATGTTCAAAGACAATTAAGAAGGCACTTATCTATTTTCCCATTTCTGAGACAATATAATTGGGTAGAAGTTTTTGATTCTTTACTGTGGGTCTGATACCGCACTACATACTTCATTTATCTCATTTAATACTTAGATCTCATATGTATGCATGAACTGCATGTATGTATTCTCCCTCTTTACACATGAGGAAACCAGAGCTTAGAAAGATTACATAAATTGACTACAGTCAGGTTTGTAAGCCATAGGATAAAATCAGAACTCAGGTTATATTAAGTACAGACATTCTAGAAATACATTTCCTTGAAATTATTTCATACATTCTTTCTGTAAAATCTGTTGTTCACTTAAGAAAAGGCAGCTAAAGGAAATGCCAAATAATGTTATCCTCATTGCAAGTCCTGAGCGATCTCCAAGTTTGAAGTTATTTTAACCAGTAAGTTTTCATGGGAATCGAGATTGTACATTATCTTTTTTCCCTCTAATTCTCATTATTTTTTTATTTTCTGGCAGAAACTAGATAAAGGTATTTGCTGCAGGCACATATTGACTTCTCTGACTATACATAAAGAAGGAACCAATACAAGGAAAAAGGAAGGGCATTATGAGATATCAACTGCACACCTGCTAATCGAAGGACTTGAGTAAGCGTTGGCACACCTGAAATGGCAAGACTCTATGAAGTTCACATAAAACATAGGTCAGTCAAAAATAGTTAAATGAGATACCTCAAGATAAATCCATATTTCAAGTGCCACATTTGTCACTCCACGTCATTTCACTATTGTCACATATCAGTGGCTACTTTAGACAAGTTTCTAAGCTTTGGTTTTCTACTTCATAATTCAACTTTATGAATGTTTAAACTTCCAGACGTCAATGTTTTCCTTCGAGTAGTATGCAACGATAAGTGTGTGATTTACCAATGTATTATTTGGCATTTTATTGCTTGCAAAATGTCTCATGTATATATTTCATCGACTGGATTATAGTGAGTTCTTTGTTTTCTTATCATAAAAATGTACTTACATAAAGGAAGTTGTGTTTGTAATCAAAACCTTATTTCAAGTATCACTGTAAGTACACTATAGATAAGAATTATTTTTTAGGTAAGAGTTCATAGTAATAAGTTTTCTGAACTAGAAAAGGAAATGTTTATCATCCGTCCAGAAGTTCTATTTATTTTTGTTCTTAATTTACATTTATAGGATTGTATTCTTCCCCAACATCTTTCTTTTTATATCACTATACTCCACGTGCTTAATATAGAATAGATAATTGAATATTTAGGGTTTATTACTTTGTCCTGGAAATTTTTAATAGTACCTTTATTATGTTGTCAGGATAGGTAAAAACATACCTTTTCCTTTAAAGCAAAATATATGCTGATTTTATGAAATATATACATTATCATGATATGAACTCTTGAGAGTTCAATAAAAATGTATTGACTGACTCATTTTAAGTGATGATGAGCCTTAAAGTGGCACTTATACATGTATACATTCATGCATGGACACAGTTGTATACATGTATACACACATGCACACACATGTATATTTCCACTTAGGAATACGCAAGAGACATGGAATAAATAAAATGGTTTCTATGACAAAAACATTTCATTATAATGGCTATAATTATATACGTACAACTATATATAACTAAGTATACTATAACTATATTATAATTACATATATAAAGCTATATATAAACTAAAATATCTATAAACCATATACATATAACTATACATAAAGTATGTATTAAAACTATATACATAACTATGTAAATTATAACTAATTTATATAACTATATATAAAAACTATATATAGATATATGTATTTCTATCTATATGCAAATATAAATGCATATAAATTGGAACTATATAAAACAGCTGTATATATTATCTAATAATCATAATAACTTTATCCCTTTCCGAAATGCAATTTTCCTCTACAATTCTATTCAGTAGAAGAATGTCAATGACTAGCAAAAGGAAAACAAGAAAAGATAATCTATAAATCATATATGACTCAGGTTAAGAAATAAGCATTGCAGTCACTTGGAACCACTTAGCGTGTCCTATTCCACAGCATTTCCTTATATACTGCCACTATTGTGATTTTTAAGATGATTATTCTCACAATTTTTCTTTGTGGTTTTTAAACCTATGTATGAATCCATCAAGTATACTAAATTTTTATATTTAAAAATTTTTATTTGAACTGACACACACTTTTTTTTAATTCTTCTGTGATGGTTTTTATACTCAACATTTTCTTTGTGAGATTTATCTGTCATGACTGATCTTTCTGTAGTTTGATCATTTTCACTGTTGTATACTAAGTATGCTGATGAATAGATATACCACAGTGTATTAACCTAATACAGTATCAACAGGCCTCTTGTCGGATTCCAGTGTTTGCTATTATGAACAGTGCTGCTGTGAACACTCTACTATATATATTTCCTGCTGCATATGTGTAAGAGTATATACTTAGAGTATATACTTAGCAGGAAAATTGATTAGATATTGGATATATGGATTTTCAACTTTGTTGGGTAATAAATAAAAGATAATTCTTTTCCAAAGTTGTAGCAATTTACACACTCACCAACATTAAAGAAAATTCTCATTTCTTGGAACTTTCTTGTTAATACACATTAGTGTCAGAGTTCTAAAGTTTTGCCAATCTAGTAGAAGATGCATAATAGTATCTTTTTGTAATTTTAATTTGCATTCCCCTGATTTTAAAGATATTATACATCCTTTTTGGTTTGTCATTTAGACTATCTTCTTTTGGGTTGTTTCACTTTCTCCTTTGTAATAGTTATATAAAATATCTCTAAAATTTCTGATTACTAGTATTTCCTCAGTTATAGGTGTTTTCAATAATTATTGTTACAATAATGCCGCATAACAGATAAACATCAGTGCTTAGTGGCATACAAAATAGATATATTTACCCCACCAGTTTGTGACATTAGGCTTGCCAACAGGTTTTTGTGGTCTTGTCTGGGCTCATCCACACATGGAACAGTCTGATGGGATTTGGCTGATCTATTAATTATAAAATAGTCCATACATATTTATTAATTAATCACTCCTCTCTTATTGGATACTTAGTTTATTTTCTACTTGTTGACTATTATTACCATATCTGTAAGGAATATTCTAATAGAGAAAAATTTTTGCATGTCTGAATACTAAGTTCTTTAGAACAGATTTTTTTTTTTTTTAAAGATTTTATTTAGTTATTTGACAGAGAAATAGAAAGAGAGCACAAGTAGGCAGAGCAGCAGGCAGAGGGAGAGGGAGAAGCAGGCTCTCCACTGAGCAGGGAGCCTGACTTGGGGCTCAATCCCAGGACCCTGGGATCATGACTTGAGCGGAAGGCAGCCGCTTAACCAACTGAGCCGCCCAGGCGCCCCTTTAGGACAGATTCTTAACATGGAATCACTGCAGCAACACAGAGGTAAATTTTGACAGTTTATCTATTCTGTCAAATTGCCCACAAAAGGATTCTACCAATTCATTCTTCCACAAAATACTGTATGAAAAAAATCTTTTTCCATTACTAACACTCAATATTATCAATTTTGAGTATTTTTGCCCAAATAATTAGTTCCAAAATATCTCATTTTTAAATCCTTTTTATTGCCAACACAGTTAATCATTTTTCCAGTTTCAACATCTTTTATAATTACTTTTTCATAACTTTTCAAATTTATCTATTAAGTTACTTGTCTTTTTCATGTTGATTTGTAGGAGTTTCAAATTTCTTTCAAACTATGGCTTTATTTGGACTTTGATCATGATGAATTTTGACATGCACAAGACTTTTTTATTCAGCTAAATTTGCTAGTCTTTTTTCCTTGGAGCTCTTTTCCCTTCCTTTTTAGAAAGGCCCTCCACATCCAAAGTCTGTTTATAAAGATAGATTTATTTTTTCATTTGAAAGTTTTTCACCATGCAAAGAACAAAGTCTCTTTTGTTTTTGTTTGTATCTTTGCTTTTAGTATATTTTTTAGTGAGATCTCATATTTACCCAGATTTATTTACCCATATTTATTGTTATGCATAGGTATGAATTGGAAATGTACATTTCTTTTGTCCCAATTACTGAAACAAATCTTATGGCAATTTTTTTTTTTTTAATTTTTATTTAGATTTTAGTTAGTAACATACAGTACAGTATTGGTTTCGGGAGTAGAATTCAGTGGTTCATCACTTACATGCAACACCCAGTGCTCGTCAAACAAGTACCTTCCTTAATACCCATCACCCATCTAGCCCATTTCCCACCCACCCCCTCCGTCAATCCTCAGTTTGTTCTCTATCCTTAAGAGTCTCTTACAGTTTGTTTCCTTGTCTCTCTTTTTCCCACTCCTCCCATATGTTCACCTGTTTTGTTTCTTAAATTCCATTTATGAACGAAATCATACGGTATTTGTCTTTTTCCAACTGACTTATTTTGCTGACATCTCTGACTGACATCTTCTTTATCCATTCATCAGTCGATGGACATTTGGACTCTTTCCATAGTTTGGCTATTGTTGATAATGCTGCTGTAAACATCAGGGTGCATGTATCCCTTCAAATCTGTATTTTTGTATCTTTTGGGTAATACCTAGTAGTGCAATTGATGGATCGTAGAGTAGTACTATTTTTGGCAAATTTTAATTTATGCATAAGAACGGTTCTGAAGTTTCCATTCTATATACTCTCATATAATTAAAAATAATACTCTCAACCCAATTTTGCATCTTGGTTTCATTAGAATTGATTATCAGTATAACCTACTCTTATTTTTATTTACCTTCTCAGAAATTCTTCTTCCTTTTATCTGCTAAAGGCTACCTTCCACATTTCCTAATATTGCAAAAGATTTATTTTCAATTTTATGTTTCTTCTCTCTTTCAATGTGATTTTGAAAGAGAGGAGCGATTCACGAAATTTGCATTTATTCAGCCCTTGTGAAGCAAAAATGGATATTTAACTTATATTTTGTATTTGGACTTTTAAAATATTTATATATTACTTTATATATTCATAAATTATTTTTGAAAAGCAGTAGTCATGCCATAATCCATTTTTATAAAAGGATGTATGCACTTATTAAATATCTATCAAATGGCTAGAGTTATTAAATACACATCTATTAATCCAAATGATTTTACAAGGTGTTTATTAGCCTTGTGGAAAGTAGTTTGTGTATATGTGTATGTGTGTTGTAGTTGTTGTTTTTGTTGCTATTCATCCAATAGCCATCTCCAGATACATACTTTATAAATAGAATTCTAATTTTCTTTGCTCTAGTCTTAAGTGAAATGGCTTAAAATATTCCCAGATTCTGGGTGTAAGCTTTTATGTATTTGAGCTTTTTATTCCTTTTGTCTCATGAATTGTGCAGGTCTGAGCTTCTACCCGACTTGCTAGCTAAAAAGTTAGCCCACTACAGTTGCACAGTTTCTGGTAGAAGACGTGTTCCTTCCGAGTCAGATGAAGCACAGTTTAAAACCCACCACATTATCAGTAGCCAGAAGAGCAGCAGCTTTTGCACCAGTTTTCTGAGCCCTGATCCCCACAGAGTGAGGCAAAAAGGGCCAGCTCACCCCTGCGCACACAGTGAGCACAACACAGAGGAGGAAACTGAAACTTAATGAACCGCAGTCTTTTATCACGTTCAATAAGCAGACCTGTCTTTAATCCCAAAGAAGACACTATCTTTGTTTGCCAAGAGTATAAGTAAACTTACTCTCTGCTCCAGAAGGACACACTATTTCTATCTTTCAAGGCTTTGTCATTATGCAAACATCCTTCAAAAAATGGTCCAGAACGGAGAGCACTCAGTACATCTGCTTGCAATACATGCAGAAACATGAGACCACCATGGAGAATTGTCTCCCAACTGCCATGTGATTAGTGTAGACGTGAGCATATATAGAATCCTGGCAATGGAAAGTGAGGAAACGTTTGCTACAGGATATTTGGGATTTTCTTCAGAGTAAAAATGTGGACACAAAGCAGATATATTCTTTGTTTGGGTATTATCCTTTGCACATGAGCCCTTCGAACTGTGAGGAGGAGCCAAACCAACATACAGGCTACGTTACATCCAGGCTGAGAATGGCTGAGCAAGAAGACAGAGAAATGTGGCACATTAACTCTAAGTTGCTGCATTTATCAACTCTTGAGGTTCTCTCACCTCCAGACTTCATGTTATGAGAGTTGGTAAATATGCTATTTATTGTTTGAGTCTGTCACTTGCAGCCATAACATGAGCTGTAATAAACTCCTGCTTTCAAATAAGTTCCCTGACACTCAAAGAGTTTTAATAATTTGTCAAGATTGAGACAGATAAAATTACTATTAGAGATAATAAATCATGCAAATTCTCATATGTAGAATGACTTTGACTCCATGTGTCAAAACCCATCTTATCTTTCTGGAAGCTATATTTTTGCATTACATTTTGCCTGTACTCAACAGTAAACTTGTGCTTTCATAAAAGCTCACATTTAAATACAGCGTCTTTTGAAAGTTCAATTATTTTCATATGAAAATTAACTTCCTAAAAGCCCAGCTTCCTATGGTCTATGATTATGCTTCCTATGATTAATACTCATCATATATTTTTCTACACTTAATATATCCTACATACAATGTGTAGTAGATGTTCTTTATGGCTACTCATTACTTTCTTTAAATGCATTAAGTTCCAAATGTCAACATGTTCATCTTTGGGCCCAAGAGTTTTGGGTTTTTTTTTTAATTGAAACTATTAAAAGATGTAATATTCATCATGGAACCCACTATCATCACTACCACCAGCAACTGTCAATGAATTATTGTCAGGAGATGATATATAAATACTCTAGTTCCATTATTCTTTGGGTAGAATAATTTTTAGATATGTTATTCATCTTTTTTCAGAATTGCACTATGCTCTAGATTCTTATTAAATAGCTCTGAAGCACATTTAATAGCTCACCATTTATTGACAGATTTCCCTTCCTGTATTATGTCCCCCACTTCTAAAACCATGTTTTCTGCTCTTCCAAGTAATTACTTACATTCAAATTCTTGTCTTTGGATCTGATTTTGAAAAACCCACACTAAGACAGTTTATCAGAAGTGGTCCCAAGAACAAGTTCCTGGATCGTTATAGTCAAATGACAACAAGAAGCCCATTGGTTGTTCTGGTGGAGGAAGCATAACCCCTGGAACGCTATAGTGTTACAATGATTAAGTCTCACCTGTACTGAATTGGGATAGGATAGAGATAAAGGGGGATGCATTGATCATGTAATTTTTCAACATTTGGCTTATATGATAGTAATGGGAATTTCAAGAAATATGGAGTTGGTTGGTTCTCATTAAATGCCAATGATGCAAGAAAGAAAGGAAAGGACAGGTTTAGTTTTGCCAACCACCGATTCAGACCACAATAGAAGAGTCAGAAGTTTTTATGTGGAGCCAAAGACTCTCACCTCTTGTAGCTGGCTAAAAACAAGGCCCAGGATAAGATTGTGAATGAAGCAAATTGCAATTTTTGTTTTGCCCTTTTTTCTCCCTTTCAGTCACTGGAGGCCTTTGTTATAGAGTAAGGATTATGATGCAGAAGTATTGGGACCTTGAAATTTAAATGACAACATCTGTGTGAATGTACTAAGCAACCTTGAACCTCCACATTTCATGAATGCCCTGGGACTGTAGAAGTGGCTTACTGCCCCTTGCTCAAGGACAGAAAATTGTCCTTGTCTGAGGACCATGCAGAGGACTTACATGAGGCAGATGCCTCAAGAAATAATAATTGTTCTCTGAGATTTGAACCCATCTTCCCTTGCACATTCTAGGCAAATAACTAGGATCATATTTCAGCATAGCCTAAGCGAAGTATTTCTTCTGCTTTAGAAGATAAATGTTTATCACTAATAGACCTGCAAGACATAACTAATATATCTACTGCCAAGAAACATTAGGAGTTTCCTGGGTATAGATCATAAGGATGCTTGACTAGGGTGCCTTGATAGAATATTGAGGAAAGTATAAGAGGAGAAGAGTGAAAGTGCTTATTCCCAAAGATCCAATGATATAACAGCTGTCGATATTCCCTACTAGACCCCAGAAACATCTACTTTGTTATAACAGTAACAATGGTGGGAAGGGAACTAGCATCATTAAGAAGCTCACTGTTGGTTGTTCTTTGTAAATCAAGATTGACAGTAGGGTAAATCTCTATGGTATTGAGCTCTCTAGGGTCAAAGGAGATAATACAATTCTGAGATAATAAGGATCATGTAGAAACATTTAATTGTCAGAAGCAAAGTAGATGTCATCTAAGGGGACCTGACTTGCAATAATCTATAGTAATATCTAACATACCATGATATTCCAAGAGGTGAGATAGAGAAAAAGATGACAAGTGCCTTCCTTGACCTATGTGACCAGAAAAGATCAAGAATGAGAGAACTAAAGAGTGACATCAGTGGCCACAATGGAAAACCATGATGTCTCATCTAGTTTCTACATATGAGGCAATTCTATGACCCAGAGCTCATTGTTTAAGGTGGAGGCTGGGTCATTTTGCAAAAGAACCCAAAGCAGCAAAATATATTGAGTAATGATTTTCCTTCATATTCCCCAAAGTTACCTTTAGTCACTTACTAAAATATTTGTACAATGGGAAAATGGGTCTACTAAAATTTTTAGGATATTTGAATAAAGAATGTAAAATGACAATGATACTTGAAGACTCAAATGCCATCAAGACCCTACTGTTAGATTGGGACATTTAAAGGCCAGGTGATAACTGGGATCCTAACTAAAGCCCATCTCACAATGCACCCAATTATTTTCCAGGCCTACTTCTCCTGGATGGAGATAATTTGTTGTTGTCTTGATTCACACATTGGTTTCTTGTCCTCTGGGGTAAAAGCCATAATGATAGGAAAGGCCAAGAGGAAGCCCTCACACTACACTCTTTTCCCTGGCTGATATAAGTAAATCAGAACTAATGCTCTACTCTGGATAAAATGGTAAATATTAGTGCTACTCTCAATAACTTAAAGGATCCAGGGTCACCACTTATCTCCCTGTTTACTAGTCTGGTTCCTAAAAAAGCCACATGGATTACAGCAATGACAGACTACCGTAAATTATTCAAGTGGTAGTCCTAAACACAGCTATTGTGTTGCAGGTGGTATGTAAGATTTTACATAAATTCTAGGACTTGGTATCTAGCTACTGATTTAGCTAATACATTCCTTTAATCCCTGTCACGGAGAATCAGAATCATTCACATTCACTTGGAATAAATAGCAGTATAGATTCAGTTTTGTCATTGGATGAGGTTGACTCTCTTCATCACAAGAAAGTCAGACAGGACCTTGATCATCAGGACATTATACATTACATCACACTGATCTACTACATTGAGGGCACCATATTAATTTTACCTAAAGGAAGGTGGCATGTGCACTGGATGCCCTCGTAAAACCATATGTATCACGGGGTAGAAGATAAATCATTAACAGTTTCCAGAATGAAGAAGATGAATTGTCTAAGAAAGGTTGGTAGCACCGCTAAATTTAGCACATCAACATGAAAGTTATGGCTACACCCGATTGGCTGGTACACTAGTAGGCAAAAAGTCGTTCTTATGCCAGAATAGAAAATTGATCCTGATTATTATGGGGTGCTAAGACTGCTGCTCTATAATGTGGAGAAGGAGACTCACTTGAACAGCCCTTTTGTGATTCTATGTCTAGTAGTAATGGTAAATGGACACCTGCAGCCACTTTAGTCTGCCAAGGACATGATAGCAAGGGGCCCCAATTCATCAAGAATGAGGTCTGCATTATGCCATCAGCCAAACGTTCCAAAACAGAAGTACTGGCCGAGAGTGAGGGGAATCTAGAATGGGTAGAAGAGGGGAAAAATGATGGATATTAATTGCAGTAGTGAAAACTGTAATTTGTTCCACTAACCCTCCTTTATGATGTCTCTCTCCTCCCTAGAAATTGTGACTGGCAACCATACTAAAGAAGCAGGAATGAGAGGGAGAAAATTTAACACGAGGCATGAGTAAATCAGAACAGTACAAAATGCAGACGTTAACATCCGCTATGTATTTCACATCCCTTGATACTCTTGATGCGTTCAGGTAGACTTCCAAGTGTCAATATCTATAGACATGTGCCCAAGGGTTTTTTTTTTCTTTAAACTCCAGAAAGCTGTGGTGCTCGTGATTGTAAAGCAGCAGTCTGGAAGTGCCAAGGAATGAATAGCCCTCAATCAATTCCTCTCAGTAGTTGGTATTCAGTTACCCAACTCCCTCTGTCCTCAGGAAGGATAAATCTGAGGACTAGGTTTTGGACCATTTTCTCAAGTTTCTCCTAACATTTAATATACTTAATAGTTCACCACTTAATAATTTTCTCTGTTCTGTATTGCTTGCCCCATTTTCATACCAGGGTTCTCTGCCCTTCCCAAATAAACTCCTTGCATTTGAATCCTTGAATCAGAGTTCACTTTTGGGAAAACCCCAAGTAATATACTACACTAGACAGGGGGATAAATGAATAGAAGATTGTATCCATGTCTGGAGAAATTTATATTTTGGAATTTAATACTGAGTTGTAAGAAAATAAACATAGTATTACGGTAAGGACAATAATAGAATTAAGAACAAGATGCCAGGAGAGATCAAAGAGGAAAATATCTAACATCATCTGAGAAGCTGAAAGAATGAGGACCATTGTGGAGGACTCGACATCCCTCTAGAGTCCTGAAGAAATGAAGAGTAGATAAGACAAGGTATGTAGCTCAATGGGAAACTCACTGTAGGATAGGATCAAATAAATCCAGGTACTTATTATTCATTATAACTGTTCAACCTTTTGAGGTAACCTAAACCAAACTTTGAGAGTTTCTAATGTGACTCATTTCTTGTATTTGCCCTTGTGGAAAATTTTCTAAATAACATACCTGCCCCCTTAGATAGCTAATCAGGCAAAGAACCCTTTGCATCTATGCTTCTTGAGCTTATGCAACTGCCACTCAGATGGAAGTTAGTTTTCTTCCCTTACTTCTGAAGAGAGGTTAATGGATATCTTTTGCATGCTTTTTATGAGCAGATTTCTGGAAAATGAAATTTCCCAGTTCTACAGTTCATCACACTCATAGCTGATTGCAAAAATTAGTGATTAGAAATGGGAATATGAAGTGAACAAAATGTAATTTCCTCCCATCTTTGAAACTGCTTTGAGATAGAAAACATTTGCTGTTTCATGTTCTGATGTCTTCTCATATAATACACTGTCAGTAGTAATGAGTTGAGTGAAGGTAGTTTATTTCTCTCATATAAAGAAGTGATGTGCAATATTCACAGGATAAAAGTTATCTTCAAAACAAAATATATATTTCAGTATTTTCTTGATTGATTAATGTACCAGACACCTAAAATTCTTTTCTCTCCCCTTTCTAAACTTACAAAAAAAAAAAAAAAAAAAAGTGTAGTTTTCTCTATGGACTTGCTACTCACCACTAGTCATTTGTTCCCAATGCGTACTAGACTACATGACATTGCTTATAGAAGGATTTGTTCTTTCACAAATGACTTGCTTGGTCCAGTACAAAATGATTGTGTATAATGTTTCAATAGCTATTTTTAGGTGAATAAAAGGATGATCCAATTAAGATTGTTAAATGGTGCACTAGCTAAATGCAAATCAAGACTCTGTAAAGAAAGACAATGAGGGAAAATTATTTATGTCTTACTTTCTATTATAAAAGAAGCAATTCTGGAAGACAAACTAATCATGGTTTCTTTTATAATTGAGTAGTTCCAGGGAGCTTATAAAGTTACTAGGAAAATTCATTCATATACTAAAGCTCAAGCACTGCCTAGCCCCTGACAAGAGTAATTTTCACCCTTATTTTTAAACTCTGAGACTATTGTTAATGAATTTGCATGGTCTAGCAATGTGATATATTTAAAATGTATAGGGAAGAAATGAAGCCTCAGTATTGGATATATGATAATGGAGCCTCATATGTTTATATGGTTCTTCAAACATTTTTGAAGCATTTGTCATTTATATTTTTTGTAATCTTTTTCATAAAGTGCTTTCTGTGTGCTTTCTGTGTGCCCAAGTTGAAAGAATGAACATGAAGAATACATAAGTGAAAAATAACCTTCACAGTGATATAAGAAGGGATATTCAATTAAGAAAAACTTTAAAAGTAAGGTCAATATACTGAGTAGGTGTGAAAATGTTGATGTATACAAAAAATGTTCAATAAATCATATACATTCAATGTCCCTAAATGTATGCCAGTTGTGACCAAAAAATATGCATATAATTAAGCAATTAATCATCAAATAAAAGTTGAATGTCACAGCATTAAGGAGTTCAATCCCAGTATAGTGCCATTAACACAAGAACGCTTTACCTTTCATTGCTAAAAATTAGATTTTTTTCAGTAGGTAGGAATAAATAATGTTAGTAACATTCCATAATTTGCAGCTGCATACAATCTGTGATTTTCATATGTATCTCACAGAATCCACTGCATTAGTATCATTCCACTCTATTGTGTGGTGGAGATGATCAAGAGATGGCGGAGTCCCACCAAGTTTGGGAGAACCACTGAAACACTCATATGTGGGATTTAAGAGACAAGACAAATGAATAAACAATAAAAGAGACCAAACAACAGACACAAATACAGAAAACAAGCTGCTAGTTGCCAGAGGGGAGGTGGTTGGGGAATGGGTGAAATAGATAAAGGGGATTAAGAGTACATTTATCGTGATAAACACTGAGAAATATATCTAATTTGTTGAATCATTACATTGTATACTTGAAACTAATATAACACTGTATGTTAATTATACTTGAATAAAAAGGAAAGAAAGTGGTTAAGACTTGGCATTTTATAACTTCGAACACCTCTTGTCTATACTATAGTATGTTAATATTTTAAATATAATTTTAAAAAGGATACTAGTTTGAAAATGCAGACAGATATAACAACAACTGCTCTACAAAGAATATGGTAAGACCAACAGTACTGGGACACATAGAGAATTTAAAACCTAAAATAACTCATGCTCAATGAGAGCAAGAACTGTATCTGTCTTAGTGAAGGGCACAGTGCTGGACACAAAGCAAGTGCTCAGTAAATATCACCGAAATAGGAGAAATAAAAGAGTAATAATAATGACCAACAATCCTGAACATTGTTTCTTTCTAAAGTATTTTGCTTCTTTCTAAGATGAACCTAGATGCATTCAGATCAACAATAAAAATAAATAAAATATAACACATATACATGCATACACAGAATGGAATGACATGATAAATAGCTATCAAAAGAGACTATTTTTGCATTTACAAAATTGTATATTCTTTATTACATATCAGTATTGTATAGAATTATGACTTCTAAAGACTATTATTCAAAGTGGTAGCTTTACCAATTACTAGTTGTATGACATTGGGCAAATCTATTAACTTCTTTTTTTTAAGAATTTAAAAAATTTTTTGTTTATTTGACAGGGAGAGTGAGATAGCGAGAGAGAGAGAGCACAAGCAGGGGGAGAAGCAGGCGGAGGGAGAGGGAGAAGCAGGCTCCCTGCTGAGCAAGGACTGCCCCCCCACCCCATGCAGGACTCCATCCCAGGACCCTGGGATCATGACCTGAGCTGAAGGCAGACTCTTAACCTACTGAGCCACCCAGCCACCTAAATCTATTAACTTCTATAAAATCATAGCTACTCATAAATGAGCTCTGAGGATTAAATGAATTACCTCATGTAAGTGCTTAGAGAAGTGTTTGGTACATTGTTAGTGCTATATTCATTTTAGCTATTATTGCTTATTACATCATAAGGAATAGAAATAACATTATACCCTTATTTTATCTCATTTGACCTATTATAGTATCCTCCCCATCACTATTTTTTTCCTTTCCAAGTCATCCTATATACATTCCATTTAGAAAAATCTTTCTAAAACATGTTCTTGTTATAACAAGAACATGTTTTATGTTTTGACGTAACAAAAACATGTTTGTTATGTCTTGTTACCTTACAAAGAAAACAATGTTCAGGATTGTTGGCCAGACCTATACACAAAAATGTCCACTGCCCCCCCATTATATATGAAATTATATATTTTTATATATATATGAAATTCTTAGCCTGGCATTCAAAGCTTCACCCAACCTAATTTTACAATCTTATTTTTTACTGTTCCCTTTTACTTATCTTTCCTATAAATTAAACTGAATTACTCATTTTCTGAAATGACCCTGCACTTTCCCTTCTATGATTGGCTGTCCTGACATTTCTTTTTGCTTACAATGTTGATTCTCCACATCCTCTATGAATCTTAGAGTCCAGTAGTTTGAATTAGTATATTATAAAGATATTATAAATATAAAGATGTGTACATGAATACGGATGGTCTCTTGCTACTGAAACTACTCATCCATCAATTTTGTGTATCACAGCAGGATTAGTGCTTATGGTATGCATTTTTTAAAACCATCTAGTATTTCTTGGCTTATTCACTAAGACTCTCCATCTCTTCCTGGATTTATGGGTGACAAATTCTATTTCATCACCTTGGAGACCTTGTGCCACTATAATACATTGTTTACATCACCTACAAGGTGACATCTTATGTTATTGAATAGTCTTGCTGAGGGATACCTTATCTTTGACAACAACCCAAGGCCAGCATGCAAGTTTCATTTTATGTGATGGTTGATCCAATTTTACCGCAGTTTTTGTTAACTCATAAAATTTGGTTGATGTTTTGATTCTGATAAGTAATTTGCCATATGATTATGGGAGGCCAATTCTTTTGATAAAATGTTCTCTATGTAAACTGGAGAATAAAAAAAGAAGAGGTGAGTTAAATATATCCAGCTCAGTGAGAGAAACAAAGTAGATTTTTATTCAGATTATGAGAAGAGGATTAGATTTTTAATTGAAAGTCTTGGATTTGGGCTCTTGTTTGATTGGTTTGTAGTGTAGGGCCGTTGATTCACCTTTAGTTTGTGTAGCATTGTTATGTGGGGGTACTGGTGTCTAAACAGCCTACCCAACAAAGTTGTGACGAGCAAATGAGACCCTGTGCCTCTGAAAACTTGGAAATTTTGTGCTACACCAATGGAGGGGATTATTGTTGAAAAAGAATGAGATAATTTTTAAGCTTCTTTTGTATGTTTAAGTGTAATGATATTGTGACTTCAGTTAAAACATCGGTAGTTTTAATACTTGTTTACTTATTAATTATAATATGAATATAGATAATCTGATAATAGATTTGCTATTTTCTGCCCACCACTAAGCCGGGTTCATCATAACTATAGAAGAAAAGTCTCTGCCTTCTCAGAGCCTTGGAGGAGGGAGGGCCACTTGCTTTTGAGGAAGGAAGCATGAATACATGGGCACCAACTGCTAGGGTTTCAAAGTAGTAGGGAACCAAAGAAATAGGCACTGGTTTTCTATTGCTGCCATAACAAATTACCACAAACTATGTGGCTTTGAACAACTCTAATTCATTCTCTTATAGTCCGAAATTTAGAATTCTGAATAGTGAAAATGTCTGAGTTGTCAACAGGGCTAGTTCCTTCTGGCAGTTGTAGAGGAGAATCCATTTCCTTACTTTTCCAGCTTCTAGAGGCAGCCTCCATTCCTCAGGTAGTGGCCTAGCATCCGTCTCTTCTCCTCCAGCTTCTGGCATCACATCACTTTCTCTGACCTTCTTGCTGCCCTCTTATAAGGATGTCTGTGATTATATTGGACCCACCTGGATAATCTCATCAACTCTCTAAAAATACTTAACTTAAACACACCTTCAAAGCTCCTTTCCTATGTAAGGTAACCATTACAGGTTCCAGGGATCGGAAGTGGATAGCTTTGGGTGTGGGGCCTTATTCAGCTTACCACAGAAAGGGAGCTTTCCACTTTCAAAATAGTCCATATATTATGGACTACTAACCCCCCTAAATTACTGAATTTTATTGTTTCAAGACAGTGACTACTAATTAAAACAGAGGCAAAACTGTGAATTGAATATAGAAATTACTTCTCTAATTTCAATACTTTTTCCCTATGTTTTGTGACTAGAAGTTCCTAATTAAAGCAATACTTATATAGGATGACCAGCCTCTTCTTTCTTAGTATATTCTGATGGACTTTTAAAATAGGCTTACCCATTTTACTTTGTCTTCACTTTGAGCAAAACTGCTTTAATGATCTTACCATGTTCTGTCCCAAATGCCCACTTAGATAACATTAATTTGAGGACTTATTTATTTATTTATTTATTTAAAAGATTTTATTTATTTATTTGACACAGAGAGAGAGAGAGGAATCACAAGTAGGCAGAGTGGCAGGGAGCGGCAGAGGGAGAAGCAGGCTCCCCGCCGAGCAAGGAGCCCGATGTGGGACTCGATCCCAGGACCCTGGGATCATGACCTGAGCCGAAGGCAGACGCTTAACGACTGAGCCACCCAGGCGCCCCTAGGACTTATTTATTTATGAGAGAGAAAGAGAGAGAGAATGAGCAGGAGGGGCAGAGGGAGAGGGAGAGAGAATCTCATGCCAACTCCACACTGAGGATGGAGCCCGAGGTGGGGCTCGATCTCACAACTCTGAGATCATGACCTAAGCCGAAACCAAAGCCAGGTTCTCAACTAACTGCACCACCCAGGCACCCTGAAATTAATTTTGAGTCAGAATGTCAATGATCGAAAGCTTTCAACTGGGAAAACTGAAATGAGATCAAGTGTTGGCTGTAAGTCTCTATTACAATGTTGCCTGGCAACATAGTTGCAGGTTTCCATTATAAAAAATGATACTATTACACAAAAGTATCTTAGGAAAGAAAGGAATGATAGGGAGTTCTAAGCTTACAAAGAAGCTATCATTTCAGACTTAGGAAAGTAAAGTCATTGAGCCATCCAGTGGAGGTCATAGAACTAAAAGGATAAATTATGATTTAAGTCTATAGAAATTCTAAAGTTAGTGTTTCCTTATTTCCTATTATTTACATTCCAGTGCTTTTCAGTCCTTTCCAGCCTAATATCTTGGAAAAGCAAAAAACCAAAAATCATTAAACAATATTAAAAATCATTAAATCAAAAAATAACATACAAGTATCATGAAATACTAATCCCCAGATCTACAGTAATACTGAAGTCTTTTTAAATATTTTGACATTTATTTATGTGAGCTTCAGAATGTTACAATTTTTTTTTACATCGATAAATAGAGCTAAAGTGTTACTTAAAGCTCATTTTGAGTTGAATGAAATGTGACATAGGTAATAGTAGGGATCTATTGGTTTAAGAAAAGCTGTAAAACATAAAGTCACACCAAATAATGTAAAGAGTCAAATTTCTTCAGATGTTTTATCTATGGTGCTATATTAATATGAAGTGTCATTCATAATAGAAAGAACAAGAAGTTCAGGTACATTGGCATGTTGGTTTAATTTTTAACAGGACGTCAATTTAAGTATTGATGACATTTGTTTATATTACCCCTCAAAATTTAACAGTAGACATCATTTTAAGGGTATCTACTAAATTCAGGGTAAAAGTCTCTATCTACCTTTATGTAAATCCTGTATTAACATTCTTCTAATAGGCTTGCCAGTTCAACAGGGGCCTTCAAGGCTTCCAACTGAAACGTGTATTGGTCAGCACGCTGCCCTAGAGAGTGGCGTTCCATGAGTGGGTGTTTCCTACGCCAACAAGGCTAGAACCCAGTTGCAAATGCAAGTCTTCTAAATCAATTAGGGGGTCCTTGTCAACTCCCAACTCCTTTTTTACTATGAAGGTATCAGAGGCTCTGGGTCCCTCTCCTGAAACGCAACTCGTTTTGCTTTCTGCATGTGGAGATCAAAGACCCCTCTCCAAGTGTTGGATAGAGTCCAGGGGACTGAGCATTCTGTGAGCCCTATACCTAAAAGTTGTCCTAATAAATAAACTCTAAGTCTACACCAATTGTCATTTCTGGTTTTATTTGCACCCATCATTCAACCCTTCATTATTCAGATGAAATTGTTGTGCTTTAAAAGTTTTAATTGGTTTTCTTGTGGACATGAGGACTCCAGAGACATTACACAAGCCAGGGCCTGTTTGCCCAAAAGATGTTTCAACTATAAAATGAAAAATCATAACAAGATGATAAGAACAACAGGCATGTATAAGTATCTTACTTTTTGAATGTTTGTAGTGGTCAAAAATTATTTAAAACTAAAATATTATCATCAAAGACCTTTCTGGATCATTTCATACCTAAAATAATTTGTCTAAGTGGCCTGTAGATGGCTATATTAATTTCCTAGGGATGCCATATCAAATTACCACAAAGTGGGTGGCTTAAAACAGAAACTTATTCTCCCACGGGTCTGGAGGCCAGAAGTCCAAAGTCAAATGTCAGAAGGCCCAACTTCCCTATAAAGGTTCTAGGGGAGAATCCTTCTTTGCTTCTTCTAGTTCCTGGTGGCTCCTGGCTTTCTTTGGCTTGTGCTATTGTATATCTAATCTTTGCTTTAGTCTTTCCATGGTTTTCCTCCCTATATCTCTCTGTGTCCTTTTCTATATCTTATCAGGACATTTTCTTTGGATGTAGGGCCTACTCAACTTTAATATAATCTCTCCTCAATCCTTACCTTAATTAAATATGAAAAGACTCTACTTCCAAATCAAGTCACACTCTGAGGTTCCGAGTAGACATGAATTTTTGAGGGACACTGTTCAATTCACTATGATGGTATATGATAAATGTTTATATAGGTAATTTCTAAGGAAGAGAAAAGCTTTGTTTTACATTTTAGGAGAGTTCCTAATCTATTACATACCATGGTTGGCCAAACATTCAATAGAAACATCTAGTATGGTTCTGGTATCTTTGTGCAGAGTTTCATCCAATGTTCCAAAAGTCCCAGAGCTAGTGAAAGAATAAGATGGGGAGAGGGAGATAATTTATCCCCAAACACCCTAGCCACACAGGTAGATTATGTTAAGCATTCCTAGCACCTACTTCAGTAGGGACTGGGGAGGAAGTAACCAAAGAAGACCGAGTCACTGACTATCTGCTCCTTCTAATCGTTTGTTCTATTTTCTGAAGCAAGGATTCTCTCAAGATCCCATGGTGCCCTCTGGTGAAATAGTTGCAACTCTCCTGAGACGGATTAGCTTTTCCTGGTCTTCCTTTTTGTTGTTGTTCATAAGGACCTATAACCAGGTTCCTTTTCTCCCAGGGACAGAAGAAACATACTGATGACTGGTCCATCCTCACCAAAGTTTCTATGTAAAAGTCAAAATCAAAGACTCCTTTCTCATTAGTATATAGAGCTAAGTGCCAAGAACCTTATCTGTTTTTCCACCTTTATTGCCTCTACAGTATGTGCAATACCAAAAATTAATGGAATTATATAATAAATAGTTACTGACAAGAATGCAAAGCTTTTGCTTTCTTTTGTTGAAGTACATAAATATGATCACTCTTCCTCTCCTTCCCTCATCTATCAATATAAAATAATCACAAATTGCAAATGTAAGAAAGCACTTTAATAGCCAACAAGATAATTGAATGGATCTTTGTACATGTATTTGCTTAAAATATTTGGGACAACGTCATAGCCCATGTGATTGCTTCATATTTTTAAAAATAGGAACAAGTAGAAATTGTAAGGGAAAAAATTAATATGTACTTTAAAATGAATATACATTATTTGAAGTCTATTGCCTTCCCGATTGTCTAACTTTTCCCAGTATGACCATGTTGTTATATGTAAATTGTTTATTAAAAAAAGGCACTGGCCTCCTTGTGACTCATTTCATAACATTTCTTTTTAAAAAGAAATATAAGGTGAATTACAGAGACAAGTATAATACAACAAGATAAAAAAAATTAAATGAATTTGTAAATAAGGGTGAATGGAAATAAATTTTAATACTGTATTGAATTCTTCCAGGAATGCAATAATTAGACAGACTCTATAAAATCAGGCTCTGTCCAGTTGTTGGAGGAGGATTATAGATTGACTGCATGGTTCCTACCAGCGAGGGTATTCAAAGAATCTTGAGACCTTAAACTTCTCCATTATGTTCATAAATTGAAATACACCAGTGAAAATATGAACAGCTTTTCTTTGATATTAAATAATGAAAGACGCATCTCATGTGGCTTCTCATAAAAGGGATTTTGGGCTATGTGGTGGGGTAAGTCCTCATTTATAGCCCCAGAATTAATACAATAATGAATTGTAGGCTGATGTTTGTATTAAAATGTCTCGGGGCGCCTGGGTGTCCCATTAAGTCATTAAGTGTCTGCCTTCGGCTCAGGTCATGATCCCAGGGTCCTGGGATCGAGCCCCACATCGGGCTCCCTGCTCGGTGGGAAGCCTGCTTCTCCCTCTCCCACTCCCCCTGCTTGTGTTCCCTCTCTCGCTGTGTCTCTTTCTGTCAAATAAATAAATAAAATCTTAAAAAATAAATAAATAAATAAATAAATAAATAAATAAATAAATAAATAAATAAAATGTCTCAATAGAGGCCACAATGCAAAAGAGCAGTTCAGTGGAAACCAGTTCTAAGAGGTTTGTAAGCAATTCGGAAACACACGCAGCAGCTACAGAAGAACCACCAAATTAGAACGATCCTGGCTCAGAAGATCAATGTGAAAGCACACCTCAACTGTTACGAAAATTATCAAAATTTGCTTCATACCAGCTGCAAGTCTGTTTAAGTAACAGTTTATATTCTTAAATTATTCTTGAGTTAATGAGCTTTCAATAAAATATATCAGTTAGAAATATCATATATATATAATTTCATAAGAAAACTTTAGAAATTCATCTAAGATGTTTAGTAACATTCAATTGCGTGTTCATTTTATAAAACTAATAGTAGGAACAGCAAGTGAAAGATGACTCAGGAATGTTAAAGCATTATTACAGGAAAAATGAGAAAGCATAAAAAAAAAATAGAGCATTATTTTCATAGTATACATGGATAAGCCTCAGTTATTAAGGTTGATCTTATGCTTGAATCCATCATAAAATGAGAAGATGGAAGACTGAAGTTGTATTTCTGGCAGAGAAGAGCATCTTTGGTAATAATGTAAATGAGCAATGGATTTGTAAGTGTTCCTTAAATCTTAATATACTTGAGGGTAGAAAACAGATGATACTAATAATTTGTATGATGATTTTTAAAATGTTACATTTTGGGGCGCCTGGGTGGCTCAGTCGTTAAGCGTCTGCCTTCGGCTCAGGTCATGATCTCAGGGTCTTGAGATCGAGCCCCGCATCGGGCTCTCTGCTCAGTGGAGAGCATGCTTCTCCCTCTCCCACTCCCCCTGCTTATGTTCCCTCTCTCGCTGTGTCTCTCTCTGTCAAACAAACAAAATCTTTAAAAAATAAAAATAAAAAAATAAAAAAAATAAAATGTTACATTTTATAACTTACTTGAAAACTGACATGGTAAGATAATGAAATCTCTTGAAATCAGAGGAAAAGAATGATGATCTCAGCACACAACCATGAACAGCACAAAAATCAGGTAGGCAGTATGTATTTTGAATATTTAAGAATATAAAATTATTATTAGTTAAATAATTTTATATCATATTTTAGACAGATGTTTTATTATAAAAATAACACATAGAACTTATGGAAAAATTATAAGTATTAAAATATAAAAGAAGTAAATAAAATCCCTGTAACTTCTCCTACCAGAAAAAGTCACTGTTAATATTTTTTGGTTGTGAGGGTTTTGTTCCGTTTTTCACTTATCTACATATCACTCAGTATTATAGAAATGATCTAAGAGAGCAAACAAAATAGTATTTACTACTTATATTGTTGGAAATAACTAAAAGCAAAACTTATGACAGAGACAAATCTAAATTTCCTATAACTATTATTTGTTTTTAATTACATTTATCTTTTTCTAGGATTTGAAAATATTAACTCAAACACCGGGGTTTATGTCTCTTTTTCAAGATCTTCAGAAGTACTATTAAAATTATTAACACTTTATAGCCCTTCAAAATTCACAAACCACTTTAAAAATTTTATTTATCATATATAATCTCAAATGGCACCTGTGACATTTAAATGTTACCTACAGAGTACTTAGCAAGGTAGAGCTGCACACAAGGTCTTGCAGCTTTTGTGTTGAGACAGCTTTTTACCAGGAAAACAGAGAACCTTCTAATGCAAACTGCTCATGGTTCCAACTGCCCAATCTTGTTTGTTATAATATATCGATCATATAGCAGGGCACCTGGGTAGCTTAGTCAGTTAAGCGACCAACTTGTGATTTCAGCTCAGGTCATGATCTCATCGTTCCTGAGATCCAGCCTGCACCTGGCTCCTTGCTCAGCAGGGAGTCTGCTTGACATTCTCTCCCTCTGCCCCTCCTCCCACTCACATGCTCATGCTCTCTCTCTCTCAAATAAATAAATAAATAAATAAATAAATAAATAAATATCATTAATAAAAATATATTGATCATATAGAGAACTTCACCTTAATACAGAACACCATGGCATTTTTATCTGATTCTGTACTATTGCTTTGTGGCCAGTGGTTCTTATAATTTTTTGTCCCTCCAAGGTCATTGGAGGATGTATGTTCACAGGACACTTTCAAGAATGGTAGGATTTTCTTCTCACTAGACTGAAAGACTAGTAGTGAACAAGGAAACTAAGAGACTTTAAGAGCATATGATCACCACCCACTCTGCTGCGGAGACCAGTAACACTGTCTGCTCAACCACCCTGAAAGTCCTCCATGGTCTATCTGAGTACCCCCAGCTGTAGGGACTGCACCTGTTCTCAGAATCTTATGGGGCTAGAGCACAAGTTTTCCAACTTCTGGGCAGCTGGCAGCATTCTTCTCAACTATTGGCACCAAAATCCATTCTTCTTGGCTCTTGACCCCCAAATATTTATCACCCCTCTCACAAATCCATTCTTTTGCCTGTTCACAAAAGGGAAAGCCACAGAAGATTGGGAATCCCTCTCCTGGAGAGACCCCAAGGGGACCTTTCTGGATCCTGCGCAAGCATGGCACTCTGCAAGGTGGTGAGAAACCAGAGACCCTTCCCTGCTATCTCTGTCGTCTGTGACTTCCAGCCTGCAACAACTGATGCCCCAAGCCTCTACAAACTCATATATATAAATATAAGGCCTTTTATATAGTTGGGGCCAAAGAAAATATTTAAAGGAATTATAGTTAGGAGAAGGATAGGTAAGAGTAGCAAAATATAAGAAATGGATACTAAAGACACTATACTCAACTGTCATGTTTTTCAGCATTAAATAAACAGATATATGAAGATCTTCAGATATTCATTCTTCTTTGGAAAACATTTAAAAATAATATTGTTGCCATTTAATGGGTGCCAACTAAGCAGCAGACACCATATACGTTAAGAACTAATAAATTACCTCTAATCATCATGAAAACTTTATTTGACGGACATTATCATACATATTCTCATTTTACAGAAAACTGAAACTGGACAGTTTAAGTAACACAACAGTTTGAGTAGATGAGTAAGGGCTGAAACTCAGGTCTGTGGCTACCAAGTCCCACAAAGTTCTAGTACATCACTCGGACTTAAACTGATGTCTATGTTTTCTAGTGGGAAAAAAAAAGTATTTAATATCATAGCTGCTCATAGAAAATTAAGAATTTTATATTAATGATACTATTTGCATAGGAAATATATGCAAAGTTGGGAGAATGACTAGAAGCCAGAGTGTACCTGATTAGAAGAAGCATATTTAATTATAAATGCTATGTTAGCCAGTTGAAGAGAGATTTACGTTGAACAGTCCTAACTACAGCAGAGAGTTCCAGTTTACACGTACCTCTTATAAAGCACAAATTGTCCTTTAAAAATATAGTCCACCTTAAAAATTCATTAGGAGGGGCACCTGGGTGGCTCAGTTGGTTAAGCATCCAACTCTTGATTTCAGCTCAGGTCATGATCTCAGTGTAGTGAGACTGAGCCCCACGTTGGGCTCCTGCTGAACACGGAGGCTGCTCAGGATTCTCTCTCTCCCTCTTCCTCTGCCCTCCCCCTTGTAAAAAAAATAAGAATAAAAAAACAAATTCACTAGGAAATTACTACTAATTCAATGTGAATTGCCTTTCAGTGCCAAAGTAAAGATGGACAACAAGTTTATTTTCACTGTCATGTCAAAGCCCAGCAATTAGGAAAATTAAAAGAAAAGAAAAAAAGCTAATCTGTGGAAAACAGACTTTTCTGCAGTTAATTTCGTATTTGCTAGTGGGGAAAAAAACCTGCAGATATAAAATTTAGGTACTTCACTGGAAGTTTATTAATTTTTCAAATTTTTTTCCTGACTAAAATGTCATCAAGCTGTGGTCAAATTTCCTCATCTTCTCTGATGAGAAAAGTTAAAAAGAATTTAGTTGAGTTAAAAGAATTAGGTCTGGAGGTGGCCATGAATCCTCAAATAAGACACCCTCGTTTAGAAATAATATCTCTTCTTTCTTTAATATCACTACTCTAAGTTAGCTCTTTTACTCCCACTTGGAATTTATTGTATTGATATATAATATATGTGAATTTATTTGATATTACATGTTATAGATATGAAAATACCTATAATTTTGCTTAATAACTACATTTATAGTAATACATATGTTTTTGAAAAACAGTTTAAAATTATAATGGTAGCTATTTGTCTTTTACTATATGCTCTTTTTAATTCCTTTGGCCCTATAATTTTTTTTAAAGTTTTTATTGTTTCCTTTATTTGCTTGCAATTAGGAAAGGTTGTTTAAGAGATGCAAAATAATTTTATAGCTGAAACTTGCTCACCTCTAATCATGCCAAGTAACTGGTATCTCTAGAACTAAAAGCTATTATAATGCCCCACAGCATTTACTACTTTAATGGCCATTAAGGACTCTGAGAGGAATTAAAATAGTTAAGCTTGACACAGATTATTGTTATGACCCAAATACATACACTAGCCATCAAGATAAAGAGGCACCAAGATTTATGTGTCAAGGATGCTATGTCTCCCAAAAGGTTCAGGATGTGTTTTCTGGTTTTATGTTATGTGGCAGTTCACATACAGAAATAAACACAATAAAACCATAAAAAGAAAAAAAAATCCTCCGAGTTTGGCCATAAATATGTTCATATTTTATACTTGCCTTAGTGAGGAGGTTACAAATCAAATTTGCTTTTCTCTAATTCTTTAAATATTCTGGATTGTTTAAACAGTTTGATTCTCTCAATTCTTAACACATTCTGGTGGATTGTTTTTATTTCTCTTTCCCACTCAAGCAGTGTGAATAAACTTCTGTGAATTCTGCTAAAAGGCTTGCTGCAAATATTACTTGGAAGACTTTGGAAGCATCCTTTGTCATGACTGTTTTAAACCCAGTCTCAGTATAGTGCCTTTAACTTTTAATGCTGCCAATTGGAAAAATATAACAAGACAAAGCTGGAGAATTTGGTAATAACAAATGTGGTGAATGTCTAAGAAAATGACAATAGGGAAGTCATTATTTTCCCATCTCATGTGAAATCTATCGTCAGTATTTCTAATGTACTTCTATCATCTATCTTAAGTACAGATGGGTCCCATACTCTTTATTATAATTTGATTGCTTTGATCCTGATTATGTCTCGTTTTAATTTCACTGAAATGTTGCCAAGTTTCTAATTATGCAAGTGTTTTATTGCAGACATATGGTTTAAAACTAAGATATTTCTTCATAACTTTCTATTTTATAAAGGAACTATTGACACTTGGGCACAGAGCATAATATTAAAGTTTTAAAATCACAAACAGGCTTTATGACATTAGCTCGCTGGCCCATATTTATTGTCATTCTATTTTGGACTAAACATTTAATATGCAAATCGAAAAATGGATGTAAGATTTAAGATAAGGTAGGGGGGAAAAGGGAAAAAGTGCCAAAGAAAACCTGTATAAGCAAATCAAATACTGATTTTAAATGTATGTAGTCTTTTTACATAAATATTCGTATATTTGATATACTTAATATATTCTGAACAAAAATCATATTGATTTTAGTAGAAAAACAAGAAATGAAACAGTTTTTGATTTCATGCCAACATTTAAGTAGCTGACATTTAATTCATGCTGTTTAAAATTTCTGAGATGATAGAACTCAGATCATCATTTTATCTTATGTTTCTGATTTGAAATAACACACCTGAAATTTTGTGTAATTATTTGTGAGAATAAAAAAATCTACTAAAATTTAGATAGTGATATTACCTTATCTATAAATTTTAGTTGTTTAGCTACAGATCAATAGGTTTCACAGTATAATTAATTATAAAGTAAGTTTTTAATTGACATTTCAGATTGCTTAGCTTATTGATTTTTCAGAAGAACTCCCTCCCAAAGTTCTGTTAAAAAATGCATAAGGCTTTTTTTCTCTAAATAGGTTAAGAGTACAGACATTTTGCTTTCTTTAGCTTACTGATGAAATTATGTGTAAATGTTCAGAATGTCATTGGAACCTTTGTTGGTATCATTATCCAGAATACTCAGTCTCCTTCTCTCTTGCAAGCTTTTTGCTCTACATTTCTGATGCTTTATTCATCTTTCTGTATGCTTCACAGACCTGGGAGACTCTTTTTTGTTGAAAATACATTGTTGGATATCTTCAAAATTTTTCCTGGGTAGGTCAAGGATTTGCCTAAAATTCACCAGCTGGTCATAATTCTAGTATTCTTGTTTTTGTTTGTTTTATATCTGACTTTGATAAAAATAAATCCCCCTTTGAAAAAGTGGTATATCTAATTCAAAGTCATAACTTTAAAAATGTCAAAAAAATGATCTGTAAATCCTGTTGTATCTCTAATGTTCTATAGTTCTGTGGTTTATAAAATACTGTTCCATAGTTGTCCCATTTAATCCTATCTATCATAAAGTCTAGGATGTGGTAGGGGAGGATGTTTCTTCTCATATATATTTTAATATAATAAATATATTTTATTACCTATATAATATACGTGTACACCACTTTCCTAAGAATAAGAGAAACATAAAACCAAGGGCAGTCAAAGTGGAAAGAGCTGGCTCGGGTTTGTGTTTGAACCCCAGATCTAGCATTGACTAGACTGGGGACAAATTATCACCTCTGGAAGCCTCAGTTACCTTATTTGACAAAGAAGGATTGGGAGGATTAAACACACATAAGCCTAATACATAGCAGGGCTCAAAAGTTATTTTCCTTTACTTTTGACACTAAATACTATTTTCTTTAGGATATATTGTTCAGTTAGAAGTTACTGCATTGAAAATATGGGAATCTGGACTAATTCTACCATGAGAAAGTTTATTTAAAGTTTATTTTTGTGCCTCACACTGAATGAATTGGATGATTTATGCATTATCTTTATCAATAGATTTATTCACTAAGGTGCCTTACCTCCCTATCTCTTATTTGCCCACTTTTCTCTAACTCAATATCAACCAAGAAAGTCCAAGATCCTATCATCCACCAATTGGATTATCGAAAGTGTTATTTAATTTCTAAGGCATTTGGTCACAGCCATAATGGATTTACAGGATTAGTTATTTAGTTTGTTGAGTAGTTAGTTAGTTTTTATGACAAGAGGAAGGTATCCACTGATTATATAATCCTAACATTTGTGTCTTGTATAATGATTAGTGGTCACTTTTTTAAATCAATGTTAAATTTACAAAAGGTCTCCATTCTGCCACCAATCTACCAAAAGTACTGTTGTCAGAGCAAAATAACATCCATTTTTCTAAAACCCATGGTCATTTCAGAGTCCTCATCTTACACAACGTCTCAGGGGCATTTAATGTGATTAATGGTTTCTTACTTCTTGAAACATGTTATTTGCTTGAATTTGGGATCCACGCTCTCTTAGTCTTCCTCTCTCATCAATCCCTGATTGGTCTCTGTTTCTTGGGTGAAATAGCTGTTTTTTTCCTCATGTGTAATATTGGAATGGCCTAAGGCATAGTCAGTGAACCTCCTCTGTTCTCTACCTATACATACTTCATAGGGTTCTTATTCCAAAGCAACTGTGACTTTAAATTGTATCTATACTCTGTACTTGAAATTGTAGATTATTATACTGGACCTCTCTCCTGATTTCCAGAGCTATATATCCAGCTATCTAGCCATCATCACCTCATCCATGCTTAATAGGTATCCAAAACTTTGCTTTCTCTTTTTTCTTTTCTTCTCTCTTTTTTTTTCTTTTCTTTAACCAGCATTCATTTTCACTAATTTCTCCCCACCCCCAATATGGAAATCAGAGCCTAGAAAAATTAGAAATTTATTTCCCAGGATATTTTACCAGAGTTCCAATATAGATTTTGCCAATGAGAAGCATTTATCTGGAATTTGAGTGATCGTATAGATGGAAAACCGATTATTTCAATGGCAGTGATAAGGATACGTGTGGCATATGTAAAGTTTGATCAGAACCTTCCTCGCATTCTTTAGGAATTACTCACTTTTTTGCCAGAGGCAGCTGAGATAAATGCAAGCAGTTTTCATGACGCCTCGTACTTAGTGATTTCCTAAAGCTAGAAGTGATTTCCCCTGATCTTTTGGTCCCCTAGCCATTAAATAATTTCTAAAATTCTCATTCCATATGTTGAATATCCTCTTGTTTATAATATCAGAGTAGTTCCTATGTTTGGGTCAAACCTTGACTTTTCAATCAGTGAGGAGTTAGACCCTCAGAGACAGTTAACTGATTACTTGTTCTGGTTAGATATGAAGGCAGTAAATTTCTTCACTGGTGGAAAAAGAGAAACTTTTTCCATGGTATGCAGTAGCAAATTAATTAGGTAAATTATGTCCTATAGTTACATGGAATGAAATTTCTATCAGAAGCAGGTTTGGGATGATAAAGTAAGTTATTACTATAAAATGGTATCATGAAAAGATGAGTATAAAAAACTGGGGAGGACGGACTGCTTCTGAACATACTGGAAGGCAACAGAATGAAAATAACAAGTTCCGCCTACATTCTTAGACCAAGACATGGTTCAGAGAACTAATGTGATTCTACGATTGATGTCCCCTCGTTCTTCCCACATACCTCTTTAGAGAACAATCAGTATCAACTGTGAACTGTTAAATTATAGCACAAGTTCATTCACAATATTATTGGTAAACTTATATGAAACTTTAGGTCTCATTTAGGGACCTGTGAATTGGAGTGCAGCAGGTTTGGGTGAATGCCAATGAATCTGAGTACCTTAAAACTTCAAATTCATTTGCAGTTAGAGTCACCACCTTCTTCCCCCATCTAAGGTTATCCTCCCACTGTTCAAATACTTCCAATGTCTTTACTTAATACAATTACCTTATAAGGGGATATCCATTCTTTGTAAATCCCACATATATGAACATTTTTATTTGCAGACTTAGAAACCAGTAAAGTGAGTGAGATCCTACCTAGGTCAAGGTAACTTATATATCAAAAGAATTGTAAAATTTTACAAATGTATATCAGCAGAAATCTAGAAAACATAAATAAGAATGGATTCTAAAGGTGTGAGAATAGGAGGAGCGATATATTATTAGACCGAGTTAGACTGAGCCATGTTTATCAACATAGGAACATTGGCTATACATTCAGAATTCCGTGTTAGCTCAAGCATCTAGGAGTGGCAATAACAGTTCACTTAGTTGGTTAACCAAATCCTGGACACCATAGTGACCTTTGTTAGAAAAAAGTGATGGTGATTAATATAACATAATAAAAAAAAAAGTAAAAAAAAAAGAAAGAAAAAAGTGAGATGCCAGAAATCCTTTGCTATCTTTTAGAGCAAGGAATCCAAAGAATTAGAGAGGCATGTTTACACAGATTAATGATGGTGAATTCCTCACCCAACTATTTCCCTTGGGAGGGCCCAAAGGACAATTCACTTAACCACAGCATTAAGAACATGGGTGAAGGGACATTCTTAAAAACTTCTGGGACTATACTCAACAAGGGGGAATGAAGGTGAGAAATGTTGCCATGAATAATGGCATGCTGATATTTACATGAAAGGTGAGATTCTGGAAGGGCAGAGACAGCGTGCCCGCACTTCATCGTCGATGACCCAGTAAGCAGGCCAGGTGTAATGGGAAGCAGGGCCTGAGCTAAAGTCAGTAAGCTGGGCAAGCAGCAGTATTTGGCCATGGCTAATTGATCATGGGGTTTGTGGAACTGAAACGGATGAGCATACTACTAACTTCTTCCTTAATTTGTGTAATAGAAAAGAAGTCTCTTGTTTGGTGAATATACCTGACTGAGTCACTACAATGGACAGTCATGAATTCTCTCCCAATTCCAGGCTTGAGGAAATTTATTGTCCCATATCCCTTAAAAGAAGTAGATGATGGATCTGCTTGAAGAAGTACTAGAGATACTGCTAAGTACATGTACTCTAAATCTTCCTGTTTCTCCTATAATGTTCCTAATGTTCCCATGGCCATTTAAGAAGGTCACTGTGGTCTAGGGAAAGAAAATATCCAGGATTTTGAAGATATAATGGTGTGTTTGAAGTGAAAATCTTTAGAGATGTAAAACATCACTATGGCCCATGAATCAGGGAGGGGTTTGTGACAGTCTGATGATAATTGGAGTTTTGGATGGAGTCTATGTTAGAGTGAACTCAGTGTTTGCGGATTTACCCATGAATTTTTCTCCTTATTTGGAAACTCCCAAATTCCTTCTTTAGTTAAATTTTCCCTTGAACCAACACCTATTATGTTAGGAAGGACCAAGTGGAGGTTCCTAGAACCGGTTTCCCTACACCATTAATTTATATTTTAATAAAGTGGAAATCTGAAACTAGTACTACATCCCTGGAAGAATGACAGAATTTAGTGCCTCCATGAAAGACTTAAAAGATGTCTTTCATGGTAGATCTTCATGGTAGGTCTTCATTTAACTCACCTATCTGGCATATTTAAATATGACTTGGAAAATGACAGGGAATATCAACTGATGACTCCATTATCAGCTTAGGTACGAGATGTGGTTTCTTTACTGGAGCAACTAACAGAATGCTTTTTATCCTGATATGTGGCAATTGATCCATAGTCAATGTTGTTCAGGCAGGAAAATAAAGATCCATAGACTTTAGCAGTCAATAGAAGTAAGGTTTTCTTGGAGGAAGTGTTTGAATAACTCCTTCTGAACCACTTATTTTGCTGCTCCAGGAAACTGAAATCAGTGGTGGCAATTTGCTATCATCTCTGCACTCCCTGATGTCTTGAAGCTCATAGCAGCTTTTCCTGAGCTTTGCTCTCTAGGCCCCTCCTGTCGTTTTGTTATCTTTTAATTCTCTGTATTAAATCTCCTCTTGCTGCTTTCTTATATGTCATAGAATTGTATCTGTTTTCCTGAATGAATTTTTTTTTTAAAAGATTTTATTTATTTATTTGACAGGGAGAGAGCGAGAGAGGGAACACAAGCAGGAGGAGTGGGAGAGGGAGAAGCAAGCTTCCCGTGGAGCAGGGTGCCTGATGCAGGGCTCGATCCCAGGACCCTGGGATCATGACCTGAGCCAAAGGCAGACGCTTAACGACTGAGCCACCCAGGCACCCCTTCCTGATGGAATTTTGACTAACTTAACTCAGAGCTTTGTCCTCTCCAACTTTTCATAGTCTCTGTAACTAAGACCTTTGTTTATCTAATAGTTCAAGACAAGCCTTGCAGATGTTCCTGAAGGTACCCTTCATTCCCACCATTTCTCCCCTATAGCCTTCTTGCCCCCTGAGTTCAGTGTTTCCTACCACAGGGCATTGTAGGTGCTCCTGTTTCTGCCTCTAGTGCTCTTCTTCCCAGTGTTTTCACACCTCATTCCCTTACTTAATTTAGGTCTCTGCCCAAATCTCATCAGCTCAGAGACTTGTCTAACTACTGTTACCTTTCCTTATTACCATTGGCTTTATAACATATATTGATTTTGATTTTGACTGATGTGTTACTTTACTCTCCTCACAACTAGAATAAGAACTCCAAGAAAGCAGACACTCCATTTGTTTTAATTATTGATCTATCCAGGGGCAAGCTGGATGGCTCAGTGGGTTAAGCGGGGCTCTTGATTTTGGCTCAGGTCATGAGCTCAAGGTCCTGCGATGGGGCCCCACATTGTGCTTAGTGGGGAGTGGGCTTCAGGATTCTCTCTCTCCCTCTGCCCCTCCCCCTGCCCCACTCACCTACCTCTCTCTCTAAAATGAATAAGTAAATCTTAAAAAAAAATTATTGATATAGACACATTACCTAAAATTGGGTGTGCAATTAGTAGGAATTCAGTACAATTTTATTTTTTTGTTTATGTCTTTTTATTTTATCCATGCTAACATACAACCTCATGAAACAATTATTATAAATCTTTTTTGGTCAACATGATGTAAGGAGCATTGGGTGTTATATAAGACTGATGAATCACTGAACTTTACCTCTGAAACTAGTAATACATTATATGTTAACTAATTTAATTTAAATAAAAAAAGAAGAAAAAGTGTGACAGATTTTTGTATGTTGATTTTATATCCTGCGACTTTGCTGAATTCTTATATTTTTAAGCAATTTTCTTAGTGGTTTTCCTGGGTATTATAATTAAAATCTTAATTTACAACAGTCTAGTTTATATTAATACCATTTTCCTATTTCAAATATACAAAAATTTTGCTCAAATACATATCCATTCACCCTTTTATGCTGTTATTGCCACAAATTATTTCTTTAAACACTGTGTGTCAGTACAACTTTAATACAAAAAAAAGAATGAGTAAATAAATCTCATATATAAATTGCATATGTATAAATCATTTTTTAATTTAGTACAAAACACATTCATAAACCATTTAAACTTATACAAGTTATGATACAATAGCATTATGGGGGGTATTGTTTCACTCAATGAATATCCTTACAGGTGTCGTCAAGCACACAGAAAAGAATTTTCAGATCAAAGTTAACTTATTAACACACCAGTCTATGGCTTTTCTTGCTTGCCTGGCCTGGCTTTGTCTGTCCTGAGTTTTTATGAAAACTATAAAATTTGACCCACATTCTGAATTGAGAAATATGTACTGTATAGAAATTTAGTCATAATAGTATAAGGAATATATAAATGATATGCATGATTTTCATATTCTATTTTTTTCTTTACTAAGGATTTAGTAAAGCCCATCATTAGAGACTGACACAATATCTCTGTCTGTTTCATTCCAAATTCTTCTTCTATCTTTGTGCAAGTCCTGCTGTTCACCTTCTGATGACACATAATATTCCCCTTCCTGTTTGGTTTGCCTTGGGTGTCACTTTCTTATATCAGGACAGTGATTGCTCAGGCCACCCTACTGCACTTATTCTGCTGTCAGATTTTGAATAGCAAAGTACCAATTGTATTTGTGAAAGGAACTGTATCTCCCCCATCTGCTGCGAAAAATGCTTATTCCTAATTTCAGGTACCATGAGATGGTGTTTCTCTCAGACTTTTGATGTGCTAATGTAATTGGTACCTTTTACATTCTAGGTCACACTGCAGGGATAGAGAAGTTTATTATATTCCATTTCTGATGGTAGAGAAAGTAACTTCCTGAGGGGGTCTGAGCTAAAATCAGATCCTCTGCTGAGCAGAAATAATAGAATTTTACCCTTTACGTTGAATACCGTTAAACAGTGTTCTTCTGGCTGCAGTAGACATTGCTGTTTAATCGCTTTTTCCTCACTATCATTTTTCTTACATTCACAAATCCTGACCATGGGAGTCATATGCTTATTTTACTGTAGGGCGTTAAAGTAGGGAGTCCTTTACAAAGAAATTATAAGAGCAATTACCAGACAATTGTCTTTTCACATTTCTCCATTTTCTGACCTTCTACTCAGACATTCATAGCATTTCTCCAGTAATCATGCATATCACCTTTAGATTCTCTGTCTCTGCTGACTACAAAGCCCTGTACTTACCCCAGTTACCGAAAATAACCATACACGTGCTTTCAAGCAAGTACAAGTGCACAATGCCTAGAATATATGATGGAGCTCAGGCCAAGGTATGGACTAGAGAGATCAATTTGGGAACATCAGTGTGTTGGTGGTAACTGAAACTAGGAGATTGGTCAAGGAGTGTGTGCTTTGTGTTAAATCATAAGGGACACCAACAATGCAAGTGTGAAAAAGTGTCCACAAGAGGCACAAAGATGTGAAAAAAAAACAGGAAAGCATGTGATTATGGACATTAAAGGGTTAACGAGTTTTGAGGATGAAGTGTGCAACGTTGTCACATAATATAGCAAGTTACAGTGCGATAAGGACTGAAAGTATCTTTGGAGTCTGGCAATTGGGAGATTTTTGGTGACTTTAATGAGCATGATCTCAGTGTCATGACGTCACAAGACATATTAGAGAGGGTTAATTAAGGAAGCAGAGACAAAGCAGGAAAGTCACACATTTAAGAAATTTAAGTGGCAAGATAAGGAAGTAAATGATATCAACTGGCCTAAATTATTTCAAAATAAAAGAATGAGGGGTGCCTGGGTGGCTCAGTTGTTAAGTGTCTGCCTTCGGCTCAGGTCATGATCCCAGGGTCCTGGGATTGAGCCCCGCGTCGGGCTCCCTGCTCTGTGGGAAGCCTGCTTCTCCCTCTCCCACTCCCCCTACTTGTGTTCCCTCTCTCACTGTGTCTCTCTCTGTCAAATAAATAAAATCTTAAAAAAATAAAATAAAAAAAGTAAAAGAATGAGCATGCCAGTGATGCCCTGAAATAGTCATTTCAGGGGATAGAAGAGGGTTTTGACCAGGTACCACTGAAAGCCGGTAATCAAGATCCAAATGAGTTTTCATTTGACACAGCAACAAGTCAGCCTGGTCTTCATAAGTCTCCCTTAAAGTCAAATGGGTACTAGAGAAGGTATTTTGTAGTGTCAATTTAGACTTGGACTTTTCTGGTGACTATATTAGAAATATATATTAAATAGTGTTACAATAGGGCTCCTGGGTGGCTCAGTTGGTTAAGTGACTGCCTTTGGCTCAGGGCATGATCCCAGGATCGAGTCCCGCATCAGGCTCCCTGTTCAGTGGGGAGTCTGCTTCTCCCTCTGACCCTCCCCACTCTTGTGCACTCTCTCTCTCTCAAATAAATAAATAAAATCTTTAAAAAAAAATAAGTGCTATAAATTCCACAAGTAGGTAAGTAAGTAAATAAACTATATTAAAATAAAGGCACAGGGACCCCTGGGTGGCTCAGTCAGTTAAGCATCTGCCTGTGGCTCAGGTCATGATCCCAGGGTTCTTGGATCAAGTCCCACATCTGGCTCCTGCTCAGTGGGCAGCCTGCTTCTCCTGCCTGCAACTCCCCCTGCTTGTGTTCCTTCTCTCTCTCTCTCTGACAAATAAATAAATAAAATCTTTTAAAAAATAAAATAAAGGCACAATAAAATTAAAGTTGCTGCTGGGAAAGAAGTTTATATGATCAACCAAGTGCAATTACTAATTGTAATGATAGCAAATACATAATATTTGTAGTGTGCCGAGCACTCCTCACAGAATCCTTCAGAGGTAGCTACTGTTTTTATCCTCACATAACAGATGAAGAAACCAAGGCACAAAGAGGGGGAAATAACTTGCCTGAGGTCCAGTGGCTACTAAGTTGTATAGCCAGCATTTGAACCAAAGAGTCCAAATCTTATACTCTTAAACTCCAGCAGATGAATGCCTCCATCGTGAGTGTAATTTGTTGGAAATCAATTTTGGCTAGTTTAATAAGAAAATGAATTTATTAAGGATGGACCAGAATGCAAGGTTTAAATGCTGCGTAAAAGAGGAAAGCACCTAGCGTGACCCCGCGAGGTGGGTCAGGGGAGCTCTGCAGCTGCCTTTCCAGGGCACAAACACTCTAGCATAGATAACACCTAGATACCATCTGTGATGACACAGATTGACACAAATCACAGCCCAAGGAGAACCAATGCTGGATATTGGTTGCTGTCAGTAGAACCTCAGTCACTGGCTCCATTGAAACTGGATGCAGTTCACACTACCTTTGCCAGAAGGGATTCTCTGTGGTGCCAGATTTTCCTCATGTTTTATATCACTAATTTTTAATTTGACATGATGTGTTTGAGTGGAACAGGCTAGGAAACCTTATACACCAGAGTCTGGGGAAGCAAGCATCTGACTTCTATAAGAATGGCCTTAGGAACATGTTCAAGGGCTTAGCAGCCAAAGGGGGGAAAAACAAAAAGAAGAAGAAGAAGAAACAAAAAGGCAAGTGTCAGCTGCATGGCTTGTCCAAGCTGGCTAGGCTGAAGGGTGGTGGTGCTGACAGACTGGAAATAAATGGGGAGTTCAAAGGACTGCTCATGAGGTTAAAGAGAAGTTGGCGTGAGACAGGGATTGTGAGAGAACAAGGAGAAAGCCTCTGTCAACAGAGTGAAGTGTTTGAGTTTAGATATGTAAGGTAGAGCTAGTCCAGGTGATGGCCAGGTCCCTGGATTGGTCCTAGATTTTGTTTGCCAAAGTCCATGGAGGTAAAGTTATCACATTAAATAGCATTGCACATCTTTTTTAAGGTTTTTTATTTTATTTATTTGAGAGAAAGAGAGAGAACACAAGGGGGGGGTAGAGGCAGAGGGAGAGGGAGAAGCAGACTCCCCGCCAAGCAGGGAGCAGACGTGGGGCTCAATCCCAGAACCCTGGGATCATGACCTGAGCCAAAGGCAGATGCTTAACCAACTGAGCCCCCCAGGGGCCCCAGCATTGCATATTTTAATACTAGCTTTTTAGATGAAGTTTCTCCATGGACTTGGAAATCTCTCAACTGTATGATAAAATTTCAGGATGCAAAGAAGACTCTGTGCCAATTCTCAAAGCCTTCTGTGAACGAGGGATACGGCTTTTAGGTGGGTAGGTGACAACAATTAGGAAAAGTAGTGAGTGCCAAAGTCCCAAGGCAGGAGTCTCAGACAAGAATGAGTGCTTTACACGGCAATGGATCACCGTTGTCTAGAGAGGAAGAACTGCAGCTACGGGAGTTGTATGTACAGTTGCCTGGCCTTATTTATCTTGCCATCTGTCCCCAGATCATCTCAGTTCTTCAGGCAGTATAAGACCTGGTCTCAAGGAAAAGTTGAACGTTATTTTATAGTTGTACTTTAGGAATTCCCACCATTCTTTATTCTCTTTTTTTTTCTCTTTCTCTCTCATTAATAAATTGATTCATGTATTCATTCAGCCAATAGATGGATGGATGGGTAGATAGAAGAAAGGAAAGAAGGAAAGGAAAGAAAGAAGGAAAGGAAAGAAAGAAGGAAAGAAAAGAAAGAAAGAGAAAGAGGAAGGAAGGAAGGAAGGAAAGAAGGAAGGAAGATGTATTTTTCCTAACTCATTGGTTTATTTATAAGTGTCTTATGAACTGAGACCATATATGTAATGAAAGACTTTAGAATCATAGAATGTCTGCTGCAGAAACCCTGTAAATTTCTAAAATGGAAAAAAAAAGGGTACATACTTTATATAATATGAATATAGTACTCATATATAATTATATACAATATATAATATTATAATGTTATATGATATTTAATAATATGTATTATAAAATTTCAATCTATATTGTATGTGTGTGTGTATGTGTAAGTATTGTGTGTGTAAATATATGTATATATAAATTCCATGATCTGGTTTGATGGGGCAGGCTATTCCTCTCAACTTAAAAAATAGTAATAATTTTGATACTACTTTTATAAACCACGTGGGAAGTCTATAAGGTAGTATGGAGAAAGGAGATCTCTCAATATATGACTTGCTGATTAAAACCCCCAAAGAAGCATCTATGTACCATCGTGTGTGTGTGTGAAAGACAAGCAGATATGAAATCATGATGTAAAAGCACTAGGATGAGATAGGCAAAAAAAAAAAAAAAAAAATCACTAAAGAGAATGCTAGTGCAAAGTAACAAAATTCAATCTAGGTGGGGTGGCTTTGAAAACATTAAGGGAGGCACAGTCTGCATAGTTGAAAACTTGCATGGAAAATCTGTTAGTATGTCAAAGCTCAGCACTAATGTCTCTGAGCAGTAGAATTCTAGAGTTTCACTCCAGGAATCAGCCTAGAAGACAGTGCATCTTGGTTGTTTGAAAGAAATGCCGTCTACATCTTTTATTTGCTATTTGAAATACATATTTCAAATTATTTTCTTCCAATTCTATTTTGATGAGATGTTAATCTTGCTTCCACCCTTTCAGAAATTTCAATGCTTTTTAAAGACAGCAAGGATTCATGTCCTTTTTTTCTTACCTCAAATGAAATAATCCTTTGGGCATTAATATTTCAAAGCATTGCATTATAAAGTAAATGAATTAAACAAATTTTTTGGTGCATTGACCATGATGAAGAAAATGAAAAATAAGCCACCTGGCAAAGGTGAAGAGAGTTGTTACCCACTACTTCATAGAGGAAGAAACCAAAGTAAGGAAAATGGAAGTACAAGTCCTAAATCTCAGACTAAAAATTTAACTGAAACAAATTAAGATGCAATTATTATGTTTCTACTTTGCTAAGCAGTGTTCTAAGGTTTGAGGATTCAAAGGTCATAGATAAGATCCATGACCTTGGAGAACTCACAGGCAACTGGAAGAGAGAAGATAAAAATATAATTATAATATAGTGGTGAAGCTTTATATTTTAAGGAACTGTGTGATGTCCCAGAAGTTCATGTATGAGATATCTGACCTACTGAGACCCAGGCCAACAGAAGAAAATTTTGGGAAAGTAACTAGAATTAAAAGATGAATTGAGATTAACCTGATGAAGAAGGAAGAGTGAATTTGGGCAAAAAGAATAGGTCTGTAAATATTTGATCATTTAAATCAGTGTAGCATGTTGGGGAAACAAATAATTTGGAATAGCTGGAATATAAGAAAAATGAGGTAGAGAAAGGTAAGCAATAAAAATCAAGAGAGAAGTAGAGGTTAGATCATTATTAGTGTTGAATATAATGTTTAGGATTTAGTTGTTGGGAGGAAGCAGTGAGAAGTTGCTGAAAGATTTCTAAAAGGGGGCTGCCCTTACCTGAATTGAAATTTTAAAAAAATATTTTTTTGGCAAACATAAATAATTAATGGATTGGAAGTTGGCAAGACTACAAGGTTAGAAGTTAAATAAGATTCAGTGGCAGAAAACTATGTGAGAGATAATGAAGTTCTATCTGAAAGAAGTTAGGACAGCTGGTGACGCTAGGATTCTAGTCACTGTGTGGGTTCTTTAATTACACCCCCTCACCCCCTCCATTGTTAAAGTGGGAGGGAAAGGTGACAGACTGGATTCAATCTGGAGCATTACGAACCCCCAACCCCAACCACCAAAGCAAAAAAAAAAAAAAAAAAAAATCATTGCAATGCCTGTAATTTATTTTAAAATATTTCAGCACAGACGGTAACTGAAATGTGTATATTCATTAGTTAAGTTACATTCTGGGGACAATCATCTGACCTTATGAGGGACTCACATTGAAGAGGTGGTCAGCTAGAATTATTCTGAAAGGCCATACTTCAGGGTCACTTCTACAAGAATTATTTCTGTCCTTAACATGACAGACTTTGTTAACCTAGTGTAATGAATCTTGGAAATGGTAAATTTTATTAGTGGTATTTGTAGTTTTGTAATTAGCTTAATAGCTGTTAAAAATGACCTCTCATAGGTCATATTAGAGATAGCCAATATGTGTATCAGTTAAAACTGGTCCAGTTAAAAGAGAAGACATTTCACTTTTGCATGCACATGGATAACATTCTAGAAAATGCATTGTGAGATCCTTAGGGAAAGTTCTGTAATTTGAATTCTAAATGATCCTATGTCCAGAAGTCTGCTTGGTATCAACTACAAGTATCATAGACTTTGTCTGTAAAAGTTTGTCATCTGTAAGTGACCCTTCCATGCAAACTATGCTTAGAGAACATTTAAAAAAAGCTGAAACGTAATCAAGCTTGTAGAAGAAATGTATGAATGATTTTGTACCTCATTATAGGACGATGAAGAAGTAGAGCGACATTGGAATTTGTGACAGATTTCACTATGAAATCTGATTTTGCTGTTATCTGGCACTGAGATTATGGAGGAAGTGGCTAATCCTCACCCCCTACCAACTAAGTTTGGCTATCCTTATCTACTAAAACAAACAAGATATATGCATGATTGTGGTGTTCTTTTACCTATTTTCTCTATGATTAATTCTCTGAACTTCCTCAGCATTGGTTTTATCTTCAGAAACTGACTTCTGTAAATACATTTACTGGACTCTTTTGCCCACTGTTTGTGGATAGCCTGGGCCAGTAAGAAGCACTTGTGGGAGGAGCACCAAGAGGGTAATTGCTACAATAAAGCACTGGGAACATAGGTATGAGGAACCCTAGCATCCTTAAAAGGCTCTGCAGTGGCTGTCTTCTGAAGGCAGGGAATGGTAGTGGGAAAGAACACCATCGAAATGGACTTTCTGGAATCCTGGGTCATGACAAAGTTCTCTAAAAGCAGCTGATAACAGTTAATAGACCTTGTGGGTAAAATTACTATAATGGTTAGGAGAGGCAGATTGGCAATTAGAGTATTTTATTTGTGTCCTCTGACAGACAAAGTGATTTTGGTGCCTCCGGGAATGAAATAGATGTGCCGCCTGTGAGTGTATTACTAGATCTATGTAACTGGGAAAATGCTAGATTTGATGAGCAAAAGCATGCCTCGAATAGCTACAATGGAAAGACAAGGCCTATCACTGTCTTTAATTTTGTACATTTCAAGGCAGTTTAAACCACTAATTTTGATATAATACAACCCTCATTTTACACAATTAAATTGGGAGCACCATTCTCTCTTTTATGGAAGGATTTTACTGTTACGTATTTGTTCATTTCTCATTTATCTCTCCCCTCTAGAATGGAAATTCTGTGAAAGTGGAGAAAATTATGCTATCAGATTGACCACTGAAACCAAAAACCTATTAACAGTGCATAATACACCAGTCAAATTAATGACTTCGTTTCTGGTGCTGTTTCAAACACTTGTTATTTGTGTGATTTTATGAATATTTGAATGAAAACGTGCAATCAGATCAGACATTATATTAGCTACCAGTCAGCTTAACTCAGAAATCACCCCAGATAGCTGTGTTTCAGTAAGAGAATAAGAAAATAAGTTGCATTCATATTTAGTTATGACAAATCACCCTTTTCTTGTTATACTTCTATAGTTCCTGCCACAAACCTCTCCCTGTCACTCCAGGAACAATATACAATTTTGGAAAAGATGTCCAGTCCATGGTTCTGATGACAAGCCAATCATATCATTTGTTTAAACATAATTAAAATACATTTTTGATTTCTTAGAAAAAATAAGATATTTTATTAGATATATATGTGCAAGTATATTTATGAAAATATGTAATATATATAATTTACATATCGTTTTTGTCATATATGGCAGTTTGGTGGAAGTGTTATTATATGGTACGAGGCGATTTAAGAACTGGACAGTTAAGATTATCACAGAAATCAATGCCATTTTCTTAATCTTTTTGTTTGAAAGTCATGTTAATTTCATGATGCTAAAATATTCCTTTTTCTTACTAATTTATTAAAAAATCAGTGCTAAATCTTTCAAAAATCTATTTTTATTAAAAATATTTTTTTTTAAAAGATTTTATTTATTTATTTGACAGAGAGACAGCTAGAGAGGGAACACAAGCAGGGGGAGTGGGAGAGGGAGAAGCAGGCTTCCCGCTGAGCAGGGAGCCCAATGCGGGGCTCGATCCCAGGATCCTGGGATCATGACCTGAGCCGAAGGCAGACGCCCAACGACTGAGCCACCCAGGCGCCCCTATTTTTATTAAAAATATTATGAAGCAAGTAGTAAATATTAGATGTAAATCCTACTAAAATTATAACTTTGAGGAAAGTAAGAGGACATTTCCTTGTTGTCTATTCCTTCTCATGGGTATTTCTCATAAAAGATAAAATCTAGCAATAATCTTGATAATGTAAGTAGAATTAATACTAGGTGCACCAAACTATAACAGAGAACAACATAAACATTTTAAATTCTTTTGTAAAGTTTACCTAAATCCCAGCCAAATAAATTAAACAAAAATCAAGTGAAACTTTTGATTAGCTATATGAGCAGAACTATAAAGTGGTTTTATTTGATTCTGCCCTCATTTTTTTCAGAGTAGAACAACCTTGTCAGATTCTTTTTACTGACCTTAGGCTGTTTTCCTCTGAGACTTCTGTCTTGCATTTCAGCACTAAGTAGTTTGTTAGAATTTTTATGACTCCTCAGAAAAGACTCTGAGAACATTTCCCAGTAATGAATATTGGGTCAGCTTTGGCAACATTGAAATAAATGTGGCATAATATTAAAGTGCATTTGCCATTTTATAAGCTTTTCAAATGCTTAAAAAATCTTTGGAACACAAAACATTGATTCAGTATAATAACTTCTTAATTCTGTTATTAACACATTTCACATGTATATACCTTGTTAACTATTTTATTTATTATTTATTTATTTATTTATTTATTTATATTATTATGTTATGTTAATCACCATACATTACATCATTAGTTTTTGATGTAGTGTTCCATGATTCATTATTTGAGAATAACACCCAGTGCTCCAGGCAGTACATGCCCTTTAATACCCATCACCAGGCTAACCCATCCCCCCACCTCCCTCCCCTCTAGAACCCTCAGTTTGTTTTTCAGAGTCCATAGTCTCTCATGGTTCATCTCCCCCTCCGATTTCCCCCCTTTCATTCTTCCCTTCCTGCTATCTTCTCCTTCTTCTTCTTCTTTTTTTTTTTTTAACATATAATGTATTATTTGTTTCAGAGGTACAGGTCTGTGATTCAACAGTCTTACACAATTCACAGCACTCACCATAGCACATACCCTCCCCAATGTCTTATCACCCAGCCACCCCATCCCTCCCATGCCCCACCACTCCAGCAACCCTCAGTTTGTTTCCTGAGATTAAGAATTCCTCATATCAGTGAGATCATATGATACATGTCTTTCTCTGATTGACTTATTTCGCTCAGCATAATACCCTCCAGTTCCATCCACGTTATTGCAAATGGCAAGATTTCATTCCTTTTGATGGCTGCATAATATTCCATTGTATATATATGCCACCTCTTCTTTATCCATTCATCTGTTGATGGACATCTTGGCTCTTTCCATAGTTTGACTATTGTGGACATTGTTGCTCTAAAAATTGGGGTGCAGGTACCCCTTCGGATCAAGTTTTAACTTTTTTTTTAAAGATTTTATTTATTTATTTTGACAGACAGAGAGATAACGATAGCAGGAACACAAGCAGGGGGAGTGGGAGAGGGAGAAGCAGGCTTCCCGCTGAGCAGGGAGCCCGATGTGGGGCTCGATCCCAGGACCCTGGGATCATGACCTGAGCCAAAGGCACATGTTTAATGACTGAGCCACCCAGGCACCCCAACTTTCTTTTTAACTTATATTTCAGTATATCTGTCATGTGAGACAATTCTGGTTTCTTATATAGATCAGAGAGTTACTAAAAATCATAATTTTCATTGATTACATATAAAATACCACAAATCTGGTTTATATGCCTCTGTGAATGTTATTTCTATCATCATTTTAAACATAGGTATCTCACAAGTTTAACACATGTCAAATAATTTGGATACAGGTTACTTAATATTCATCAACCACATGTAATCTGTGACTCTTGTATGTTTCATTCTAGTGGTTTTTAAATAAAATATCATTTATCATTCATAGGTACGTTCTTGGGCTAGTTTCTTATTATTGAAATAATACTATAAGTTGTAAAGAATTTGGGAAACATCATGGAAACTCTCATACCAAGTTCTGCTTAACTGGTTGCCAAGAGTAACTTTTACGTTGTGAGACCAATTTCTAATGTGGGCAGAGGCAGGGGTTTCCCTCAACACCAACAAGTAATTTGTAGACACCAGCAGGGTATCCAAGAACTCATTTCTGTCATTGTCTACCCAGAGATAGCATCACATTCTCTAGGTTAAAAGTTCAGTCCTATAAGAATGCCCCGGCCTCTGCCCATTCAGATGCCCATCACAAGTCAGGTTGTTACCCGTGCTTCTGACAGATCAGCTACAGATCGAAGGTTCCAACAACATCCTCCTTGGACTTCAGGTGTCAGTCAAAGTCCAGGTTGCTAACTGTACTTCCATCTAACTGGCTATAAATCAGAGGTCCCCATGATGCCCTCTTTGCATTTGACTAATTTACTAGAGCAGCTCAGAATTCAGAGAAACATTTACTTACTAGATTACCAGTTTATCATGAAAGGATATAACTCAGGAACAGCCAGATGAAAGATGCATAGATAGAGCAAGGTATGGGTGGGGAAAGGTCACAGAATTCCTATGTCCTCACACCTGTCTTCCCGAATCTCCACGTGTTCACTAATTACAAAAGCTCTCCAAGCCCAGTCCTTTTGGACAACTCTATGGAGGCTTCATTATAATAGGCATGGTTGATTAAATCATTGACTATTGGCCATGGATTCAACCTCCATCCCCTCTACTTTCCCCAGAAGTTAGGGGATGAGACTGAAAGTTTCAACCCTCTAATCACATGGTTGGTTCTTCTGTCAATTAACTCCCAGTCTTAGGTGCATTCCAGAAGTCACCTCATTAACGTAACAAAAGACAGCTTAACTGCTCACGTGAATGACCAAATGTAAATTTCTTATAAATCACAATATTGCAAAACCAAGTCTATAAAATGGTGAACACTAAAGGCTAGTGGGCTCTAAGACACTGGAAGTATTTGTTTACTAGAGTTTGCTGAATATGGCTTCATTCTCAAAGTCGTGGGTGCCAGTTACTTAATATTGCAATTACACAATGTAATTCAATATTATACAAAACAATGATATATGGTTGTCGGAAGATAATTTCTTTCATAAAAATAAAATTGAACACTATGGAAATAACAAGTGATAGAAATGTTTTTGAAAATAAATTGCTGATAAAACCTGGTATGGGTGACACAACCATAAAATATCAGCAGGAAAATTATAAAAATCTCTAAGGATTCTCAACTCAAATTGTTATAGAAATGTCTGTAAATTCTTGCTACATATAAGAGAAAGAAAAACTTGAAATCATAAACATAAAACAAATTTGGCAATATCAAATCAGTTGTTAGTGGTTACTTTTGCAATATTTTGTTTCATTTTCTTTTTTTCTTTTTTCTTTTTACCCTGGTGGTAAACCCAACTGTATAAAAGCAGACTTAGTCAAAATGAGAACAATAGAAAATTTTCTTTAATGTTGACCAAAAACGTGTTGAAATACTAATCTTACTAAATGATTATCAAAACAATTACAAAGGAGATTTTTGACATATGAAATAAATTAAGGTTGTAATAGCAATAATTATTTAGATGGTGAAAGCCAGTGTTACTGAATGGTTGCAAAATTATCTTATTTACACTGCATTTATTTCTCTATGTAACTATCAGAAATTATAGTCCTATTAAGATGGCCCACCCCCATAACATACATGTTGCTTGTGCTAAATTATAGTTCATAAAAGTATAGGGCTACAAATATGGCATTTTCCAAAAATATAGTACCAAAAGGATAGAATCAAGATGCTTCTGCCAAAGTATACTGGCCTTTCCATGTCATTTTGAAATAAATTAAAAAAAAAAATTCTATGGTCAGCAATGTATGAAATACATTGTACTGAAATGTATGTCATACCAGAAGATACAAGCTCTTCTTAAGCTACCTGCACACTAAGCCATTTATTTAACAAACATTCTTTGAGTGTAGTGTGTCCATCAGGCTCTGCTCAAGGAACTGGTAACAAAAGAATCAATAAGAGATGGTAAATTGCTGCTCTCAAGAAGTCACGTGAATTCCAAGAGAAAAACAGCACTCTGTTACCTGCATGTATAAATAAGAGTGCTTTTAATAGGAGTGCAAAAGAGAAAGCAGAAAAAAGCAAGCAACATGACAAAAATAGGGTTCCGCTCTCAATCTATAGATTTATCATTGTTAGGTAGGTAGTTAGGCTTGAGCGAGGAAAGAGAAAGCAGATGCTGGCCACACTCTCGGTGCCACCCCCGAGGGTTAACAGCCCCACCTTCAGAGCCACCCCAAGGGTTAACAGAACAGGAAAGACGACAGAGCCGGCTCAAAAGCCAAAAGGGGACATCTAAGAGCTGAGCATACGCACAAAACATGCAACTTGCTCTTAAGTACCTTTAGGGCCACAACAAAGCTCATTAAAAGTCCATAAATATGCAATAAAAAAATAAATACAATTGTAACAGAACGCATCATGGATAGGCACATGCGCAGAAGCCATAATGTTATATAACCACCAGCTGTCGATCAAAAATGTCAATCAAAGCCAAATTTACAGCAATTTATTTCATATAAATTTACAAATTTACAAATTTGCAGAAAGCAGGCTTAAAAGGATACAGCTAGAGCTTCTTGGGTGCCATTGCTGCTCTTGCTCAACAGTGGACCGCTTTCACTCTTGAAAGGTTACTATACTGATCTCCTCAATAAACTCTATCTCCCCGTTCTGGTCGCAGGTCTCCAATTCTTTGGTGCATCTGGGACAGGAACAGAGAGACCCAGTAACATCATGACGGATTTTCACATTGAAGAAAACCACCCACAATATATATTCATGTATTACCACTAATTAATATACCATTCTCAATTGCTCCTCTTTTAGCTGCTTTTGTGTGTGTGATCTTTGTGATCATATCACCCTTGAAACCTTGTCCAAAGCTTAGTTTTGTTTTATTTTGTTTTTAATATATAGGAAATAACCAAATATGCAGTGCTTATTTTTTCATTACATTCAATTGAAAAAACTATGAAATATGCTTGAAACTGTATCATATACTTTATTTACTCAGGGCCAAAGCAGGATGTTCTCTACTCAAAATTTATCCTCTATTTAGGTTACTTTATCTTCTTAAATATTTATTTCTTTATTTCAAAGTATTTAAATCCAGCCAGGCAAATAAATTTTAACAAAGTGAGGGGCACATGTTCCTAAGTTATTATGTTAAAATCACCTTTCCAAACTCTATCTATGGCTTGGTATCATGGAAAAAATTAAGGAAATTAGAATGTGTTTTAGAGAATGGGCGTCTCATGTTTCATATTACTACTCACCAGAGTACAAGTTAGATTTACCTCTATATTTTATAAATATGATTAAATACTAAAATTGTTTCATTATTTTGAAAATGATAATGTTTAAAATCCCGTTTATTGCACATGTAAGGTTTATGAGACTTAGGGATATGTTGACCCAAATTTACTATTTAAATGGCTAAAAATGAAGACCAGAAGGAGACATTATGACACTTGGTAAACATAGCTTTTACCATTATAATTATTTTTTTGCTTTTACCATTATTTTATTAACAATATAAATTCACTTATCATTTTATTAGTAACATCATTATTAAAAATTGTCCTATCATATATTGCCCTGCAGAATAATTTTCTTGTATCAGACACTAATTTCTAAGCCCTGGATGATGATTCCTACCCCATTATGGAAATTGAAATTACTAAATCTACTGTCTTCTACTAATATCATATATAGCTTCAAAAACAATATCAAACAAGCAGGATTGGCATGGAAGATAAAACCTATGTGTTAATCTGGTAGAAAGTATGTTTTTCAGAATTAGGGTCACTAGGGTCAACCTTTGTGACCCCCCCCCCCGGATTAAGGAGGGATGTTGAGAGTTAGCTACAAAACAAAGGCACTCCTTTCCTTTCCTTTATCAGAGTCCTCCCTGTTCTTTCTCTGAAATATAAAGAAAACTCAATCACGGAGTTCAGCCACTCCAACCCTTAACTCTGATATCCAGAAAATACCTGGACGCCCTTAAATTCACTCTGCAAAAGTGACCGGTGTGAATTTGGATGCACCAATGCACAAATGAAGAGATGATTAGTACCACGTTAACTGAGTCATCACAAAAAAATGAGGAAGGCGACAAATAAGATCTCTCAGTACGGAATTCTTGCCTGCCTAACTGAATTGACTGTGTGGCCTAGCCGGGGTTTTGTATTTATGTTCTGTGCCCAAAATGCAGATTAAAAGAATCAGGTGAACATATCATGTTTATCTGATAAAATATCAGAATAGTTTTCTATATTTAGATAGCTAACGCGAAGCTTCCTGTGAGAGCTCTGGTGAACAATGGAAGCATTATGGGAAAGACCACAGGAAAAAATCACCCTCACATCAGAGACAAGGGCCTTCCAGGCAGGTATTTTGGAATGCACAAACGCTACAAAATATGTAGTTTTTCTATCCTTTTAGCTATAATAAAATTGTAATGCATTGAGAATGTTTTAATATGCTTAGGTTAGTTTTATCACACCAACATAATTTAATGTGATAATTTTGAGAAAGTTATTTAGATTTCCCTTCCCAGGAGTAAAATTCTATTTTACTTTATTTTACAAACAATTTAATTGTTAATGAAATGCAACTTATTACTTATGATATTGCTTGAGGCTTTTACTTTATGAAGAAATATCACTTTAGTAAGAAGTGCATTTTAATATTGTATCGATATAATGAATCTGACTAATTCAAGCTCTGTTTTCATTTATAAGACAGGAGTACAACTTACTATTGAGAAATTTTAAAATTCAACTTTGATTAAATATATCTCTCAATTTCAGGAGATAATCAAATAATTTTAAATATAATGATTCAATTATTTTATTAACAAGATTCTCAATCTGTATCTCTCAGAAAAATAAGTGACAGAACTCATCATTTGGAATAAAGTTATTCATTACATAAACAGCTATAGAAAGCAAGCAGGAATCAAAAGGTAAAGTACCACAGTTACTATATCGAAATTAAATATAGATAAAAGTAGAAAAAAATGATATTAAATAAAAGCTGTCCTAAAAATCTGTCTTTAGGGGCGCCTGGGTGGCTCAGTCATTAAGCATATGCCTTCGGCTCAGGTCATGATCCCAGGGTCGTGGGATGGAGCCCCACATCGGGCTTCCTGCTCGGCGGGAAGCCTTCTTCTCCCTCTCCCACTCCCTCTGCTTGTGTTCCCTCTACGCTGTCTCTCTGCAAAAAATAAATAAAATCTTGAAAAAAATCTGTCTTTATTTCTCTTTAGTGGATATTAAAAAGCTTTGGTGCATGAAATTTTATGATATGGCAGTCTGTGTGTGCGGATGTGGTGTGGGTGTATGTTGTGAATGTGAGTGTGTGTGTGTTTTGAAAATTCATTGTGTACCATGGAAGTTTTAAATTTTTCATTAAGCTATGAGGGTTGATTTTTTCCTTTGGATTTCTGGTATTCAATATTTTATTGATTATTTATTTTTATGTTCTCTCCATTTACCCAGTGGTGAATGGGACCTATGTTTTGCTACCATGAAAAAATATGATTGACTTGGTTTTCTGTTTCTTTCTTAAAGCTGCGCTTCTTTCTCTATCCTTCATTTTATTATTATTTTTAATGATACAATCCTAATGATCACTCTTGCAACAGAACTCATTTCCTCTCCTGAATTAAAGTTCTTGACTCTTTCCAACCTCCCTTTACAGCTGCCTAAACTTATTTTGTGCCAGATTTGCCGTTGCCCGCTACACTTCAGAGGTTCTTAATATAAGAGACTGAGAAATGTAGAAAATACTAGTATGTACATATTTGCATTATGGTGTATTCCTCATTTGAGGTTTAATCCCTTAAAATATATGTATATTTTTGGAGAAGCAAGGGTCACAGAAGCTCAGTGATATAAAACAATTAAAAAATAATATAAACAGAAATCTAAAGAGATGAGGGGTGATCTGAGTGATCAATAGGAAAATCTGCAGAAGAGTCTGTCATAAGAACAAAACCAAAACAAGTCAAGAAGTACTAGGAAAGGTAGGTGAGGTTAAATGTCTGAATTTGGCCAAACTTACTAACGGTGGGTGGAAAATAAAACAGTTCATAGTATTTTCTTAAATAGATAAATATTTATTAAACACCTTTATAATAGCTTAGTTATGTAATTTCTAAGCCTTTTATTTGATAATTAGTTTATGAATTAATAGCAATATTTTGCCACACTTTTGCCACTGTATTATTTTTTTCTGTCCTTCATGCTTTATTTGTCTTATATCTTCCGCAATATGGATTGCTTCTTTTTTGGTGTAAGGGCAATGAGTGTGTGTGTGTATGTGTGTGTGTGTAGATGTGCATGCATGCCCACCTACATGCATATGGTTTCTTTTCATTTATGATTATTTTTTCCATAGAGGTAACCACTATGTCACCTATATATTATATTTATTCCAGCCAGCCAAAAAGGAGAAACAGGAAGGAGAAAGGCATGATCCCTCTCTTTAACACACTTCCCCTAAGTTTCACTCACCTCTTTCATCTCCATCCCATTGTCCAAACCTTAGTTATATTCTCACACTTATGCAAAGGGGCCAGTGAGATGTAGCCTTTACCTTGTGGTCATATACTGAGCTATAATTTTGAGGTACAATTACTGAGGACAAAGGGAGAAGATGTAGGAAAATAATAAACAAGTAGTCTGCCATAAAAGGTTATTTATATGTTTCTGTATATTTTCATCCTCATTTTGACACCGATTATCTCATAGAATTATTTTTTCTGATTTCTCTTATGATGGTCTAAAGTGTTTCACCAAGTGTTTTCCCAGAGGCTGTCATACTTGAACATATTCATTTTCAGATGCTTGATAACATTGGGAATGATCATGACTCAACTCTTTCTTAGTGAAAGTTTTAGAAATATTATGTGATTTTCTATAGGAATTTATTTTACCAAAGGAAAGCTCTAAATCCAACTTGAGGTTAGTGTTCCACAGGCAATTACTCTTAAAATACATTTAAAGTATTCATTATTGTCTCTCCTACTCATTTTTGACCACTGACTTGTTTCCTTGGACTCTGGCCTTACGGATCCCAAATCCAAGCCATGGTTGTCTACATTAAACGCCATGTGCTTAGCACACCTGCACAATGTTCAGGCCTTTAGGGTGGGCCCGGGTGCTCATCTGGTCCTAAGGGCTTCGTGACTCATATCTTTGATCATTAGTTCTGATAATTAACTTATATTTAAGTTCCCATGTTCTTTTTCAACCATAACTTGAATTTTTATGGTTAATTTTTTTTTTTTTTTAAAGCATTCTTTTTTTTTTTTTTTTTAAGATTTTATTTATTTATTTGACAGAGAGAGACACAGCGAGAGAGGGAACACAAGCAGGGGGAGTGGGGGAGGGAGAAGCAGGCTTCCCGCTGAGCAGGGAGCCCGATGCGGGGCTCGATCCCAGGACCCTGGGATCATGACCTGAGCTGAAGGCAGATGCTTAACGACTGAGCCACCCAGGTGCCCCTTTATGGTTAATTTTCTATGTACACTCTTTTCTCTCATATTTTTCACGTTTTCTTTTTAGATTCTGGAAATGCTTTGTAAGTCCATTTCATGTACTGTGAATTTGCTGTCTTCAGTGTCCATCTACTTTTTACTCTTCCCATTGAACATTTTACTTGGCAATTATTTCTCATTGAATGTCATACTTGTCATATCCACCCTGTCCTTATTTAATGCAATCAAAGTTTTCTTTCATATTACTAAGAATAAGGAGCAAATGTGTTCTACATTTTCTTTTGTGTCCTGAACTAAACTCATTTCAGGAAGGATTTTCTTCTGAGTCATTACCATTTTACTTCTCTTTCCTCTGTCTCATAACGTCTTCTCATATACCAGCTGACATTTCTGTTAATTCCTGTTAGAACTTGATTTGTTGATATTTGTTCATGCCATGAAGATGGCTGATGCATCTTATTTTAAAGTCCTTCCCCTGGATCTTACTGCAAAGGAAGGAAATGATTCATGCCCAGTGTTGGAGGTGAGTAAGGATGCAGGTTTTCCACAGTCTCTTGCACAGTGGTTTCCTGGATGTTGATAGAAGCCCCTAGCTGACCTGAAACCAGAGGACAGAGCAACATCTAAAGCGGGTAGCACCTTGGTGTCCTCACTGTGGCATTTAGCAAATGCTAGTTTCTTTAGTAACTCTGTGTGCCTTTTCAAACTGTTCAATAAATTCAAAGACCTACCCCAAAATAGGTAAAAATAAATTTCCATAGGCTTAGTATCATGGTTCAGAGAACAATGAGAGGTAGGACAGAGGTTATTCATGCTGCTCCCAGGTATATATCTTATAGGATTTATAGCTGTGACTTAAAAAGCTGAAAGGCAAAAAAGCACGAAGTAAGTCCTGGAGATTTTTCGCTATGTGGCTTCCCGCGTCAGTGTTAGCTTGAGACACTCACGGTCACAAGCCTGGAGAATTAGTTGTGCAGACTTCCAAGGTCAGAGTCCAACACACAGATTGTCAGTGGAAGCTGCTAAGGACTATTCCTAGTGTATTTTGGTCAAGCAAAATGACAGAGGGGGATGAGTTTTAATTCTAACTTATCCGCATGAACACCTACACAAATCTGAAATATGCTCTCTTCTTATTTTTCACTGCAAAGATGTTAACCTGTTTTTCATTCCCGAAGAGATTAATGGCTGTTTTATTTAGGAATAAAAAGTGATGGAAAATCAGGAAGGAGCTTTCCTGCCAAAGATCCAGTCACTCTTCCATGCTTCTTTCCAGCGGTAACGTATGCAGAAGATTTGTATCGGCCAGTTAACACCTGTATCCCCCATCCCAGGAACTGTATCTAAGTAACAAAAAGCATGGACTCCAGGGGCAGAAGAGATTATAGGTGAGGCTCTAGAAAGGAGACAGCAAAAGCTGCCCCTGGGAGAAAAAGATGAGTAAACACATAATGAAGCGTTTAAAATCCATGGTACGTGCGGGAGAGGAGACGTTGTCAAAACCGGAGTTAGTTCCTAAAATCCCATCACACGGGACACCTTTCCTGTGGGCCTCAGGTGACAACAGAGAGGAGGCTGGCAGGCTCAAGGGTAGTTAGTTTCAGCTAAACATGAGCTCTCCTACACAAGGACAGACGTAGGGTGTTCTAGAGAGAGCGAGATCCAGAATTCCTTTTAAAGTACTCGTGGAGGTAAGATTGTGCAGAATACCGACCTACCTTGAAATCTATTGATTCCAGCAGGTAGCACGCCCATTTGATGATCAGTAAGCTGGTGTTATGTTAAATTTCAAACCAAAAGCAAATCATGGGGCAGAGTCAGGGAAGAATATCAAGGATCTGGGCGGGGGACACCCTGAAAACCGAATTAGGAAAAGTGTCAAATACCCCATATTTGAGGATACAGCTAAGAACCCAGTGGAATGACTGAGATCACCAGAGATAGAAAGCCATTCTGGGAGAAAACTTACATAATTCTGTTAATTAGCTCTCTCACTCAGAGCAAATTTTTGTATTTGCCTTATGCATGCAATAGTTTTGCCCTGGCGGGATCTTAGCAATGACATACAACTACTGACATTTATTACTTTGTCTTGATTATTTTTATATTTGAGGGGATCACCAAAAGGATATGAAGAGTGACAGATTAAAATATTATGAAATGTTTTTTAAAGATTTTGTTTATTTGTCAGAGAGATAGAGCATAAGTTGGGGGGGTAGGCAGAGGGAAAAGCAGGCTCCCTGCTGAGCAAGGAGCCTGATGCAGGACTCAATCCCAGGACCCTGGGATCATGACCTGAGAAGGCAAATGCTTAAACGACTGATCCACCTACATGCCCCCAAATTTGAAGAGAAATGAAGAAAATTGCCCTGAACATCAAAATTACTTTTCTGACAAAGTATATATGCATGGATAGCATTCAACTTGCTTTAAAAGCAGGACGGGTTAGAGGCGCAGCTTAGGCATAAATGTTCTGTGGTAGAACAAAACCTTCACCGCGTGTACATTGGGGGATAGGCATGGGAATGATTCCTGAGTACAAATAATACTATAATTCCTATATGGTTAATAATAATACTTGCCACAATGCGTGCATTCAGTATACTAAGCTTTGTAATAGGTATTTAATAGGTATTCTTATATCAAATTTCTAATGATTCTTTCAAAATAGTTACTACTCCTGTTTTAACCATGAGGAAAATGAGTTCATAAAGGAGATATGACTGCTCCAGGTAATTAAGCTTATAGGTAATAGAGCTGGGGTTTTAAATAGGTGTTTCTGAATCTAAAGCCCTGGATTTCTCTTCCACATTATAGAAGCCTATCTGGGGAGTCACTTTAAGTCCTCCAAATCTGAGGTAAACCATAAAGTTTGTCCAAAGTTGTTTTTTTTTTTTTTTTTTTATATCTCAAGTACCCAGGATACTCAAGCACACAATGGAAACTTTGACAGATGAATCAGCATCTTAGTGAAGCTGAGAGAATCATAAACACCCCTCACATCAGATGTCAAAAAACACCAATCCAAACCATCTGGAAAATGCTTTAGCAGTTCCTTCAGGGCCATACTTAGTAAACTTTCCTTTAGGACCTCTTTTCCGTGCCATATTCACTTGGGAGGAATCAGAAAACAGATGGAGAATAGCGGTAACTCGTCATTTAACCTGGATCTGAGCAGACCACGCAAGTGAAACTATGGAAAAAGGTGTGTGTGATTGGCGTGATAGGAATTGTCCCATCTGCGCCAAAGGCCACTCGACAGTTTGCTCCCGACACTGTTGTAAAAGAAGAAAAAGATTTTCTTCTTTCAGGAAGCAATCTCCTAACACATGGAACTGGACTGAAATCAAGCCCGTGGAAACAAGAAGAGAAAGAAAAGAAAAGAAAAAAACAAGAAAAGAAAGGAAAGGAAAGAAAAAAAAGAAAAGAACAGAAAAGAAAAGAAAAGAAAAGAAAAAAGAAAAGAAAAAAACCAACAGAGGGGGAAAAGCACAAATCCCCCCTCATGTATGCAGAAAGGAAAGTTCAAAGAGGACATTGCAGTAATCACTTGCAGTCCATTGAAGGGCAGAGCTGCCTCAGAGGAGGGCTGCGGAGTCAGCGGTGAACAAAGCAGTAGCCTTGGGAGGCCAGTATCACCACCCAGGTGTGCCTCCTGCCCCAGCACGCTTTCACTGGGACTCAGTTCCACTCCAGCGGAGAAGCTACTCCAAACAGACCTACCAACAGCTCCATTTTCTGACTGGGCTTTTTTTCAGTTCAGTTCTTTTCAATATTTCTATCTTCAATTAGTTTTTTATCTAACCACTGTTAATTCACCAATTTCAGCTTAATGAACCTTTCCCGAGTAAACACATTAGTGAATTAGATCTCATCAGATTTTTTTCTTCTCCCTTCAAGTACTGAGTGAACAAACGCAATTTATTGATTTATGGTGTGAATTAACAAAATGTTCCTGTTACATTAAACCAGAGTAAACCTGAGGGATGCAGCAGTAAAGCACCTTCTTTTTTTTTTTTTTTTGCTTCCAAATGCTTATCTGATTTTTTTCAGTGGGGTAATTTTTTTCTTGTCTATAGATAAAGCTCAAGAATGACCCATGACATTTCTGATCATTTATAGGCAATATAATCCCATTTTCTCATAAAATATGCTTCTAAAAATAAATAAATTCAGTATTTAAAATGCTCAGGCTTGAGATTTTCAGTTTCAGGGTAGTGGTACAGAACTTGTAGGAACATCACTTCTACCCTTAAATAAAAAAAAAAAGCTGAAAAAACCTGCAAATATTAACAACTTTTCTTGCATGTGTAGAGAAATGAGGTTTTAGGAGAACCAATTAATCTGAAGTCTGGAGAAAGACATGCTATGAGAAATAGAATCTGATTTTAAACAGTAAAGCTTGTGATGTATATAACATTTGGCACTAAAATATTCACAAGCTCTTTTTTAAAATTCTTGTTGATAAATTGATAAATCTATTAAAACTGAACAAATTTCATTAAAATTTAACAAATTTCTTTGCTTCTTTTCAGACTCATTATTTACAAACATAATAAACCCAGATAAGTAAAAGATCCCTTCTGCTACTTACAACTTTGTGTATCTATTAAGGTTTGATTTTCACTATCTTCTTTTTCATGTGGCTAGACAATTTACTAATTTACTAGACTCAATATCTTTGATAAATAAAACACATCCCATTGTCTTGCATACACATTTAAACATTTCTGCTATTATTACTTCTAGTATAGTTTTAATCACCATATTAATGATAATTTGTATTCAGAATAATTACTACTTCACAGAGCAAACTGGGAGGTAGGTGTTTGGTAATTGTTTGTCTCACAAAACATCTTAGTGGATCAGTAATACTCATAAGCATACATGATATGCTGTCCTACATCCTCTCACATTTCTTCTACATCTTTTTGAAGTGGCAAAAATGAACTTATCCATCAATATGATCCATAAGAATAAGCACTCTGTAACATCATAAAGAAGTAAATATACACACACACAAACATAATCAATTACTTAGTGAGCAATGTGTCAGTATTCTATCTCACTTAGAAAGTATCTGGTTATCAAAATAATATCCATAAATTACCTTTATTTAATATTAGTTTGAGATCTTAAAGTAACTAAGGGTCTTGGAAATTACATTTAAGCTCAATGCTTCTGAACCACTCTTCATATAAAATGTGTTTATAATTACACATAAATTCAATTCAATATAATTTAACCATTTTCAACATCATAAATATGTAGATATTATCTTACCTTGACTAATAGGTAAACCAGTATACTAAGTTTAAAGACTCAACAGGTTAACTAGTTTCTTAAAGAAAATACAAACCTTATTTTTTTAAAAATTCTATTAAACTCTAAATAGAGGAAAAATATAGCTATTCTCTTGAAAGAAAATAATATTAAATTAGTCTGACTTGTCCAAAGTTTCAACTTTTCTTATATTTATTTGAATTCTTATATAAAACTTCTTCTGAGTTAGCAGTTTCTCAATGAAGCAATCTTTTAAAAGGCTATCAGATTTAAAGAATTAGATGCTTATTTTCTTTATATTTTAGATATTTGGTGGGGACTATTAGATTTATGTAAGTACATACAAGATCTCTTTATACTAGTCAGAACATAGCTTGTTTTTTAGTAGTAATAATAATATTTAATATTATCTATGAAAGTGGGAAAATATTTCATACTCATACAAGAAAAGGTAAAGGCTTTTCTGAGTTATAGGCATACAGAGTGCTTATAGTTTCATTTGTCCAACCTCAGACATGGAAAACATGTAAACGCTAAGTACAAAACTAATTGGATTAGATTGCAGAGAGCCATTCTTACTTCTGGATGGCACAAAATATTTTCCTAATTGATTTGATCTCACAAATAAAATAGGCAAAATAATCAAAATTGGACTTATAAATTATATTTTCTATTCTTCCTCCTCCAACAGAAAATAGGTATCTATTAATGCCAATAGAAATCGCCAAATTGTCATAAAACCAGATTCCCAAACCCTGCTGCCATTAATGAGGAAAGATTTATTGGCCTTGAACAGATCAGATTTTTACTTAGAGTTCTCTCTACATACAGTGGAAATGAACTCAATGTTTTGAGACAAGACAGACTCACTAGTTCTTATTGTAGAAAGAGACACAGCAATGAAAATGACTTAGACAAAAGAGGGAAGGAATAACAGACTTAACCAGAAACAAAAACAAAACACGAAAACAAAAGACAGGAAATTAGAGTATCAGTAACAACAACAACAAAAACTAAAGAAATAGAATGTTAACAAAGGTAAAGTTTGGTCCTACTTGGGAATCACTCTGAAAGCCAAGAAAATGTGCCTGAGCATAAATTGTCTATGAGGTTCCCTTTATTTGCCCCATCAGATAAATCCAACTGGAGGACTTCAGTATCTTAGTGGGTTCTGCAGAAGTATCAAATTATAATCCAAAAAATTAAAATTAAAACCATAATTCTCATACAAATGTGGAACGACCATGACAAAGTTTTAGAACTCAATAATGAGGAAGTAAGTAAAATCTCAAGCAAGGTTTTAAGAACATTTGAAGAATTGTGTATTTATAAGCATTATTTTTCAATAAGTTAAAAATAAAACAGATCAGTGGCCTACAGAACAATAGAACTATAACCTTTGGAATTATCTTGTCAACTGGACAGAAATGAGCAAATTGACATGTAATCTCTCAGTGCGTGGGTGCTGAGCAGTTAGAAGACAGGTGTGTTCTGGAAAGTTGAATAATCCAGGTGCCTGGGTGGCTCAGTTGGTTAAGCGACTTCCTTCGGCTCAGGTCATGATCCTGGAGTCCCGGGATCGAGTCCCGCATCAGGCTCCCTGCTCAGCAGGGAGTCTACTTCTCTCTCTGATCCTCCCTCATCTCATGCTCTCTTTCTCTGTCTCATTCTCTCTCTCAAATAAATAAATAAAATCTTTAAAAAGAAAAAAAAAAAGAAAGTTGAATAATCCTCTAGTGGACCTCAATATGACAGGTACTCTCTTTTTCCTTATTTCCAAGTTTTTAATAACTTCTAAACATGGTAATTCAGTCTCTTTAGTTAGTGGTCGTTGAGATATTTTATTTTTAAAATATAGTCACGTAAAAGGGATTCATACTAGATTTGACTAAAATTGGAATATGTTTCTCAATATGTTCATTCTCATGTTCTGAAATTATCTTTCATTGTTACATTATTCAAGATTTTATCCTTATACACTAATCATTTAAAAAAACACAAAAATGTGGGACAAAAATTGATTTTAATGTAATCCAATTTGAATTTTCAGACTTTTCTTTCTTTCTTTTTTTTTTTAAAGATTTTATTTATTTGTTTGACAGAGAGAGAGATAGCAAGAGAGGGAACACAAGCAGGGGCAGTGGGAGAGGTTGAAGTAGTCTCCCTGCTGAGCAGGGAGCTCGATGCGGGGCTCGATCTCAGGACCCCGGGATCATGACCTGAGCCGAAGGCAAACGCTTAATGACTGAGCCACCCAGGCGCCTCTGAATTTTCAGACTCTTCTAATACAAAGACCAATGTCTCCTACTTAGGGAATAGAAGAGAATTATTGCAAAACCAATAAAAACAAAATTTAGGGCCCCATGGTGGCTCAGTCAGTTAAATGACCAACTCTTGTTTTGGCTCAGGTTATGGTGTTAGATCTAACCTTTGTCTGGCTCTGCACTCAGCGGGGAGTCTGCTTGAGATTCTTTCCCACTGCCCCTTCACCCACTCTCTCTCTCTCAAATAAGTACAACTTTAAAAAACTATGTAACCCCCCCAAATTTAGTAATCTATAGTAGATAATAAAGAGGCAATACAAATAAAGTATTAGAGGATCACACAATTTAATAGACATGCACAATTCACCAGAATTTTTGATATATATGTATATACATGTAACATGTATGTGTATAATATGTAGGTATGTATCTATGCAACATATATGCCTCATATATATCAAAAATTATATTATGTATATCAAAAATTGTATATATATAAAATAGATATATATGTATGGTGCATACGTGTATCATATATGTGTATGTAAAAATTTATATATAGTATACATATAATATATAAATTTAGATATTTAGTATAGTTTACATATATATATTATAAATTTACTATATATATAAATTTAGGGGTTCCATATTATTATTTATTATTCTTATTAGATATTAACACTAATCTTCATTTTTGTCATTTTATTTCATCCAAAATATTATAAATTGGAAGTAGCCAAGAACACTCAACTATACAAACACAACAGGTTCATAAAATCACTTTGCAATATCCTCTCCTTCCCTCATTGATAACATAAAGAGGTAGGTGTCTCTTTCTGTCATTTATGTCTAGTGTGTTTAAGAAACAGAGAAAGAGAAAATCCCTAGAGTTACCATCAGTAATGAGCATTTGACATGTTTCACGTATCAGTTTCATTATTTTGTCAAGAGCATTATTCTAAAACAATGGAATCCTAAAGAAAATCTCTTGCCTCTTTGAAGAGAATAGGTTCTGAAACTAAAAGAGCATGCAAAGAAGGAATCCTAATCTTTATTTTTATTTTTAGAAGCAATTGTGTGTTCTTATCTTAAACTTACATAGAGGAATGTGCTTAAATAACGAATTGACCATTTTTCTTGAGGGTGATTTCCATATTTGCACTCCTGTCCTTTTACTCTTCCTATTCTTTTTATGAGAATTGAATAAACTGGAAGTCAAGTTAAGTAGAAGTAAGGGAATTTTGTCTATTAATTTCCTACCTCCATTTTTTATTATCCTTGCTTGCATTTCAAATAAGACACTTCCATGCTTACTTCTTAAGAATAATGGCCAGTAAACACCAGTTTAGGAGAGGGAGGTGATGGGAGGACTGGAAGTATTTGTCAGTCTTTCCTGCCCTGGTGGAATTCCAAGAAAGATGGAGAGGGGGTGGGCTGGAAAGAACATTTTATATTTGAGTAATAACAAATTGTTCCTTGAAGATTTTATAAAGTTCAAAAATAAGAAGAAATAAACTGAACTAGGTTAAAAGAGGCTTACACATCCTCTGAAGGTTTGTTGGAGAATTGTTTTTTCTAAGCAACATTGAGACTTTTTTTTAAATGGTTGCAGAAAGCTCATTAGGCAAGAAATTCTTAGAATCTCTTTTTGGTTTATAGCAATTAGCTGTTTGTATGCAGCCTTACTTTTTGTAGCAATTAACTTTGTGGAAAAATCCTCTGTTAAATTATCTTCGGATAATATTCACAAAACTATCAGCAATTGTTTTCCTATAACTAAGTCTTTGTTATTGCTTTGGCCCTTGTGTTGTTGTTGTTACAAAATAATTTTTCCATGTAAGAAGGCCAATTTCCCATTGTTGCTGAAGTAAATCAGAGACTAGAAGGATGGGATTATAAATGCATTATATATGCATTTCCCTCCCTCTGGTGGGTTAGCTGGGAAAGACAATGAGGTAGTCTGACTGCCCCAAATTATCTTGTGACTTGTCATTTAAATACCATTCCCTATGAATGCTGTGTTTCTTAGAAGAAGGAAATCAAATAATGTTCTTTTGAACACTGACAATTTAATTCATATTCATGAGTTCTCAAAAAACTATTTTCAGGTTATTAAGATAGATTGAGCCAGATTCTTCCAAAGAGAAGGGACACACCTTCTAATTATTGAGCCATTCAAGTACAAAAGAATATTGTATATCTATCCATATCCATATTTTTATTCGTTTGTATCTATCCACAAGCAGCCATCTACTTATATCTATTTGAGCAGACTCTGGAATTTCTCTCCACACTATACCAGTTTCTTTTCCTCTCACTTCTTTTGCTAGTATGACTCTCAGAAAAGGGAACAGCTAATATCACCTTGGAACAGAGAAAGACATGATAGAAGGTAATTTCCTTCCAGGGGGAAGCAATGGAAAGCCTACCAATTATTTCAGTGGACTGGGAAAGGAGAGGAACATGAAACAGGAAGTGATAAAATACCATAGTCTTTCCTTACTATCTTGAAAATCAACCTTAGGTAGCAAGTATAGAGCTGGGCAACATCTAGATAAATATAACAAGGCAACTGTGGATATCAAATCTCCAGGCCTGTTTCTCACACACTTCCTGTGTGGCTGATCACTTGAGGAAGTCCAACATTGGATCAGAATCATGCACAGATGGAGATGGACAAATGAACTGGGGGCCATGTTCTTGGTTTCTGCAGCCTGCAGAGGGGTAAGAATTATTGGTGTTTGAAGTTCCTACTTCTTTGGTGAGAAAATAAGGAGATGTTGAAATGATCAGTACGACTCGTGGAGGATCAACATAACCATGACTGCCTAAAGTCTGAACAAAAACAATATAAGGGACAAAGACTTTCCAAAGTCAGTGGGCATCTAGGATTATGCAGTTGATCAGGGGATGTCTAAAGCAGGCCCTGAAATCAAAGATCTTAGGCAGAAAACTTAATAATCATGTTGATGAAAATGGTAGGTATTCATCCTTTCTGATGGCTGAGTAATATTCCATTGTATATATGACATGGATGGAACTGGAGGGGATTATGCTAAGTGAAATAAGTCAAGCAGAGAAAGACAATTATCATATGGTTTCACTAATATGTGAAGCCTAAGGAATAGCATGGAGGACCACAGGGGAAGGAAAGGACAACTGAATGGGAAGAAATCAGAGAGGGAGACAAACCATGAAAGACTCTGGACTCCAAGAAACAAACTGAGGGTTACAGAAGGGAGGGGGGTGGGGGGGTGGGGTAGCCAGGTGATGGGTATTAAGGAGGGCACGTGTGGTGATGAGCACTGGTTGTTATATGAAACTAATGAATCGTTGAACACTACACCAAAAACTAATGATGTACTATATGTTGGCTAGCTGAACATAATAATAATACAAAAATATCCACACTAATTAAAAAAAAAAAGAAAGCCTCCCTTTTTCCTTACCCCCAACTCCCAAGTATATAATCAGTCACCCCTCACAACCCCGGGGCAGCAGCTCTTTCTGCCCACTGGTCCTGTCCCTGTGCTTTCATAAAATCACCTTTTTGCACCAAAAAAAAAAAAAAAGAAAAGAAAGCATAATATTGAAAACCAGATAGTATGTGGGGCTTCTTCCTCTATAAGATTATAAAAACTCCATCTACCTGAATATCATCTTACAGAAGAACACAGGGAAGCTGGGAACGTCTGTCTTTACTTTTATGTTTAACAAAATGCTCTGGAGTTTCAAATGAAATAAAATGACACATACTTTAATATATTTTTCATGAACAAATTTCAATAAGTTTTTATCTCAGCAATTTTATTCAAACCAAGACATTCCGAAGAGAAGCTTGAAACTGGAAGAGATTTAAACTGAAAGAGACTAAAGTACTGGCACATTTTAAAAGTCTCTTCCCTCCTCAATCACTATTCAGTAGAAGTAGGGCTCATGTGGAACAGTAAATAAGTCCTAGAAATGAATGGAGCTGGCTTTTCTTTCCCCACCTGAACGGTGGTAGGTGTAAATATGTGATCTCACTATATAAACAAAACACATTTGAGAAGCTGAAAATTTGTGTACATGGTAGAAGATAAAGGAAGATATATATTTTAATAGAAAGTTATTTGAAAAACTGTTTTTAAAAAAATCTCTGAAGGCCAAATTGATATATTTCTTTGGTAGAAAATTTAGAAATGCAGAAATTCACATAGAAGAAAATAATTCATGGATATATTGTATTGTAACCTTATTTGGAATAGTGTTGATGAAGAATAGTACTATTCAGACAATTTAATAATTAGAGCCACAAAATTACTGTCATTTTAGTAGCCCTTCTTTATTCACACTTCAGACAAATTTAAGCTCCTTTTACACAGCCAATAATTCTGCTTTGAGCTATTTTTAGGATTTCCTTTGTGTCTTTGAAAGTACTTTTGTTGAGTATGAAAATGCACCCTTACGCTAGTTCAGCTTCTTTGTGATTAATTAGTGCTGGATTTGTAGGCATTTCTTTAAAAGCGAAGTCAAAAGAGTCATCATCTGCAGATGAGACTGGTGTTCTAGGTTATTCAACTACTTATCAGAAGAGCTAGAGCAACCTCTGGTGTCTCCTGACTATCAGTCAGTGTTTTTTCCAACATACTGTCCAGCCAATAAGTTGCTTACATATAGTATTCAAGTTCAGACCAAATCAGAACTTCAGAAGCATGAGCCTTACTCACCTCTGGGGATGCCTGGGAAACTCCATCTCTCACTGTTGATCACTGGCTTCTGATGACAGAAGAAATGCTCCCAGAAACAGCCCAAATATATTGGTATGCATGCTTCTTTTATTGAAGTTCAAGCTGATCTTTGCAAAGCTCCCAGTAGAGATGAACCAGTGAACACTTTGTCACTTGTTTCCTTAGATTTCATAAGGCAGACAGTGTAACAAGCTTTGTTAGTAAGTAGGAGAGTCTCCCATAGAAGGTCCTCTTCCCGAAACATTCTCTTTTCTGCTGTAATCCCCACCTCCTTCTTCTACTCTCTAGCCCCTCTGCACCACTTCAATTTAGTGTTTTCTCTTCAGTAGGAATTATTACCTCTCCCTATACTAACAGAAGAAACTCTTAAATTCCAAAATGGCTCCCCTAATAGAATGGTGGGGATTGTAGATGTCTTAGTTCAACCCTCCACACAGAGATAAGTAGAGTTGGGGCACCTGGGTGGCTCAGTCAGTTCAGTGTCTGCCTTCAGGGATCAAGCCCCACGTCGGGCTCCCTGCTCAGTAGGGAGTCTGCTTATCCCTCTGCCTCTGCCTCTAAGCCCCCACTTGTGCTCTTTCTCTCTCTTTCAAATAAATAAATAAATAAAATCTTAAAAAAGAATAAGTAAAATAGAGTTTTCAAGCATGAGACTTAAGTATGAGCAAAATTAAACAGATTTTTTTTTACTATTACGTATTAAACTGTTTACTTTCCTGCATATTCTTATGATATACATATGAACATTCACACATAATTTCTTAGATATTTAATGTTACAAGTACCATAATGTATTGTTCAAATTGGAAGTTAAAAATGGTTAATGGAGTGTGTGTCCTTATCAGAAAGAGCATGTTATCCATATAAAAGTAATTAAAGAGAGGCTAACAACAGATAACTCTCTCATTGTCTGGGTTTTCTGTACGAATCATGACACTAACTGATAGCATTGATGTTTCACATCTGACTGCCTTCATATTCTCAAGACAGGGTAGCAGCAATACCATCAGTTATAATTTCAATTCTGAATACCATCACAGATGTTGCTCAATAAGCATAAAAAGGATAATTTTCTGGACCCCAAATATAATATTTTTTCCTAAAATTCCATCTTTACTCTTTAACGTGATACTCTAAAGGTTCAAATGGAATAAACTATAACAGTACTTGAATGTATTTTCCATGTATAAATTTGCTTCAGTTTTTACCTTAAGAAATGTTTATATGGATTTAACTTTAGTAATTAGACAAGTAGCATTGTAATTGGTATGTAAGATTCCCTAGTCGTATTATGTGTATGTAAAACAATAGTCAAAATAATAGCAAGAAAGAGCAACAAACTCAAAATGACTTAAGCAAAACCAAACTAAAAAAAAAAAAAGTAAAGAACAACTGCAACAGAAAAGACAATTTATTTATTGGCATAACTGGGCAGATTGTCTTTAGCTTGGCTGCATATGCAGGCTTAAACAATGTCATCAGTACTCTATTAGTTTAATTGGTGCTTAGCTCTGACTATATGCTGGCAGATTCAAGTCCAGTAGATATGGCTTCTTTCCAATAGAAACTCCAGATTTGTCACTGGCTTTTACTGGCCTCTCTTGGCTCTTGTGTCCCCACATTGATCACTGTAATTGGAGATGGCTAGGCCACTGAGGTTTCTAGAAACAGGGTAAGGCATGGATTCAGAAGAAAAAAATAGTGGTTCCCAAAGGAAATTGGAATACTATGACAAGAGGAAAGAACAGATGGTAGGAAGGAGCAAATGTTATTTCATTCATTCATTCATGTATTCATTCATTCAATGAACATTTATTATGTGTCTGTTATGGGCAAGACATGATTCCTGGCACTGGGAACTAAGCAGTGACTAAAATAAGAAAACCCCTTCCCTCCAGAAACTTTTATTTGTGTAAGAGGATGGACAGTAAGCAAGAACTTGATAACAGTATAATAGATAAGGCTAAAGGCCATGAAGAAAAGTAAGGGAATAGAGAACGGTAGACATTGTTATGTTAAATGAAGTGTCCATTAAACGGTGTTCAGAGAATTCCTAACAATATTAAATTTAGGGTCTACTACTATTTTATTAGTTGTTAATTAAAATGACATAAGTGGGGGTGCCTGGGTGGCTCAGTCGTTAAGCGTCTGCCTTCGGCTCAGGTCATGATCCCAGGGTCCTGGGATTGAGCCCCGCATCAGGCTCCCTGCTCAGCGGGAAGCCTGCTTCTCCCTCTCCCACTCCCCCTGTTTGTGTTCCCTCTCTCGCTGTGTCTCTCTCTCTCTCTCTGCCAAATAAATAAAATCTTAAAAAAAATAAATAAAATGACGTGAGTGTAGAGTATAAATCTATTTTTACAAGGCTTAAAAGAAGTGTTTCAATAATGTGATTCATAATAATTTATATAGATTTTTCTGCATGTGTATGCACACACACATATATTCCCATATGTATGTGTGTGTGTGAGAGAGAGAGAGAGAGAGAGGATTTAGTATGAGAGCCCATGTGCCATGAATTATCTTCAGTGTGAGTTTTATTTGTAATAAATCATCTTTGGTAGCTAACTTGTCTTTAGTAGAGAACAATATAACTGGACTTTGTATGTATCAACTCTCTGACTTAGGCCAATATGCTCTCTCAAAGGAGTAAGATTTTTTTTTTTTTAAGATTTTATTTATTTGACAGAGAGAGAGAGAAAGCATAAGCACAGGGAGCAGGAGAGGGAGAAGCAGGCTCCCTGGTGAGCAAGGTGCCTGACACAGGACTCGATCCCAGGACCCTGGCATCAGGACCTGAACAAAGGCAGACGCTTAACGACTGAGCCACCCAGGCACCCCTCAAAGAAGTAAGTTTTGAAAAGATTATTGATGAGTTTACTTCCATTAAAAGGAAAGTAAAATTATAATAAATTCATTTGTGGGCATATATAAAATATTTAAACTTATTGTGAGTCTTAATAGCCCTACTTTAAAATTTTTTAATATTTCCAAATTGCTATAATGTTCTGAAAAAATTATGCAAACTAATATAAACATTATATTATATCATAATTTTCCCTTGTGTTTTAAATTCTAATATGATTTGACATGGCACTTACGCATACCACATAGAAATGCTCAAAAGTATTTGTTGAATGACTGAACAGATATCTTATGAACTCCAGTTATATCATTCATGGGAAGGTATAAAAACTTCTTTTGGAGTGGTATTTTTGCTTTCATTTTTCATCTTAAATGCCCTAGCAGGGCAGTTTCAGCTTACTAAACAGTAGGTAATGCAACAAATGGTCAGAATAGCATCCTGGAATGAGCTAAGGAAGTTTTCTGACACTATTTTGCTCCTGGGAGTAGGATTTTCATAGTTCTTTTTATGGAACTAGAATATGTTTTTGGTACTTTAATATTCATATTAATTAATATTTATCAAACACTTACTACATTGTCCTCAGTACTTTATATGCATTAAAATATAAAATCTTCATAAAACTTTAAGGAATAAGGAAACTGAGGTACCCAGATGTTAAATAACAACACAGTTCACACAGTTATTGGCTAAAGTCAGGTACAAACCCAGGGAGTGAGTGTGTCTTGAGACTCAGTGATATTAACTATGTTAATCTTATTCTGCTTGTGTCTATCCAATTTTTAAGTAACTATAAAATATTACACAAAGCATTGACTCTTACATAAAAAGTTTGTATTTTCTTGTTCTAGTATCAAAAAATGACCTGACTTTACAAAAAAACAACCAAACAAATAAAACTATGGGCTTCCTATTAAATATGACTAATCTTCCTAGAACTCTATAAAATTTTATTGAACTAAAAATACTATTAATTTCAAGATCAATTTTTAGCACACATATCTGGATTACACAGGTGCTCTTGAACTAAGAAATTAAGAAAGTTTTCTGATTGCATGTCTCTCCTAGGCTCACAATATTTTTGTTTTTTGGTGGCCATTATTCTTGCCATTGGTTTTCTGAGCAAACTTTCATATATTACATTGAAAGACATATGGGAAATATTTTATTTTTAATGACAATGAAGAATAATGGTAAAGAATAAATATAAAACATAAAAATAAAGGTGATTTCTTGAGCTGGACATTGTCTCTCTTTCTCAAGAGAAAATAAGTTGAGAAAAAAAAAAGCACTGTTTCTTGGTAAACAGCTTCTATGTAAAGGATGTTGAGTCCAGGAGATAATATAGCAAACACATTGTGTATGAGTTACTTTGATCTTTTTGGCAGATGGAAATCTTAACTGATCTTATTTTCATAGTCAGTGGTAGCCATTTAAAAAATAAACATTAGATTAGAGAGATTATGTATTCTCAGACTTAACTTTCATTTTATTTTTTAAAAGATGTATTTATTTATTTCAGAAGGTGTGGGTAGGGACAGAGGGCAAGGGACAGAAATCTCCAAGCAGACTCCCTGCTGAGCTAGGAGCCTGACATGGGGCTTATTCCCAGGACCTGAGATCATGACCTGAGCTGAAACCAAGAGTTGGATGCGCAACTGACTGAGTTACCCAGGTGCCCCACCCAGACTTAACTTTTAAACAGCATTTTAGAATGCTGTACAGATAAAATAGAAGAGTCATATATATTTCTTTCTGCATCTAAAAATGCCTGCAACTAATACATGCACTTCAATAAATTCTTTAAAGGGAGATGGTCGGAATTACCTTTAGGAATTTACTTCTAATAACCCAACAGAATATTTCTTGATAACATTAATAGAATTTCCAGTTAGTTGTTTTGCATTTATTATTTTCCATTCCTATTTAAAACCTGCCTAGCATATACAATAATCAATTGTGTTGTATTTCATTTTAAAAATATTTTACATTTACTTAAAGAACAGTGCTTATTATAATGCATGTTAATTATACTTCAATAAATAAAGTTCTTTCAAAGTCAATATATTCACATTTGTATTTATTATTTATTTATTTCATTTTCCTTCATGAACAACATATTTTCATTCTTTAATAGCTTCATTTAAGTGCTCTAAATATATCTTTTATTCCAAACATATCCTCAAAGATGTTTGCCATCCACTCATTTTGGGATGTGATAAATTATTGAACATACATGCTCCACTATTGGAGAATAATCCAAACAATTTTGCAACAAGTCAGCCCCTTGAAGGGTTTACTAGGTGGCCTTGTTAATAATCAGGCAAATAAAAGAGAGTATTTCTCTCTGATATATCATTCTTGATGGTTTGTTATAGAAAATAATTAGATTAGAATTTGAGGAGCTGTTCTTCAGAGCACAATGTTGATTATTATTCAATAATTGCTGATGTTACAATGATTCTTCCAGAAATTATGAAATTGAGAAATTTCTAGGCAGTTTCCCTAAATACCGCATTCTACAAAAGGTCTTGAATGGTGTGAATGTTTCCTGCTAACTGACAGCATCACACAAGTGGAGACTGTTTTTAATGTCCTGCCTTGTTTGCTTCTTGGGGCTTTAAAAGGAATTTTGCAAACATTTTAAAGATTTTTTTTTCATTTTGTAAATTAACCTTAAAACTTGATGCAGTGTAAATTAAAAAAATATCTTTCACCTACTTTCTTCTTTTATATACTATTATCGCAGTGTGTCTTTTATTGAAATAAAAGGGGTCAAAATATTTGTATATATTTCTATTCATTCATTTAATTGTTCAACAACTATTTATTCAGTACCAACATAGTATGAGACACTTTCAGGCAAAGTAACATACAGAAAGATATGTGAGACGCTTCCTTATTTTCCTAACTTTAGAGTGTAATGAAAAGATAGGGAAATAAATCAATTATTGTAATAATGCAGGAGAGAACACTAAAAGAAAGATAATACAATGCAGTGGAAGTGTTAGCTAATGCTATGGTGGTAATCATATCGCAATATATAAATGTATCAAATCAACACATTGTACACCTGAAATTTACAAAATGTTACATGTCAATTATATCTCAATAAAAAATAATAATTAAAAATAGAGAAAGATAATAAAGTAGCCATTTTTTCAAGGTGCTTGCTCAAATCAGTCACAATTCTCTGAGAATTGCCTTCTCTTCGTATCACCCCTTCCTTCCACTCCCTTGGGCAATTGTGAATTAGAGAACCTAGATTTCTTGGCATTGCTTGGTTGGATCCATGATGGAGATTTGTCGTAGGTGGAATTTGGATATAGAATCTTAAGATTCAAAGAAGCTGGGTTGGTCATTTGAAGTGGAGTATCAAATCTGGGAATTCTTTGGGTGCTCAGGTTCACATAGAAGCAGAAAAGAAATTTCTAGTAACTAAAGAGAATTAAGCAACTATGAAAGGAAAAGGTCTTTTGAGAGATTGTGGTGGATAACAAAGGGATATAAAAGGGATATGATTAGATTATTGAAGACTGTCTAATTCCTCTTTGCACTATCATGTGAAACCCAGAATATCTCCTACACTTTGGTGAGACTCACCTTGCTATCTTTCAAATTTCCCTGCAAGTGTTTTTGTTGTTGCTTAAGATATTTCAAATCAGTTTCTATCTGAGAACATAAGAACACAGACTAATATGTGAGATGTTCTTTGAATTTTAAAATGTCCATTGAGCACTATGCTAGAAGCTCTATATGTGCCCCATTTCACTCTGAGGAAGGTATAACTCTTAGCCCATTTTACATGAGGAAATGGACACTTTGTGAGGTAGCAGGTGAAGATACAGGATTTGTGTTTCTGTCTGCCACACAGCAGAACCCAAGTTTTTCATCACTGAACACTACCATCTTTCAAACTTTGTAAAAGATGGAAATTTTCTAATTTCTTTATTTAACAATGCAAAAATTCTCAGATGTTGTTTAATAAAACTAAAGCAATATTTTCTCATGCAAATGGGTACAGAAGTTAAAATAATTACAATTTGTAAAGGGTTTTAAAATTCAAAGAACTAACATCACTTATGTGTTCATATGAAGCCGAGAATGGGGTTCCAATGCTAGATTCCTTAGTGGTCAATTTGCTTAACATCTGTGAGCCTTGATTTCCTTTTCTGCAAGAGGGTCAATTATGTCATTTATTTAAAGAATTTTCTGAAAAACTTAAACCTGAACACACATGGTAAATGAGTATTTCATGTACTAGGGATACATAAACACACAATAAACACAATTGTTACTTTCCCTTCTTTTCTTTCCTTGTTATATTTTTTTAAAAAAAAATTCTTATATAGGCAATATTTAATTTTCTTAAAATCTCAAGACACCTTTTTTAAATTTTATTTTGTTATGTTAATCACCATACATGACATCATTTTATTTTTTATTTATTTATTTATTTATTTTTAAAGATTTTATTTATTTATTTGAGAGAGAGAATGAGAGACCGAGCACGAGAGGGAAGAGGGCAGAGGGAGAAGCAGACCCCCCGCTGAGCAGGGAGCCCGATGTGGGACTCGATCCCGGGACTCCAGGATCATGACCTGAGCCGAAGGCAGTCGCTTAACCAACTGAGTCACACAGGCGCCCCCACATGACATCATTTTAATGATTAATTAAATATGTACTATATTTCAGGTACCTGCAAAGCACATGGGTTATTTCATATAACCTTCTAAGGCTATGTTGTAGGTGCCATTTGCATTTTACAAAAACTATTCTGAGTCTTAGAGTGTTTCAATAATGTTATCTAAGGTCATTTGTCAGTTAAATGTAGGGCTTGGGTTTAATATACTTACATAGACATGCGTTTATATCCCAACCTATCACTTACTAGCAGACATCCTGCATAGAAAACATATGGAAAGCCTATACTAACTTCCGATTTCCTGTTCCATCTTTTCCTTATTAAGGAATTGAGTATAATCCAACTAAGATAGATATAAGAATAGCATTAGGCTAGTGTGTATTTGATTCTGTGTATCATGCTTTACTTTATGCCATGTTTTATTCTCTGTAGTGTCTATTATTTTGGCAGCAAAATCTTGTATTACCCATTTGCTTATGTAACCTGACTGTAAAATAGTCTTTTAGGATTAATTTGTTTCTGTAGATATATTCCCCTCCAATATGCTCTGTGAGATGTTTATTATTACCATGTAAACTTTGATTTCTCTAACCGTCCATGTAAGTGTACATTACTATGTACAATTTACTATGAACAATTTTCTTTTCAATATAATGTTGAAAACAGCATTTTAACTCTTTCTTGGCAGAAAGAATTACATTATCAATCAAAAATTATATTATCATCAATCTCATTGGTCAGAAACCCAGTCTCCATAATACTTCATGGAGTTCAAGGCATGGTTTCTCAATTACTTCATGACACATATTGAATATTTTATATAATTTTATATAATAGTCTGAGGAAAATGTTACAAAGACTTGAACTTACACAGTAACAGACAGGAGGAGATGGAAGGTGGATTTAAGAGATATTTGAAAGATGTAATCTAATGGGTGTCTAAAGGAGAAGTACAAGAAAGGGGACTTGTCAGAATGACAACTTCCTGAGTTACCTGAGGCTAAGAACAGGAGGAAAAACAGAATCTTTGTTTTGTTTTGTTTTTAGTTAAAAATTATGAGCTTAATTCAGTTTCGACAAGTTGGACATATTCTTATCACCAGTTGGATGTACCAGTTTGGAAATCGGAGAGAAGGCTGAGTGAAAAAATACAGTTGAACATCAAATCAAATTTTAGAGATATAGAGTAAGAACAGAAGACAAAAAAAAATTAAACTATCTAATTTTAAGAATGTTTTATCCTTATATTCAAGAAATATTTCTGAATAAAATGTTGCTTCATCAACATAGGGTAAAAGAAGTAGTTTTTTTTTTCTTTCATCTTTGAAACATATATATTTTAATCAATAAGACAGCATGATCTTTTGAAAACACTAGCATGTACAAACAAGAAAATGTCATAGGCAAAGAAAAAATAGATTTCCAGACTTCTAAATTCAGGACATGTTTTCATAATATATTTTAAGATATAAAAAGTGAACATATTCAGTAGGTGTTCATCTCAGTTATCTACCACTGCAAAAACAAAATAAACTTATGACTTAATATTAGAACCATCATTTATTTACTCATGATTTTACAACTGGCTTGGTATTCAGTGGAGCTTGTCTCTGTTCCATCTGGGATCACAGTCCTGTCAGCTGAAAGGTGCTAGAGAACCCATTTCCAAGATCATTCACTCACATGGCTGGCAGGTCCATGCTGGTTGTTGACTGGGCATTCTGCTGAGATTTTAGTTGTCTTCCAAGTAAGCGTCTTCATGTGGCTACTTTAGCTTGGGTCCTGGAAAAGAAAAAACAGAAGTTGCTATTTACCGTAACACTTTCATTGTATTCTATTGGCCAAAACAGTCACAAGCCCAGCTCAGATTCAAGAAGAAGAATTTTTGGTAGTGGAAGTAACAAAGAATTTGAGGCCATCTTTAATAAATGCAGTCTGCTTTCTGCCATAAATTATTCCCATCCCTCCCATATATCAACTCCTCAAATTTTCAAAACCTCACAGATTATAACACTGAGGTCCAGGATCTCATTATCTAAATCAAATTCAGGTGAAGATTGCATGCCATGGGTGCTGCAGTTCCTCTCAATCTAAAGATCTGTGAACTACAGGGGAAAATGAGCTAGCCCTGGTACATGCAACATACAATGATGTGTATGGGCCAGGAAAATAGACAGCCCAGTTCAATTACAGGAAAAGAGAGAAGCATATTGCTATGACTTATCCATAGATTTAAAAATCTCTCTGGACACATGCTGTCAGTTCCTCAGTTGGGGCATAATCATTCTCCCTGGAAGAATTCTCTTGGTTCTGTTGTCTGGGCACTTGGCTTATACCTTTGAGTTCTCTTCTCTATGAGAATTGGCATGTGATTACAGCTAAGCAGCTTTTCAAACTGGCTCCCTTCCCATATGAAATCAGAAGTCCAAAGTTCTCTTCATTTTGAACCAGTGCTTGTCTTTCAGTGAAATCTTATAATTTCTTTTAAAATGTTGTGGTCCTCCTGTGTATCAAATTAAAATTCACCCAATTAGACAAAATTCACAAGTACTAAACTTTTTAACCTGTCAAAAGTTCAGGATAGCATCTTGGATTTGATCTTTGCCCCGAGAACTTTTCTTATGAGGAGAATTTTACTTCCTGAAGAGGTTGAGAATGAGAAAAAAATTTACTTCCAAACCTAATACATCACATTTCTTTATAGTTTCTCTAAATTTGTTTGAAGACTGAACAGTTCTGTTTTGTGCAGAACAAGAAGTTCCATTTCTGTGTAGCTACAAGAAGCCAGTTGGCACTCTAAAATTTTGCCTGGAAATCGCTTTAATCATGAATTCATTAGGAATCTTTTCTATCTTCCATATTATCAGATGTTACCAAACTTTCCACCTATAAATAACATAAAAGCCCCAGTTAACAATTTCCTTATTCTCTTTCAAACCTTCAAGAGTCTCCTTGAGGTCTGTTAGGAGCCTGCTTATCCCCCCCTCCCTCCATTCTCACCCCCATGTCTGTTGTAAAACCAATCCACTGATTTTGAGTTTGTTTACAGTACCATCACACTACTAAGTTCCAAATTCTGTTTTGGTTATCAGTGGCTGTGTAAACCAAGCCAAAATGATTCTTATGGATTTAAAATAACAACAATCACTTATTTTTTCATGATTTTGTGATTTGGATGGGATTTGACAGAAAGAGTTTATCTATTCCAATGGTGTCAGCTGAAGAATTAATTCCCAAGATGGTCCACTCAAGAGCAGGAAATTTGGTGCTGGCTCTTCTCTGGGAGGGCTAATTCTCCTCAGCACTAGCCTTTCCGTGGAGTTCCTGGAGTTTCCTTATGGACTGACTGCTGGGTTTTAAGGAGGAGGAAGCAAAATGTATTGCTTCTCTAAAAGGCTGAATCTGGTAACACATCATTTCCAAAATATTCTGTTGGCCAAAACAGATTCAAGAGCATGAACAAATAGACTCAACTCTTTGTAAGAAAGTTAAAAAAAAAAAAAAAATCTATAGCTTTCTTGTATCTACTCAAGTGTTTAAATCCATTTTACTTCAACATTTCTCACCTTCCAGGGTACCTGGGTGGTTCAGTGGGTTGAGTATCCAACTCTTGGTTTCAGCTTGGGTCATGACCTCAGGGTCCTGAGATTGAGCCCCACGTTGGGTTCCACACTCAGCTCGGAGTCTGCTTGTCCCTCTCCTTCTGTGATTCCTCTCCCTCTGTCTCTCTCTCTCTGGAATAAATAAAATCTTAAAAAGAAAAAAAAAAAAACACTTCTCATTTTCCACTAATGCTATAAAAGATACTATATTTTATTTTCAATCTACATCATAAGTAAGACCAAAACACTAAGATTGGAAATCTGTTTTTGAATTTTGTGTAACTCAGCAAAACCTATTAGTTAAGCAACTATCTGAAAATTTTAAGATATGTATTTATGCATGACAATTCCATTTCCCGTTTGTGGTTGGTGAGAGAAATGATCCAACATGATTTGTCTGTATACTTAGATCAGGGCTAGAAAAACCTAAAGCCACCCAGAGCAACCTAATAATTTGGTACCCAGGTTAAGTTGATTATTTTATACCATTCAGAACCATACTCATTAAATATTTTTTCAACATTTTGTTTCATGGGAGTTGTGGACAAACTTTCTATTAAAAACTCAATATGGAAATAGCTTCGCATAACTTGCTTCAACTAGTCAAAGCAAGATAATTGTTTTCTCTCTTTTTTGGTATATTATGTTTTTCACTTTAATTTAGATTTGTTTCCCCTCATTCATTGTGAAATTTCACAAAGCATGTTGGAAGAATAATGCTTCAAAAAGTCCTGAGAAAATATTTTATTGTTGGCTAGATTAACTCCTGAAAATAAAAGTCATATTATTTTAGTATGGAAATATTCATGCAGATGTGTTTATATGTACACGTGTGTGTTGATTTTAGCAATTTTGAAGGCACTGCCCTGACTCCCCAAAACTGAAATTACATTTGTTAAAATTATAAAGAAATGCTATCTTCTCAGTTCTAACTCAACTCTCAGCTACTTTATTTCTAAAACCAATTCCCAGCATTTTTTGTCTCCTTTAAATTAGGACACACATTTGTATGATATCATAATTAAAAGTCTCATAACCCATTTTCTGGAATAGTCAAGACATGTTAAAACATTCTCAAGTTTATTGAAATAAACCTTGTTATTATCTTATAACACATAGTAAAACAACAAAAGCAAAGTGGATTTTTCTTCATAATCTTATTATAGGATTGTAATATAGTCTAATTTACATGAACTATTAAACCTTTGATTGAAATTGAAAACTCTTCCAAGTTAGAATGTTAACTGAATGCAGAACAATTTTCTCTACATTTCAAAAGGCAATTATCCTACATGTTACCTCTTTTTATGATTGAAGTAGACTTGCATTGCTCTCCTTTAAAATATATATTTTTCACAGACAAGTTATATCAAGTTACAACTGAACCTTTCCTCAGAGACTTCTACTGCTTTAACAACATGAGTTTTCAAACAAGATTTAAGAAATAATTTTTAATGAAATTTCTGTCAGTGCCAGGACTCAAGATATACTATGAGCAGAGAAATACAAAACAAAAGCAAAATAAGATTTCCACTACAATGGAAAAAATTAGGAACACTGAACCCCGAATGTTAAAAGTGTGGAACTAGAATTTAAATAAAAATTTGAAAAGAAAGAAAAGTGTGGAACAACTGGATCTCTCAAATGAAATATTTCAAGTGAGAGAGTAGCCGTTTGGGAAATGCACTGGCAGTTTCTTATATTTACTCTATGACTTAGTAATTCAGCTACTTTGTATTTTCTTAAGGGATATGAAAATATTTCTCCACAAAAAGACTTAGGAAAGAATATTTACAGCAGATTCAGTCATAACAGCCCAAAACTTGAAATAATCCAAACATATATCAAGAGAATGGATAAACTATGGTATGCTTATACGATTGAATGTGACCCAGTGATAAAATAAGAATCAATTAATGATATACACACTAACATGGGTGAATTTCCAAGTTGTTATATTATGTAAAAGATGTCAGATACAGGGCGCCTGGGTGGCTCAGTTGGTTGGGCGACTGCCTTCGGCTCAGGTCATGATCCTGGAGTCCCGGGATCGAGTCCCGCATCGGGCTCCCTGCTCGGCAGGGAGTCTGCTTCTCCCTCTGACCCTCCCTCCTCTCATGTGCTTGCTCTCTCATTCTCTCTCTCTCAAATAAATAAATAAATAAATCTTTAAAAAAAAAAAAAAAAAAAAAAAAAAGATGTCAGATACAAAACAATAAAAAAAAAAGATAAATGAAGAGCGTTAAAATTTCAAATACATTTGATCTTAAGCACTTTATAAATGATGGAAAAATCTTTATCTTTTAATATATCAACACAAATATTTTCCATAGGAAAAATAATAATTGCAGGCAAAAAATTTGTTTTTTAGAATTTGAGTATAAATTATTTTTAAAAATCAGTATATTTAGTTTTAAATTCTTACAATTTTAGTGTGTACTGACCTTCTCTGTGAGGTTCAAGATGAAAAATGTCTCTTTTGAATTCCTTTCAGAAAATGGACTCATCAGAAAAATAAGAAAAAAAATCATTGACAGTACTCTGACATGAATGGGTAACCGCTTACAAAGCAGTTATACTTAATCTTTCGGGGTCATGGATTCTTTTAATAACTTACGGGTTTGTTTAACAACCACATAGTGAGTGCCTGCTGTCTACCAGGTCCAAGCCTGGCTTCATGGATACAAGCCCTGCTGTCACACAAGGCTCTGAGCTCAGAAGTACTTCACATGTGGTCTAATGCTGTGCTATAACTGTCTTAAAATGCTTAGTAATTTTTTAACAAGGAACTCCACATTTTTTTCACACTAGGCCTAGCAAATTATGCAGCTGGTCCTATCTGATCCTGTGTTGTACATGAGCGCCAACCTCAGGAATATCCAGTCTACTTGAGAGAGAAAAGAAGTAGACAAATAAATCTATAATTAAAAATTGCAGTGAGTAGGGCGCCTGGGTGGCTCAGTTGGTTAAGTGACTACCTTCGGCTCAGGTCATGATCCCGGGGTCCTGGGATCGAGTCCCGCATCGGGCTTCTTGCTCAGAGGAGAACCCGCTTCTCCCTCTCCCTCTGCTTGTACTCTCTCTCTCTCTCTCTGTCAAATAAATAAATAAAATCTTAAAAAAAATAAAAAAATAAAAATAGCCGTGAGTATAAACAACAACAAAAAGGAGTGTTATTTTAAGATTAAAGGCACGGAATGTTAATCCACTTTAAATCACTTGGTCTAGAATGGTCTATCTAAAACAGTGAAATTGTAGCTAATATCTGAATTATGAATAGGAACAAGTCCTACAACGAATCAGGGAAACAGCCTTCCTTGTTTAGGGAATACATTCAATGATAGTATTAAGACGGATATAGTAATCACAGAGATTTTCTTTCCAGCAGCTGCCTACCTGTTTGAGTCTTCCATCTGCCAACCCCTTCAGAGGCTACCTCAGTCTCAATGAGCCACACCACCCAAACTTCATGCCCTTTGCAGGGCATCCCATACCTTGCACATCAAAATTCATCTTAGTATCTACTCCTGGAGAACCCAATCTGTACCAGTTGGTACCAGGAGTGGTCCAAGAATTCAGGCTAGGGACACTCCTCAAGCCCATATACTGGGAGGCCTGAGCAGGAAGTGTCTCTATCCCAGGTCCAAGCCACAGTCTTGTGATCTGGACCATAAGATACATAACACTCTATGCTGTTGGAGGTATCAGTGGTGGCAAAAGGTACCCATGTGGAATTTATGGCAAATAAAATTAGAATAGCCTTTGTGATTATGGAGAAAGTCCAAGACATTGGAACAAAGAATTATATACATTTTCAAAAAAAGCTGCTTGTATACTACTGGGCGCTGCTAGTGATAGAATGTCTGCACACGGAACAAGTGACCATGAATCCAGAACAAGTGACCATGAATCCAGACCATGAATCCAATATCCAGAACAAGTGACCATGAATCCATGTACAAAGCCCTGTCAAACCCACCAGAACATAATCAAAGACTCCGTGACAATCCAATGTAAGATGAAAGTGGATCATTGAGTGTTAAGTACAAACAGGATCAGAACACATGAGCAAGCTGCCTGAGAAAGAAGCCTGGACCCCATGACTCCACCACTGGAGGAGAAAAAATGCTCAAGCTTGTTTTATGGATGAGTCAACTTGGCATGTGAGTACAGCCGAAAATGGACAGCAGCTACACTGCACCCTGGTCTTGAACGATGGTGGTTGGGGAAAATCCTCCCAATAGGCCAAGATTTGGGTGGCATACTTGGTCATACACTTCGTATGAATGAAGTAACTCTCAGGTTAGAATATGTATAGCCTAGTTGGATGATTATTGCTTTAGTTCATATAATTTAATCAAATGTAAATATGACTTTTAAAAAAGAACGTTGTTTATTTTAATATCTAGGCTCATTCATCATTTCATATTGAGAAAGAACCAAATTCACTATACATACTATGTTATATATACATAATTTCCTACATATGTTGAGAATTAAATTTTTCATAAGAAAAAAGATATAAGTGAAGTGAGTTTGCACAATTTAAAAAGAAAATAAATGATTAAAATTGCTGGATTTTATGAGTTCTTTGAATTGTATAAACTATGTGAATATGGCTGATTTGGCAGATAGGACAATATAGATATAATTGTAGTTTGCTAATTACTCCAGGATTTATTAATATTCTTTTTTTCTTTTTTATTCATCCAAATATATTCTCGCTTTCAGTTGTGAATGTCACCCAGCAAAAGTTATCCAAAATGAAATAAGCCTCTAAATCCACTGGCCACAAAGAGTAAATGATATAATCTTTTGAAATGAAAACATAACTAACTTCAGAGTGGAAAAATCTTTGAATACTGATAGGTTTCAACCTGTTTTATATAAAACTTTATTTTGACTCAGAGTTTTAAGTTTCCAATGGCTTGAGAAAGATCACTTTCATATAGATGACATAAAATAATAAACATGTTTTCCATGTATTCCTCAGAGTATTTTATATACAGTTTATATATAATTTATATGCAATAGCATGCACTTATTCAGTAAAATTTTCTTATACCAATGTCACAGCATTACATGGATTTTGATATAAAATAAATCCTGCTTCAAGAAACATATTACATATAGAAAAAGTAAAAAAAATACATTGTGTTATTATTAATGTTAACTTTAATCAACAGCATGAACTAATGTAGACATTTGTTGTTGCTGTTATATTGCTTGGGGTTATTGGGTTATTCTTCGGTTAGTTATATGTATGTCTTCTCCCCAAGCTGCCTGTAACCTCTTTATTTATTTATTTATTTATTTAGAGGAGGGGGGCAGAGGGAGGGGAACAAGGAGAGGGAGAGAGAGAATCTTAAGCAGTCTCCATGCCCATCACAGAGCCACAGAGCCGGACACTGGGCTCCACGCAGGGCTCGATGGGGGTGGGGGGGCTCAACAGGGAGTGGGGGAGGACTGGACATGGGCCTTGATCTCACAACCCTGAGTTCATGACCTGAGATGAAGTCAAGAGTCTGAGCCACCCAGGCACCTCTACCTATAATCTCTTTAAAAATAGAGACCAGCTTTTCTATATTTACTGGATTCTTTTATTCCTACCACAATTCTTGGCACTTTTAAATCATCATTTTATTTAATACCTATAACTACCCTTTACATAGGTATAATTATTATCCTCATTTTACAAATGAATAAACTGGTGGCTCTCTTAAACTTACTCGTGTAAAAATATAACTGCAAAGTCTGAGGTTACTCTCCTTCCTCCCCCATGCCCTTTCTCCCTTCCTTCTTCCTTTTTTTCTTCCTCCCTTCTTTCCCTTCTTTCTTCCTTTCTTTCTTCCTACATCCAACCAACATTTGGACATCTATTCAGTGCTAGAGAGGATGAATGAATTTTTTCTATATAGGTCCCATTAGAATTTGAAAATGAATCACAAGATTTGGAAACAAAGCACTGTACATTATGCTGTGATTCATAATACATTGTTCCCTTGGGTAGAGGTTAGATTGTCATCTTAATTAGACATCCAAATGTTAAGTTTTTATAATAGCAGATTTGCTTTGTTTTGTGCCCTACTCTCCACAAGTCTTCCTTTTAGTAACTGTAGCAAAATATCATTAATTTTTAAATGATTTAATGTTAAGGAAAACATGAGTGCTGGTAACTGTTCCCATTATTAGTGTTTTTCTTTGAATGTATAGCAATAGTAATATTACTTATTGCACTCTCACTATACGCCAAATATTTAGGATTTTGTTATTCCTGTAAAAGTGAGAAAACTGAGACTTAGAGAAGTTCAGCAACTTCCTGAGATGACACAGTTAGAAAATGGTAGAACTGAGACTTGAAACATGGTTGTCTTTGCCAGAGCCTCATCCACTGTCCTATTTAGTGTCAGTGCAGAGAGTTTGAATAGCTTTAACCTAATATAGTTTTTAGAACAATAAAGTATATTCTCATGAAGAGCCTAATTATCTAAATAATTCCAAAAATTGTAATGTTGAAACAGATGGCATAACTCTATAATACAATTAATGTCCTCTCATTATACTTGTAAATTTGCAATTAGAACAAAGACTAAACTTATTGGTCATAAATGCACCTTCAAAAGACCCACAATGTGATTAAATTATTTTTTCTGTCCAAACAAATTGGAGCATTGAAAGGCTTTATTGTGGTACATTTGCAAGTTTTATAATTTGTCCTAAGTTGTTCCATATTTTTCTTCAAGATTTTAGTCTTGTTTGTTTCAGGAGAGAATGTAACTTTTCTTCATACTGACCAGAAGAATAGTGTGTTTAATTTCCCCAAAGAGCAAAGTATCATGGTTGTTACTGCAAAAGAAAATGGTAAGAAGATCTAATGGGTGCTTGCTACCACCATTGCTTCAATTTAAATTGTTGTAGGAGGCTTTGATTATCCACCAGATGCTAGAAGTTCTTGAGGCATTAATGGCTTACCTCATAAAAACAATACCATATAGAAAACTGAACTACATATAAGCTAAACTCTTTGATATTTTCATGGGAGTCAAGCTGCTTCTAAGCAGTTTTTGTAGCCATCCCCGAATTTAAATTTTTTGGTAACTTTTTTCTAAAGTTTGTAACATAACTGTTTCCAGATACACAACCTCAAAGTCTTAAGCAGTGAGTGTGTCTACATAAAACTTGAAAGGCAGTAAGGAATTCTGATTTCTTAGGCCATATATTGACAACATATTCTTGGCAATTCTGGAGTTTCTAAACTATCTTGACTCATCTTTTCAAGGAACAGTATTCTAAGGGGAGAGAGTATTCTTCATGATAATTGCCTTCTCCATATGACTCAAAGAACCTCTAATATAAGCAGTAAAAGACATGGCTTGGTAGTGGTCATTCATAATACATTTCAGTGTCTTAAAAGAGATCTTTAGCTACCATAATGGAGCTTGAGAAATTTGTGAATATGAATCTTATCCAAACCTTCACAAAGGTTATCCAACCTATCACACTCTTCTGTACGAACTGTGAAAATTATGAAGGTTATAGTCTACGTGAAACAACCCATCAGCAAGGCTTCTTGTCCTTCCATACAGCAAGAGAGATGGATTCTCTTTTGTTGTTCACATCACAATGTTACACATGGTTCCCATTTATACCAAGTCAAGAACATCTAGAAGCCTAAAGAACATTCATTAGGGCATAGCTGTACCTCATATTATCTTTTCTCATTATTATTGCAGGAGTAGCTTTCACTGGAATTAGAGTTGCATAAAGATGGATTTTACAGTTAAAGGTGAGGATACAAAACATCTGTAATAACAGACCAGAATAAACTTGAGTCAGTCCATATGTAACAGGCTATTTTCAGGATGAATGGATAAATATAAAACCCTTAGAAACATATCCAAGGACATTAGTAATGGCTTCTGATTATGTATGCTACAATTAAAAAAAAGCAAAACAAAAACCTACTTCTTCTCTGATAACTCCGGGGCAAATTCTGAAAATGTAGTTATTTGATTTCCATATCTATTGCTTATAACATAGAATTGGCTCTGTAAATGTTTAAAGAGTTTGCTTAGCTGAGCTAGAACACAAGTTACTGTACTAGTAAAAAGATTCAAAACTAGAGCTTGCTCTCTCTCTTTTGTTATGGTTGGTTGGTTGTTGTTTGGTTTGTTTTGGTTTGCGGTTATTTTATAAACTACAGAGTTTTAAGTATGTTTAGTTCAGAGTATTAGTTGTAACAATAACACATTGTTTTCTTGAAGGCCAACCTCATTCTAAAGTTAATTCCTAACAGTGTCTATGAAAAAAGATCATTTGTCATTTTGGGAGTGCTATTTTTGGACTATACTAAGGTTAAAGATTCTGAACATACCTTTAAAAAAAATTTGCAAAACTTTCACTTCTGAAAAAAAAAATCATTTTATATCCACATCATCCGTTCTGTGTTAAAAGTAGAAAGCCAAATCGAGTAAAAGAAACAACTGTTGAAAATCAACAAATTATGCTTGATTTCAGCATCAGAATTTTCTCAACCTGTCAGCCAAAATTCTAAGAAAATATTTGTTGCATATTGAAATACTCATTGGAATTTGGAATACGTCTCCAATTTTAAGCCAACCCACCACTTTCAATATTAATATGTTCACAGCTGCTATAAATCTAGCAATATGGACTCAGAGACTTTGAAATAATTTTATAGTTAAAGTAATATTGCTAACATAGAAATTATATATCTTTGGGATACAGACAGGTTTATCTTAAGTATAAAAATAGATTAGTGTTTCTTAAAGTGTTTTTAAAGTTGAATTCAATAAAATTTGTCTCAAAACTTATTCCATCACATATACTTAATTTTTCATTTACACTGAAATTTTCGTGCAGAATTATTCACCAGGATATGGGCCTTGAATTCCCTTCTGTCACTTGTTATTTAGTATAAGAAAACTGCTCCTGAACAGAAGAAAATTTTTCGCTTAAGACTGTGTGTGCAATGCCTCCACAGAGGAATGCGTCATCTACTATTGTGCTACCATAGGTACTTGTTCTCTTAGAAACAGTGAACGCTAAAGGGCATCTGCTCATTCTTGATATTAGGCATATTTATTTAATTATATCTCCCAGCTATAAATCAGATAGCCGCTCACAAACTTTTAAGTAGAAAAAAGAAAGCTTAAGAAAATATTTCTTTCTCTGACAGCCAAGCAGAGTGAAAAATCCAATAGCTTTTCTTTTCTAACCCTGATATCTTAGTATGTTTCTTGATTTTTCTTTGAATTATTTATGAAATCAGATTTGTTTTTATGTCCTTATTCCTCCCTGGGCTACATGTGTACATTCTATCTGTACTTTATTACCATGAGACCAAAAATGTGTGTAACTATAGAGATATGATGAGATACATTTCTAATTGCTATTTATTTACTTATGTCTGTTTGCAACAAGTGGTTTCTGAAAAACTATCATCACTTTCATATTTAGTAACAAGGTGTTCCAATTATCTATTCTTGTATAATAAATCATCTCAAATGTAGAAGCTTACACAATAATTTACTATTATCTTTCACAGTTTGGAGGGTTGACTTGGCTCAGTTGGCTGGTTCTCACTTGAGGTCTCTGATGTTACGTGCAGGTGGAGGGTGTGGCTGGAGCTATTTGAAGGTTGTGCTACATTAAAGACCCAAGTCCTCTTCCTCGCTCAAATGTCTGGATCAGAGCTGGGACAGCTGGAAGAGTTGATGGCTGGCCAGGTATTCTCTTTCTAAGTGACATCTCCAGATATCTAGCATGACCTTCCTCACAGCATGATGGTTTTAGGATAGTAAGAATTATTATGTGTCATCAGCTAAATTCTCCCAAAGGGAGCGTTCTAAAAAACAGAGACAGAAGATTCAAGGCTTCTTGTGTTGTGGCCTTGAAAATCACACAGTATCATTTCCCCCACATTGTATTGGTTAAAAATGAAAAAGTTACATAGTCAGCCCAGACCTAAGGTAGTAGAGAAGAACACACAAGGGAATGAACACCAGAAAGGTATGGTTCATCTGTGAAGATTAGCTACTATATAAAATAGGAATAAAACTAAAACTTAATCCTTAAAAACCATAAAGAAACTCAAAATATCTTAATTACTTTCATAATGTCTAATTTGGCTTATTTAAAAGAAATATTAACTCTTCTTATTTTGTCAGTAAAAACGTGTAGAAAAGATGATGAAGTGATTCACTGAAATCAAGGAAGAACTCAGTTTCAAATCTTATCTTAAGGATTTAGGTGAACTCCATTTAAAAAAATGTTTTTTTTTTAATTTAAAAAGAGTTTAAATATTAATATTTTGAATTTAATTAATGTTTTGGTGTGCCTATATACACACTGTTTATTTTACAGGAATTCCTCAGGTTTACTTTACTGATCATGAGCTTTATCTTACTGATATAGTAGGCAGCTGCCACATTCAGTGGGGTACTATTTAGCACAAGAAAAGATGGAAATGTTAACAAAACCCTCCCTCTCTCTCAGAGCTTCTAGGCTAACTACTGACTGCTTAGAAAAAAACTAAACTCACTTCAGATTAAATTCTTATGTTCTGTTCATCAGATGAGAGAAAAATGCAATGCCAAACAATGAGACTAACCCCTCCTAGTTTGCTCTTCCATTTTCTAAAATGAGAAAACAATGTTTTTACATAATCAAATGTGTTGGACAGAAAATGTTGAAAGGCTCACTAGATGCATTAATCATTGTGTAGTAAGAATATTAATTTAAACTTTTGAAAACAAGATTAAGTGGTAGAATTAGTCCTTTTTAAAAATTTTCCCCATTAGGAAATCAAAGGTGATCAATGACACTTGCAAGTCAACCTCAATTCACATATAAGTTATGAAAGGTAGAAAATTCAGGGATCAGAGACTGTTTCTACATCCTCTTGATCCTTGGATGTGGACTGTTATGGTAGGGAATGATGAGCTCTACAGTTGAATACCATGGGAGTTCACCCAAAAGAAATGGAAAAATTCAGTCATCATGATCCCTGGATAATTGCTTGACTAGTGGCTTGTCTCAAAGATGAAAAGGGCAAATATTATGAGATTTTATGGCATTGTACAACTCTGTTTTCCTAATTCAAATCAAGAAGGTGGAACTTAACTTTTCCAAGCTTTAATTTCTGTTTTTAATTAAATAGAGATAGAAATAGTACTATAGTTAATGACAAAGAGCATCTAAAAGAGCTTCATGCAGTGGCTGGAAAAGAATTCATACTAAATAAGTAGTTGTAGTGCTCATGGGAGTAATTAACTAGTTGTGCAAGACTATGCTCTTAAAAAATAACTATTTTAGGGGTGCCTGGGTGACTCAGTAGGTTAAGCATCAGACTCTTGATTTTAGCTCAGGTCTTGACCTTAGTGTCATGAGTTCAAGCCCCACATGGGCTCCATGGAGCCTGGTTAAACAACAACAAGAAAAAAGAGGGGCGCCTGGGTGACTCAGTTGGTTAAGTGTCCAACTCTTGATTTCAGCTCAGGTCATGATCTCAGGGTTGTGAGATCAAGCCCCCTATCAGTTTCCATGTTGGGTGTGGAGCCTGCTTAAGATTCTCTCTCTCCCTCTCCGTCTGTCCCTCCCCCCCAAAAAAAATCTATTTTAAAAACCTCTATTGAAGACCCATCAAACACCCCCTAATGTAGACCAAAGGAAATAAATTCATTTTTAAAGGTTATTTAATATTTATTGCATGACTTCTTTGTGCCAAGCAGTTTGCTTAGTAAGTAAAACAAACTCCCTTCTCTTTTGGAGATTCCCATTCAATCAGGAATAAGACAATACATAACCAATATATCAGTTGTAAATGTTCAAATTCTGTGAAGGACACAGATTTTCCTGAAAGAGAATAGAAGGAGGTCATTTTTACCAAGAGTGATCATGGAAGATCAAAGGTGATATTTCACTTTTGTCAAGTTATTTGACAGTTGTCCAACAAAAATTAAAATGAAAGTTTTTATGAGAGCAAAAACTGTATTTTCAAATGCTCCAACAGGAGAAATAGCACATTTTAAGAAGTAAACAATGTTCAGGTAGATAGAGTGTGGAAAGAGGGAAAATAATATGAAGACTGAACAAGTTAAGATGAGCAAGATAATTTAGAGTCCTATATACCAATATTAGAAATTCAGATTTCTCTAAGTGAAAATAAGAAGCCACTGGGAAATTTTACTAGGATATCGTATGGCCAAATTTGTGGTCTGTGTTTTAAATATTATTCCATAATTGTTTGGAATGGAGTTGAATACAAATGTTAGAGGAAGACTGTGGAAACATGAAGAGGTGACCAGGGGCTTGGTGGGGAAGACGGAAAGAAGAGTGCAGATGTGAGAGATACTTGGGAGGAAAAACTGATGGATTGCATGTGGGGATCAAAGTAAAAAGAAGAAAGAAAAGAACAATTCTCAGGAATATAGATTTTGGAACTGACTGAATGGTAGTGCCACTTGTGAAAATACAGTAGATGAGGCTTTAAGGGTAAAAGCAGAAATGTCGCTTTAGAATTTTAATTTTGAGATTTTAGTCTGACATCTGAGGAAATTTTCAAGTGTATAATTATCTTATTCTGGACTACAGATGTAAGTTTGGGATTCATCCAACTCCAATGGCCTCTAAAGCCACAGAATTAGGAGAAGGGGTATGGAGGCAGAGAACAGACCTAGTTAGTACTGATCCTGAGAGACCGCCAGGGAAAGGGGAAGAGCTCAAAGTAAAGAGCAGCCAGAGTTGGAAGAAAAACTAGAAGAAAATGGTGTTATAGGAACTGAGAGAGGACAATGTTCCAGAAAGAGGGAGTGGTGAATTCTGCCAAATTCTGTCAGGAGATTAAGAAATATGAGGACAGAAAGAGAAACAAACCACTGAATTTGGCAACAGGAAAAGCAATGATGATGTGTTCAAGTCATAGAGGACTCCCATGTGGTTTAGGCTCACTTGAGTGACTCAATTAAAAACACAATCAAGTTACCTACAATAATTAATTAAAAATCTTGAGGTGTAGGTGTGCTTGGGTGGCTCAGTCAGTTGGGCATCTGCCTTCAGCTCAGGTCATGATCCCGGGGTCTTGGGATTGAGCCCCTTATCGGGCTCCTTGCTCAGCAGGGAGTCTCCTTCTCCCTCTTCCTCTGCCCCTTCCCCTGCTTCTGCTCTTGTACGCTCCCTCTCTGTCAAATAAATAAATAAAATCTTAAAAAAACTTGAAGTGTATTTATATAAAAATACTAAAAGATATCTAACTCATAACCCAAAATGAAAGTTCTTATAATCCCATTTCTCTCCATTTGTACTCTCTCACACACCTGAACTTTCTCACATCCTCAAAATCTTCACTTAATGCTGTTCACTTTTGGATACTCTCTGTCTCGGTTCTTTTTTTTTTACTATAATAGATAAAGTTAACAATTTCTAGATTTTTTTAGATTTTTTTTTGTGGTGGTTTGGTTTGGTTTTGAAAGAACAAAACTTTATTTTCTCTCATTCCTCTGTTTTCTATTCCCATTTTCTGCAATAAAAAAGGCCTGGGAAATATTCCAACAAATAATACTATTATAGTCTTTCCAACTCTTTCTTTGATCTTATCTTTTCCTGCTTACGTTTTCTACTTTCTGTCACCAAAAACTAAGAAGATAAGCTGACAAGAACAGACTTTCTCTTAGGGAACAATGGGCGGGTAGTCAAATGAAAAGCCAAAGGTGCAAAGATGAAATTCACATGAGTATATATGTGGAAAAGCTGTAAATTTGTATAAGTTAATACATATTATCCCTCTTCACATGACAATCATGGAGATTTACCACTCTCAGGTGATCCAGCTAAAAAGAAGCATCAACGTCAAATTTGCTTACAGAACCAAATTGTTGCCAAATTCAAGGGGAGAGGAGAGATACATGATCTTTCCTTATAACTCATTCCAATATAGTAAAAATAATACCTTATTACAAGAATAATTGTACTGTTAATGGCCGTAAAGCTGAGTGAAGGCGTAAGTTACTTAAGAAGAAACAAAACAGCAGTATGGCAAATAATTTGTTGTTGGGAAAGTATAGCATAAAAATAAAAGGAGTATATTTAGAGGGTGTTGCATTGACTCAAAAGTTAGAAATACAGCATTTGAAATATATTCAACAACTAAAAGCATCCTGGGATTTAGTTTTGGTTTTAGGTGTGTGTTCAAGAATGTAGAAATTCTCAGAGCAATGAAAAACCACACTCACTTGGAATATGATCCACAATCATAATAATGAGATTTACCCAAAGGACTCCAGACCACTAACCTCTGGACACCAACTAATTATCAAAAATAGTATCATATTGAAAGTTATCGAGTAGAGTAAGCTGTGGGTGATTTTAGATTTATGCCTGAGTCCTATCAAATATCCCATTTTGACACATCATTAGAAATAGCATATTCTCCAAGCCAAAGACCTAAAATTTTTATAGTTTGATTTTTTTCATTTCACAGATAAGAAAACTAAGACACATTAAAGATCAGTGGCTTGACCAAGAAAACATATTTGTAAAACAGGAAAAATGTTTAAATTGTTCAAGTATTTAAAAAATGATTAATAAAAAAAAAAACAAAGAGAAACTTATATGGTTATTTCATCCTTGTAGTCTTTATAAATGGGAAGGATGAGAACTTGAGAAATACGGGAGGTCTAGATTTATGATCTTTTACACAAATGTTAACCACATTTTTGCAGTTAACAAGGTAACCCATTAGTGATGTTCCCAGATATGTAATGGCACTTATCATAAGATCCTTCCTAAGTGTCTAGTATTTCATTATCCTAGTAGAATCTGAAAAACGAGTATCTCAATTTTATAACTATAAATCTCCTCATGATTAGAGTTTGAAGTTCCTTTGGTCCTCATTTTCTTCAGAAGGTTTAAAAAGCAAAATGACTCTAACATTGACAGAGGTATGGATTTTGTACATTGTAATTGTGAGTTCATTCATTTAACTCAGTAGTGAACTTTTTATCATCTGTAGCCTATCTTTTTCTTATACAAGAAAGAGAGAGAGGGTTTGATAGCAAAAGTCCTATTTTAGGAAATAAATTGCATGTCCTTTGAAGCTCTATAGTTCTTGTATTATTAACAAAAATTTGTGGAAATGTGAATACCCAGGATAAAATGACTTATAATTAAAAGAAAAAAAAAAAAATAGAAGGGGTTCCAGGAGTAATCCAGATACTGGATTTAACAGTCAGGTGTTTTAAAATAATTATGACTAACATATTTTTAAAATAAAGGAAAAATATACAAAATAGATGGAAATATTGAGAATTTCAACAAGGAATTGAAATCTATATTAAAAACAAAATCAAATGGACATCCTAGAACTGAAAAATCCAGAACCTAAAATTAAGAACTCAGTAGAGGGGCTTAAAGAAGACTAAACAAAACAGAATATAGAATTAGTAAACATACTGAAAAGTTATAAGAATGTATTTCAACTGAAACAGAGAAAAGGCTAGAAATATCCAAGCCTAAGAGATAACGACTTGCAACTCAGTCAAATGGTCTAACATTTAGTATTTAACTGGAGTTCCAGAAAAAGAAAAGAAAGAAAATAGGACAGAAACAATATCTGAAGAAATATACACAGAGAATTTTTCAAAATTGATGGAAGGTATTTGTCAATCCAGGAATCCAGAAGTTCTGCAAACCTCAAGCAGAATAATTACAAAGAAGGCAACTTTGGGTATATTATAGTCAAACTGCTAAAGCCAATTGAAACAGGAAAAAAAAAAGAACAATAGAAAAAAGAAAAATGTTAACCTCAAAGAATTAATAAGTGATAATTGATTTTCAACAAACAGCATGAAAGCCTAAGAAAATATTAGCATTAACATTCTAAAAGAAAGAAAAATAAATTAGTAGACTCAAATTCTACAGCCGGCAAAAATATTCTTCAAAAATTAAAGTAAAACAGATATGTTTTATGCAAACAAAAGCTCGGGCAATTCATTTAGGAAAAGATCCACAGCAGAAGAAATATTAAAGGAAGTTATTCAGGCTGAAGGTAAATAAACCTGGAAGGAAACACAAAACTTAAAGATGGCCATGGTGAGTGGGTGAGTAAGAGAAGTGACTACAGAAGAATGGTCAGAGTTGTAAGGTTGCTCACTTTCAAGGGAAGGGAAGGTGGCAATGAGTCAGGAATCTGCATGACTTCTAGAATCTGCAAAAGGCAAAGAAACAGATTATCCCCTGGATATTCACTCAGGAAAGGAATGCAGCTGACGGTTTCACTTAAGCCTGGTAAGACCATGTCAGACTGCCAACCTACAAAACTGCAAGATAATAAATTTGTGGGAGTTTTTTAAACTACTAATTGTGTTGTAACTTATTAGAGCAACAATAGAAAACTAATATAGAAATGCAAATTGAAAATACAATAAAATACTATTATACACTCACCAGAACTGTTAAAACCACATTCCAGCAAGATTGTGGAACAAAAACTATCTCATTGCTGGTATGAGCATAAAAATAATGTACATACTACTGAAAAGCTCGCCATTTTTCTCCTAAAACTAAAGTATACCCATGTTACAATTTAGCAATTTCACTTCTGAGCATGTATCAATGAAAAAAATGAGTAAATGTGTTCACAAAAAGACATGTATATAAATGCTATCAATTGTTTATAATAGACAAAAACTGAAAGCTCGTCAACAAAAGAATGGATAAAAATTGAGATATATCTATACAATGAAACACTGCATAACGATTACAAAGAGTGAACTACTGATGTACACAATAGCACCTCTCTCTCTATATATATATGATATGTTCTATATATAACATATATATAATATATATGTGTGGGTGCGCATGTGTTTCTGTGTATAAAATCAAGGTGAAAACCTAAGATCAGAGCATCTTATGCACCTTATGTAGTTTATTCTTCAATAAAAAATACAATAGCACAATATCCTGTGGAATTATAACTTATGCAGCAATAAAATAAATGACAATAACATCAAAAAGGACAAGAGACAATGCATGAAGTTAAGTCATGTTAAGTTTCTTGCATTTTTCAGAAAGTGGTGAGAATATTTACATAAGATAAATTATAATAGGTCAGGAAAATATATTGTAGTATAGATAAATCCCTAAAAGAATAATGTAAGAATAGATTACTAAAAGGCTAATTCAAGGAGAAAAATAGAATGAAAATACTGATGAATCCAAAATAAGTCAAAAAAGGTGAAATAAAGAAACAAAGAGGGGCACCTGGGTGGCTCAGTTGGTTAAGCATCTGCCTTCAGCTCAGGTCTTAATCCCAGGGGCCTGGGATCAAGCCCCACATCTGAGTCCCTGCTCAGCAGGAAGTCTTCTTCTCACTCTCCCTCTGCCCCCCCCCAACTCATGCGGGCTTGTGTGCTCTATCTCTCTCTCAAATAAATTAAAAAAATAAATAAATATCTTTAAAAAAATAAATAAGGAAAAAAGTGAAAACAAATTGCAAGGTGAAAGACATGAATTATCACATTATTATACTGAATGTAAAGGAACTAAACAATCCAATTAATATTGAATACTTTCGAATGAGTAGAAACTGAAAGATTAAAGTTGAGATATAAATACATAACACAGGAAAACTACTCACAGCAAGAACAAAAATGATCATCATCATTACAAAGTTGAAGACTAGGGCATTATTTTAGTGGTTTAGCAGGATAAGTTTTAAATGGTATTCTCTTAGACGAAGAACACATAATTAAAACAAGAAGACATTAGAGTTTTCCTTCAAAAGGATCATTCAGCTGGAAATTAAATTAAAGTGCTATAAAATGGTAATTGCAGCTAGGCATCCATTATAGTTCCATTTCTTAAAATAGTTTCAAATACCAGCTCCAGCTTTCGGAATTACTTTCAGTGGCCTAAGTTTTTCAATATTGCTTTTTCAAGAATTAAATCTTAGTAGGAATATGAAAGAAACATTACCCTCCACCTTATTCCATATGTCTCTTTTGAATGGATATTACATTTATCATAAATTGTTTTGACAGATTTATACTTTTGACATCACAGACCAGGGTTTCATCCTCTGGCGATAAGTTAAGCTGTACCTTGGAGAGGATTATTCTTAACGTCAAGCAACCAATGTCAAATGTTATGACAGAAAATTGAAACATACAATTCAGGTCTTATACACGTGGTGAAGGGACCGTACTTCTCTTCCTGAGACTCTTTCTCTTGTCTCTAGGTTTTGAGGAAATGGCTAAGTTTTAAATGTCTCATAAGACTTTGACCATACAAGGGTGGCTAGCATCCTGTGGGAGCTGGGCAGAATAGCATCCTATAGGAGAAACCAAGTTTAAGATCATAAAGCTTTATATTTAAGTCAGTAATTTGATTATATGTTGTGTTCTGTGTTCATTTTTTTGGTAGTTAACCCTACTATTCTTTAGTAATAACTATTTTTTTTCCCAATTATTAGTCTTGTGTCGTTTATGTCTCTGTTAGTACTGGGGGGGGAGCACTAGGGTGGTGGCAGAAAGCCACATGGGGACTGGGCTTTGAAAATCAAGAGCTGATTCTAGAAGCTCTAAATTATCCTCCTGACATGAAAATTCTCTGCCCATCACCAACCACTAAAGAAGAGAATTCAATTTCATGTAGAAGTATACGGTTTTGTTTATTGGGATTTTTGTTGTTGTTGTTTGCAGAATAGGAAAAAAAAATATTTCAATTAAAAAGTTACTATTTAATGAATGATTCCACTTAGTCCAAATTGAAAATCATATTTTTGAAGGAAATAAGACTCTTTCTCTGAGTCATCCTGAGTAAGATCTATAAAATTGTCATGGATATAAAAAAAAGGAGAATCAAACACAAAATATGGAGTATCTGAGAGCATTAAGATTTGGTTTCTAACATATCCAATAAACAGCAGGCACTGATGTAGGATGGATGAAAGCAAGATACGTAAACACAGACTGAATCTGTGTTGTGTGAAAGTTAATGTTCGATGTTATAACATTCACTTAGACAGCTTTTGCTGAGGTGAGTTAAAATAACTTTACCTTAAAAATTAAACATCTTGTATGATCACACTCTCATGCCAAAAAAAAAAAATCTGTGTACTCTATAAAATCCAAAAAATAAATTTGCTAACTAAATGCATCTTTATCTACTCCATTTTTTTCCTTAAATAAACAGATCTACTTTATTGAGAGTACTTTTGTTGCCATATATAAAAATGCGTCAAGTACAGAAGTTGTTAAGTGTACTTTATGACTTCATAAATGCAAGATTTTATTCAAAACATATTTTAAATTATGGAAAATCAGGGGCGCCTGGGTGGCTCAGTCAGTTAAGCGTCTGCCTCCGGCTCAAGTCATGATCCCAGAGTCTTGGGATCGAGTCTTGTATCCGGCTCCCTGCTCTAAGGGAAGCCTGCTTCTCTCTCTGCCTGCTGCCCACCCCACCCCTGCCGCCCCCCGCTTGTGTTCTTTCTCTCTCTATCAAATAAATAAATAAAATTAAAATAAATTATGCGAAATCAATTCTTTTCAAAATGAATAGCATAGGTCATTATAAGATAAGGGGATGACTTCTAGAATAAGATACAGGTTTCCATATAACATTATAATACTTCATTTTAAAATAAGGGAACTAAGATCTAAATAACTACATGATTCATGAAAGATCAGAAACTAAATAAACTGTAACCTCTATCTTCTGAGTCCCAAACCTATGTTTTTTTAAAAATACTATGCTATGTTACTATGGCAAATCATTGTTTCTGAGTAATGTCAAAATATAAGCTAAGTCCCTGGGCAATTCCTATCTATTCCTCCTCATGGCCCTTAGAGCCTGACTATTCCTCTTAAATATTATGCTCAGGCCTCCCTGTAATATGTCTCAGCAAAACTTCCTACCCTCCCAACTGATTTCATCCCAGCTTGCTTAAGCGCATTCTTCCTTCCCCAAAATCTGCACTCTAAAACCTAAATGTATTTGTCTTTAATCCCCTCTTCAGATGACTTTCTCCTTGACACATCTGTTGGCATATTGAGGTCATCTTTCTCCCAGGCTTCTTTGACTCACAGCTTAACTCTAGCAGTGTTGGCTGTCTTCGTTTAGAGCTCCCAAGTTCAACCAATAAGCCCCTATGGACTCTGATAAAACCTCCAAATCTTGGAATAAGAGTGTTAATGATAGCAGCAAGTGATTAATGATTTAACCTGGTGCCATGGTACCTTGATAATGTAGGAATTTTTTTTCGCTAACTTGTCTTTTCCACGTCAGTGGGCTCTCTTTTGTGTTTTTGCTGTTTTATCCTCAGTTATTAGAACGGGGCCTGGCACAGAGTAAGTATTCATTAAAATCGTAGTTGACGTAAATCTTCAGGTGTTACCATCCCCACTTTGCCCTTATGAGCCATAGAGAAGCTACGTAGCTCGCTTGAGCTCTCAAAGCAGCGTTCGGATTGCGAAGCCATGCTTCCCAGGTCATTTATGAAGCAACTACTACATCCTCCCAGAGATGTCCTTCTGGTTTTACAGACTAGCACTTGCATAAAGCAGATCAATTTGTATACAAGACAATGCCTCCTAGTCATATGTTAAACCAGGGAAAGATAATAGAATAAAGAATGTGTCATTGTAAATAGGGTGGCCAGGGAAGCCATGGACATGGTAACTCTATCTTTGTTCCTAAAATGCCCAATTAGCAGTACTTGCAACCCATGTTAACTAGTTAATAATTTTTTAAAAATTTTTTGTAATTGAGTCCGAAATACAAGGATTCAGTTTAAGAGTTCCATCCTACTTTAAGGCATATATCAAAATAACTTGTTTTTAGTTAATCTCGTGGATTTAAAATCTAAATATATATGAATAAAAGTTAGAAGTAGTGATTAAGGAACTTCAACCCAAACATATTATTCGTGTTTCTAAAGGATTGATTTATACAGCATTTTTATTTAAACTAGTAGTGAATTCATTTTATATCTGCAACAATTATATACACACAGGCATCACTATATTGTGAAAGGAAAGCAGTAACTTTTCACATATTGAGTTGGCACAATAAAAAATTACCTACTTAGGGCATGTGTTTACAAAATTATGGGTAATTAACATAAAACTAATGACCCTACAGTTAAAAAAGACCTCAGAAGATCAACTAGCTTTTTGTTGTACAAGTCTGAAAGATTTTGTCACACATTTGAAGTGATAGTCAATCAGCTGGGGATCATTGAAAGGAGAGGAATATAGACCCCAAGTTTCCTCTCTTTTATTAGAGGGTCCTAGAACTTGGATAGCCCAGTGCCACCTGCATTAGTTGGCAGGAAATTTTCAGGAGCTATAATGAAAACTACTGCAAAAAATTAAGGAAGATGCATCCCTAAAGGCTTTTGCTTGTTTGTTTGTTTGTTTTTGTTTTTTTGGTTGTGCTGTGTTTTTGTACATTTTTGGTTTTGGTTGAAAGATTTTAAGAAATCCTATTTCTGCCTTTGTTCAAGGACACGATGTCCAGGTGGCGCCAGCTTTAGATTCACATCCTTTCTTCCTGCTCTGCCTTGTTCAAATTCAAGTCAGCATCTTTTCGTGCTTAAGCAGCCTACTTATCAGAATAGCTTGGTGCTCTACTAAAAAAATGCTAATGCACATTACTCATGATGAAAAATATTTTTATTGTTTTTAGGAGTCACAATGATCTTTGAAAAATAGGATTCTAGTTTTTACTAAAAAAAAAAGGAAAAATTTTAGGATTTAAAATGAAGCGAAACCATAATCTTGGGTTTTACCATGCTTCCATGGACATTTTATTGTGTTTATACATGAACATTTTTCAGGCAAGAATACTCTATTATGTAGCCCATTTTGTGAAACTAACATATTCAAATGCAGAAAAACCTTCACTTATTTATGTGTTAGTTATCATTTGTGAAATTTTACAGTCTCCTAAAATGGCCATTAAATGAATACTACTACAAAACAAAACCAAACAAAACCCAGTGTTGCTTTGGCAGAGTATTTACACACTTGGTGGAACATTTCCTTTCCAGCTACTTTTACTGCAAACTCGCGGATTCATTTTCTGTCTCTGAATGGAGTCAGCTCTGTGTTGCACCCGGCTGGCCGCCGGTGTAGGGCGCGGAGGGCTTTCAGATGGAATGGTTGAGCAAGCAGCTGCTGCCCCTTCCACCGGCTCCATCCCTGAGTGTCACATGTCGGGGTCTTGAACAAATAATGCACCATTGTCCCCACTCACAAAGCTGATGGTCTGGCCTTGTGAAGTAGCAGGGCATTAGAGCCCAAGGTATTGTGCTCACACACACCAGCACCCTATTCAGTGCTTCACTGATGAGCTTCAGGGAGAGCACCGGGAACGCAGGTCAAAACTTGCGTTTGTGTTGTTGCTTTCTTTGTCATTTGGCACGGTAATACAACGTATTTAATATCGTGGAAGGCAGCTAAGAAACATCTGTCTTTAGACTGATTTAAGAGATTTTCTAATATCTGTAGAATAATTTAACAAGCACAATCTTTAAGACTGATCCTAACGACTTTGTTCATTCTTCTTGTATGTAGCTCAGTGTTTCACACACACTCACCACCACATGCATAGGCTGGAGGATTGCAACATCTATCCTTTTAAGAGTGGAATGTTAGCTGTTGACAATTTAGCAAACAGACCTTATCAATTTGAACTAAAAGTATCCCTAACTATATGACAGGAACTCCTGCTGACTGGCTCTATGGTTTTAGAAGCATGTGCTACAATTATTTCTTTTGTTTCCAGAAGCTCATGCAAAATTTGATATTCACAGCTGCTAGGCATCAACTTGGTTGAGAAACAATCTCACCACAAAAACACAAAAGTGACTGATTCCAGATTATTGCCAGATCATGCATTGTAGTGCTGGAGAGAATTCAAGTTTAAGTGCTACAAAAGTAGCCATGACCCAGGTGGGCTCTAAGGTTTCCGCGACCCAAGCCAGACTCCTGTCTGCTGATACTGCTTGATAACATCTAGGAATTCCTAGTAGTGGAGTAAATAGGGTAGCTGTAATTTCTTTTTTCCTCCTCAGACTGACTATCCTGAGGCAGACAAATGATAGAGGAATTACAAGATTGAAACTAATATATGTTTGCTTGCTGAGAAACTCAATCAAAATTCCCGTTTACAACATAAATAAAATCGAAACTGTGCATTACAACATGAAACCTGTATATAAGCATGGATTTTATAACCTGATTCAGGCTACGTTAGAAAGCCATCTATAAAGAGGGCCTGGGTACAATGTAAGAGCATTTTTTAAAAAACAGTTTTCATCATAATTTTAGTTTCATCTCTTTAAATATCACTCTTTGAGTATTAGTACATTTTTTTTTAAAAAAGAGGGGCGCCTGCATGGCTCAGTCGTTAAGCATCTGCCTTCGGCTCAGGTCATGATCCCAGAGTCCTGGGATCGAGCCCTGCATCGGGCTCCTTGCTAGGCGGGAAGCCTGCTTCTCCCTCTCCCACTCCCCCTGCTTGTGTTCCCTCTCTCACTGTCTCTCTCTGTCAAATAAATAAATAAATAAAAATCTTAAAAAAAAAAAAAAAAGGAGCAATTATATGAGAAAATCTTCCTAGCCCATGAAAAGGTGGAAAGTCATCATGACAAACAAGAAAAAGGAAGAAAGTATTTACTGCATTCTTGTACTACAGTAGGAATTCTTGTCAATAATTCTTCAAGAATTAGGTCCCTGTTGGGGATTATTCACTTCTGTCTACCTGTAAGTGTGGCATGTTTGTTGTACAAAAGATGTATTGCTATAAAATAGATTAAACATGCTTAAAATAATCAATATACCTTAAAACATCACACCTTTTAAAAGTTTAAAATAACCATGGATTTAAATGAAAGCATTGCTGAAAAGATTTCTACATACATATGGCTTTGCTTTTGTTCAATATGTGTCTGGTGCTCTTAGGAGAAGAGATCTGCTTGTCCATTTTCTGTCCTTCTATTGTTACACCGAGAGTTTCATGCACTATCATTACCATTCCCACACGTATATGAACATTACTCACATGTGTTCCTTGTGCTTTCCCCCATTCTAGAAATGCAGGGTGATAGTTATGTATCAACATGAGCTTGTACCTGTGTATTCTCACCTCTGCCAAGCAAGTTTTCTGTTTTAGCTAAATGAATGTTTTCTAACTGAAACATTCAGATAGCTGAAGAAAGACTATCTGCCTATCAGATACAGGTGCAGTAAGAATATTCAGAAGAAGAACGATTCACAGACCTCACTGAATCTAGACTCCCAAACTTTGCTATGTTGTGAACCCCTTGCTTTAAAGGCAGAGTAATTTTTTTTTTAAAGAGTACACGGTTGGATTTGGGGGAACAGAGAATCAGGAGACGAAGTCGCTGTATGTCGTAAGAAAGTCAGTTTCCTTACATAATCTTACAGGACTCACGTGTAAAGCGAGGAAGAGGAAAAGTTGGTCTCTAAAGGCTTTTCCAAATCTAGGATGTTGGCTATCGTCAATTCAAGAAACATCTTTAGGTACACAGCATTATTGTGAGTTATAGAACTCAAAGATGAACAAGATTTGGCCCTGCATTCACCAGGTTTTCTACAGGGATAGATAATATAGAGAGATACAGATATAGAGATATAGGTCTATCTTGTTTTGCCTTTTCCCTGCTAGTTTTCTATTGAATATCCAGTCTCTCTTTGTTCTTTATTAACAAGACACACGATGGTATTCGGTGCTGCAATGTATCCTGCTAAAAAATTTTAATTCCCTAAGCTTTGTTGCTCCTAAGTATAGCTGTATGACATGCCTCTGACCAATAAGATCTAGGTTGAAGTCTGCCAGATGGATTTTCTTGAAAGCACATTATATTTCATGTTAAGGTGACAGGTTCAGCTAGTAGTAAATGGCACCATTTGCAATCCATTTTCAATCTGGGATATGGAATCGATGTTTAGCGATAAAGCAGCCATTTTGCACCCATCAGCAGGGAGTTTGGTAGAGTCTGTATCTCAGTTACTCCAGTGGATGGCTGCCTAGCCTTAAGCTACCTACAATTCAGACTCCTATGAAAATTTAACTTATAAGTGGTTAAGACACTACAGTTTTTATTTCTGTTATTTGCAGATTAAGCAATCCTAATTGATATATTTGCTGTTATGTTTCTCAAGCAGTAGTTCATGTTCCATGTACAGACAAACATATCAGATATCAATAGATTAAAACTAAATATATACAACACAATTTTTATGCTTTCATTGAGTTAATAGCTTTTTATCCCTCTAGAATTTTTCCTGTTTTTATTCTCTTAGTTGCTCTTGTATTATTTCTCATATTTTTCTTTCATTCAATATTCATGTTAAAATTTCTTATTATCTTACCAAAGAATTTCAGTAAGAGAATTGCTGTTTTGTTTACACGTTTGTCAAATACTATACCTGTTTCCTTGAGGAACAGTTGGTCCCATAATTTGTTATATTTTCAGTTATCTAGCACCTTCTTATTCTATTGATTTAGTATTCTACCTCACAAATCCATTTGATTTGTTTAGCAACTCAACTTATTCTTGATCCTAATCAAAGAATTATTCATATATGTTTTATTTTTATTTCCTTGTGATTTATTTCCAACAGTTACATTCTTTCTAATGTATTGTCTATCGTATAGGCTTGTATTGCCGTAAATTACTATTTCTTCCCCCTGTAACTGTCATCTGTGTTCTCAACTCCCTTTGAAATGATCTCTATGTGACTCTGATCATCTGCATATATGGCCACATTTTTCAACGTAACATTTTGGACTATCCTTATTACATATATTGTGTTTTAAAACAATAGACAAGGGCACCTGTGTGGCTCAGTCGTTAAGCGTCTGCCTTCGGCTCAGGTCATGATCCCAGGGTCCTGGGATCGAGTCCCGCATCGGGCTCCCTGCTCTGCGGGAAGCCTGCTTCTCCCTCTCCCACTCCCCCTGCTTGTGTTCCCTCTCTCGCTGTGTCTCTCTCTGTCAGATAAATAAATAAAATCTTTAAGACAATAGACAAGCAGAATGTACGTGTACATTCCCCGTGGCTTATGTACTGGTGTCACCGGAAAGAGAACCAGTTCTGAATTCAGGCTTGGGGGCTCGAAGCTTGAAAATCAATACTTGAGAGACAAATGATGGTGGGACAGGAAGGTTGTTTTATTCAGAAAGCCAGCAACCTGGGAAGATGATGGGCTAACATCCCAAAGACCATCTTCCCCTTCCAGGCAAAGCCAGAAGGTGAGGGAAAGCAGGGGAAGGCTTATGTGCCGGAGAAGCTGGTGTCCCGACGGTTAGTTGGACATGGGTCCACATGACCCTGAACAGACCTGCTGGCACCAGTGGCAGCTGTTTTCAAATACAGTCAGGCCTTATCTTACTCCTGGTGCTTTCCTCCTCAAAGCCAGTGGCCTGCAGATCTCAAGGAAAGTAGGTTAATTCGGCCACAGACCAAGGGGCTTAGGTCAGCAAGTGAGGAGTGGGTAAGCTTGAAGGGAGTTAACTCTGAAGACTGGTTGGAGTGCGATTACACTGAAGAGAATGTTCTTGTCCATTAAAGACCTTTGGTGGGTAGCACATATTTTAAAAGGATTGTTTTAGTTTTCTATTTTAGAGACATTCCTAAAAAATGTTTATAAGAAAGACAGAATGATCTAAGGTATATACTGTTAATAGCCTAGAAATCATGTCAAAAATTAAGACCTGTTTCCTTCTGAGAACTATAATGAAATTTCCTAAAATGTATTAGTATGTTTCTAAAGCATAGCTATTGATACAAATTAAGTTGGTATGAAGTAACTGTTTGGAGAATTATTAGAAATTATTTTACAGTGTATACACATTTACTTTTCAATTAAACAAATCGTATTAACTCCTCCTGTCTTCCAGGTGCAAAACTCTGAAGGCCAAAGGGTAAGCAGGACAGATGAGGTCTCTGTCCTCAAGACACTTCAGTTGGTGAGCATAAGCTAAAATGCTGTGATTGGTTTACAGACTACAGCTCACATTCCAAGTACAACCTGCTAACTGGTTTTTGGTAAATAACCAAATGATTGAAACACAGCCATGCCTATTAATTTACCTATTGCCTCTGACTGTTTCCATGCTACAGTGACAGAGCTGACTACTTGGGACAGAGATCTTATGTCCCACAAAGCTAAAAATATTTGCTTTCTCATCCTAACAGAAAAATAAAATTGCTGACATCCATTCTAATCATTCATATCAGTAATTAAATAACAGTAAGTGGCTGTTTTAGTCAGTTGTTTAAAATACAATCTGCATGTGTGAAACCAATGGGAATTGACAGGTTTAGTTAATCAAAAAGTCATACCAGTTTGTACAAAAGCCTTTATTCACTGCACCTATTGCTGCATTAATTTGCTTGTAATTCTCTCCCAAATACTCCAAGTCATCAATCCTACATAAATCTATGATTTATCTTCACCAGTTTTATGATCCTTCCATTCAGGTACAGACACAAACCATAGCTAACATGATAACCCGTACTTACAATCATTATACAGGTTCCCCATGATACCCAAAAGGAGAGCATCCCTATGAAAGGTTTTGTTAGCCAAATGGCTTAAAGCAAAAAAGTAATTACCATTAATTTACATGGAAAAAAATTTGAGTGTTCCCAGACCCCAAAAATCACCTCTCAGGCTTTTCTGATACCTTGGGACACATCTTGCTAATGGATGCGCAAATAAAGTACAGATGCTCGCAGACACAGCTCAAAGTTCTGGCGGCATGATGCTGGGATGATGAGTGTAGTTCCTGGGGAAGGAGCTTGGTGGCGCCACTCTCGATGCTCTGGGCACGTGCTGTCTCTGTAACAGCTCACTACAAAACAAATGCTGAATCCTTATTTTCACTTTTCGTCGTTTTTCATGAAAGTGAAAATCCTCTTTGGATTTCTCTTGGTTAGCAAAACAGGTATCAACATGGATCTTTCACAGAAGCAAACTGGTGTAACTCGCAACTTTCGAAAAGGGGGGATTATCTATATTAAGTGCTGGAGAAATATTCCAACAGGTTAGTGTACCGGGAGAACACCTTGGAAGAATTCATTTCTCTTAAAACTCACAATGGCTTTGAGGTGTCTTACCTATAAAGATAAAAATACTTGAGGATCTATTCAAATATTTTCGGCTGAATAAATTTGGTCATGTTAATGGGACCCTGTAGATTCCAGTTGTAAAATATGACTGTCAGGAAATAGCCCTTTTATGAAATTAACTCAAAATCCCCTCACATTCCTAGGAAGTCTATAGTCTAAAGCATATTCTTCTTCCTTCTCCTAGTAATTAGCTATTTGCATAGCGCTGATAAAGCCTCCCGGGTGTTCCATCAACTTCCTATTTAATTTTAAGGCAGTGGTTTTTGGTAAAAAGTGTATAGGGAAAAATGAATCTCCTCTTCATTTTCAAAGGAATGTATGTCTAGCATTATTTAATCTTATTTCATATAGGATTTCTAGAGAAATAAACTTATGTAATCGATAGAAAACTTACAAGGGATAAATATAGTTTCATCATCATTAAATGAGAGGTGAAAAATCCATGCCTGAGAAATGATAGATCTACAATTGACCCTCTGCTCTTTCAAAGAAAGAAATATCTGGTGAAATACTTTTGAATTATGTTTATTGACACAAAAAGAAATTAACTTCTCATGAATACTTTAGAATAACCTAATATGGTTATATTTATTTTTCATCATTTAGAGTGCCGCTATTTATTTTCTTACTTAAGTGTCTATAAGCTCTCTGTGCATAAAATAGTGTGTAAGATTATGCTAATTATACTGGGCTATAAAGACATAAAAATTGATATAAGGGGGATAGCAAAAAAGAAAAAAAGAAAAGTAGCCACCATTGACTGATTTCTGGGCAACTTTCTAGGTTCTTAACTACCGTTGTATCATGTGATGAAGACAATTTTATCTGTCACACACTTTCACTCTGACATTTTAAGAATGAGAAAAATGGAGGGTGCCTGGGTGGCTCAGTTGGTTAAGCGACTGCCTTCGGCTCAGGTCATGATCCTGGAGTCCCGGGATCGAGTCCCGCATCAGGCTCCCTGCTCGGCAGGGAGTTTGCTTCTCCCTCTGACCCTCCCCCCTCTCATGTGCTCTCTCTCTCTCTCATTCTGTCTCAAATAAATAAATAAAATCTTTAAAAAAAAAAGAATGAGAAAAATGGAGAGAACTGAGATTCAGAAAGAATAAATAGCAATATTTTTGGTTAGTAAATGACAGAGCCAATGTTGCAACTTTTAATTCTAAGGCTCAGATTCTTTTCTCCACAGCATGTTACTTTAATTTAAATATTTGAATAAACAGGTATCAGTATACTTGGATTATATAAAAAATAATTTGGGGTCCATATATTTCAGTAAGTATACAATGTTCATGCAAAGGATGGATGGCTACCTCATAAGTATACTTGCAGCCACATCTTCTTCCCCCAATGACAGGATAAGTACAATAACAAACCTTCAAGGCTTCTGCTAACTACAAAATTCTATGGTTTCTCAAAAAAAAAAATTAAGTTCAAAAGTTGACATTCAATAATAATTCAAGAAGTGGAATATTGGAATTTTGATTAAAAGAAACTTTTTCACTGGACAAATGCATATTGATAAAATTTTCATAATAAAGGATATATTCTCTTTACCAATATGTGTTAATTATATATATAATATATACATTTTTAAAGATTTTATTTATTTTTTGACAGAGAGAGACATAGCGAGAGAGGGAACACAAGCAAGGGGAGTAGGAGTGGGAGAGGGAGAGGGAGAAGCAGGCTTCCCGCAGAGCAAGGATCGACTCGGGGCTCGATCCCAATGACCTGAGCCAAGGCAGATGCTTAACGACTGAGCCACCCAGGCGCCCCTAATTATATTTTTAAAATCCAAGAAAACTCTTTTTTTTTTTTTAAGATTTTATTTATTTATTTGAAAGAGAGAGAGAGCGAGAGAGAGAGAGAGAGCAGGAGCAGGGGAAGAGGGAGAAGCAGGCTCCCCACCAAGCAGGGAGCCCAATGAGGGGCTCGATCCCAGGACCCTGGGATCATGACCTGAGCCAAAGGCAGACACCCAACCGACTGAGCCATCCAGACGCCCCTCCAAGAAAAACTCTTAGATAACATTTTTAAACTTTCTTTTTCCAGAATGGATGAAGACAAGAATCATGACATTAAAAACTCAATGTCATGTAACTAATATTTGAAATTTGGGATTAAATGCTAGCTTCAATCTGACCAGAAAAAATGATAAATTAGTATGGATTTAGATAACATATGGATGTTATCAATTCCAATGTTAGGTTGCCACCATCCAAAATTTATGTTTTAATTATATTCGATGATTTTTGCAATTAGAGGTCATTTAGAAATCCATTTGTGAAGTCAGCTTTTTTATTTTGTGATTTTCAGTAAAGGATGATGTTATAAATACTAAAGCAAAATGTAAGATAAATGGTAACATATAAAGCACTCTTTCTTTTGCAAAATTATTATAAATAATGATTTCAAATTATTTTACATTGAAAAGCACTTTTTAAAGTATTAAGAATAAAACTGTTTTAAGAAAATACTACTCGATTTCAACAAATGGTTAGTTACAAAAATTGAAGGTATTTTACAAAATAAAAATTTTAGTAGTAGTATAGCTGCTGATATTCATATAATCAAGGAAAGAGTTGGTAATACAGTTTGTCTTTGATACATGGTACTTGGTATAATGTTAAAAAGAAAAATATCATTACCTTCTCATATATTAGACTTTTAAGAAGACTACCACAGCCTCAAGTACTTAAATTACATCAAATAAAATTTCTATTTTCAGGTTATGAACATGTCTTAACCCAGAAATTTTCTCAATACAAAGTGGCCACTGAAAAAAATACTTACTGAATGAGAATGTAACAAGACAATGGGGGGAAAAAAACAAGCTGGAACTGCCAAGTGAAATTAATACAATCTAGAAAAAAGGGGCAGAAATGCAATTGAGGGAAATAGATGTGTCTTTGTCTTGCTTGTACAACACTACATATATCATCCGTCCCTCTGTCCCTCCAAAATCGAGGAGTGAGCCACAAAAAGGTAAGATTAAGATAAGATGATAAGATATGACGTGATAAGATAAGATAAGATAGGATAGGATAGGATAGGATAGGATAGGATAGGATAGGATAGGATAGGATAAGCACGGCTGTTTGGAGAGGAAATCAGCCATTGCTGTTTGCATGTTCTTGTTGGATAGTCTAAGAATTCAGCACTCTAACACTCTTTCCCTGAGCAATTTCTCAAGGTGTGACTTCAGTGAGCAACCCTGAGAGACAAGGTAGCATCTCTTCCTGGACAGATGGCAGGCTTGTTCTTGCTCCAAAATCAGTAAATCCCCCAGTTGAGCGTCACTCTGCTCTAATGCATCCACTACATGTGCAGGCATCTGGGGCATCTGGAGGACGTATGGCATAAATATAAAACTCTGGCTACTATTTTTGCTGTGAGTAATAAAGTCCTTTATCTCTGATCCAGGAGTTTTGTGTTTTTTGTCAGCATATATAAAACAGTAATATGTTGATTTTCTTGCAAATAGAGTAAAATCTCAACACTGCAAAGCTCTAAACAATGGCATCACTATCAAAGTTGTGTGTGTGTGTGTGTAGTTTGTACAGGCATAATTTATAACATTATAGATAGAACTTCATATACACTTACATAGGCATACGTCTATATCCCATATCTACTTTTCTTTTTGGTAACATACTGCTAAAGGCATATAATCTTGGGCCACTTATTTAAAGATTTTATTTTATTTATTTGACAGAGAGAGACACAGCGAGAGAGGGAATACAAGCAGGGGGAGCGGGAGAGGGAGAAGCAGGCTTCCCGCGGAGCAGGGAGCCCGATGCGGGGCTCGATCCCAGGACCCTGGGATCATGACCTGAGCCGAAGGCAGACGCTTAACGACTGAGCCACCCAGGCGCCCCATTGGGCCACTTATTTAAATTCTCTGTCCCTTAGTTTCCTCAACTATACTTTGAGAATACCATTGGTAGATAATTGGCAAGACTGTTATAAGAATTAAATGGCATAAGGAATGTAATGTTCTTAGAATAATGTTTGGCATTCAGTAACTTTATTCTACTTGGCCTTGAATTTCTATTAGTATCTTTTAGAATCAATCATTTTTCAAAGATATTTCACTGGAAGTACATTTATGATGCTTCTGTAACTATTGAGGAACATAGGCTTTGGGGAAAATATATGCCATGTAAGGAGTAACATCTATATTTATATATAACATATATACTTATCTATAAATGTAGTGACTTGATTTTTAAATGAAAAGTTCACATTTTGCTTTAAAAGTACCTAAAAATTATTTTTCTAATATTTCTTTTTTTTTTCATTTTTTTTTTTTTTTAAGATTTTATTTATTTATTTGACAGAGAGAAAGAGACAGCGAGAGAGGGAACACAAGCCGGGGGAGTGGGAGAGGGAGAGGCAGGCTTCCCGCCGAGCAGGGATCCCGATGCGGGGCTCGATCCCAGGACCCTGGGATCATGACCTGAGCCGAAGGCAGACGCTTAATGACTGAGCCCCCCAGGCACCCCTATTTTTCTAATATTTCAAATAGGCTGACTGCAGAAAAGATAATACAAGTTTTCTTCTATTTCAAAAATTGATAGCTTTTGAGATTATTCAGACATACTATTTAAAGATTTTCACGGTTATGAAGTATATCTAAAAGACAACAGTGGCCTCTAGTGAGGCAGACACTAACATAACAGGATGGAAATCTAAACCATTCAAAGGACAATAAATTTAAATGATTTACTGAAATGTTTAGTCTAACTGATGAGGGATTAATAGTCTTTCACAGAAAGTCCTCTCCCTCAGAAAATGACTGTTCACACTGATAAACCAGTGTACAGACTTTCTAACTGAAATAGAAACTGACATCTTCATTTCTACTGTTTATAAAGTACTATAGATTCATAGAAAAATTGTACATAATCACACGAATACTAATTTATTTTTCAAACACATTTGATTAGCAATGAATGAAAACTTGCTTAAATATTAGTGTCACACTAGGATTTGGAAACTCACCTAAACTCCAACTGTTAGACTTGTTCAGAAAGAAACAATGTCATGGAGATCCAACCATTAACTAAATAAATGTTTAAATATATTTTAGAGTCAAAGAAAATTATTGTTATTTTATCATAAGTGTTTATACAGACATGTATCATGCATGTATACAAACAAGAATCAAATGTCTACATACTGAATACAGTATATGTGCTCACATATATGTATATGTATCCCCACATGGGTAAAATTATTTCATAATAGCTCCAAATTGCCTTGTGACACTTAAAAAAGATACTTCCACGTTTTCTAAGAATCATCCCATAAGATAGCTGAAAGTTAGCATTCACTCCTTCAGCTAGAGAGTTTTAAAGGAAAAAAAAAATCAATAAAAACCTATAGAAGAGAATGAATATTTGATTTATATCTAGTCAATAACTTGGCCAAAACAATAATTAGATTAAACAATAAATCAGCATTATAATTTTTTTAAAATTTCCCTATTATCTATTCCTAACTTTGATTTCCATTCACTGTTGTTTCAAAAACTAATTCTTCCATTTTGTTGATTAATTCTTCACTTTCTGTCTTCATATATTTGTCTATTTGTGTTTGCATCCAATATTATTAAAATTCTCATGTATAAATTGTTTTATGTTTTTAACTTTTATTGACTTTTTTGTCTTTAAACCTTCCTTCTATTTTCTTCCCTCTTCCTTACACAGGGTTAGCAGATCAAAGTTCTTATTTTTAGCTGTCAGATGTGTGAATTCTGACTTTCAAACATTTAATCCAATTGTTTTGTGACCTTAATTTATCAAAAAAAATTGAAGCAAGATGGGAATCTGTTTAATCCTCAGAATTGAAAAAAAAAAAGTCTAATTTACTTTTCAGAAAGGGGAATTCTTACCTAAGAAAGAAACTGGACGTTTTACAACTTAAAGCAATAAAACTGCTAATGCAGTAATGAAAAGCTGAAACAATTTTCTATCAGTAATGTACAAATAATTGTCATAGAATGTTACCACAAAAATTATTAGTGAATCACTAGACAAATGCATTTAGGCGTATGTGGTGCCTTCTTGTGAAGAATATAAAATCTGAAAGCAATTCTGAAGAGCAGTTAGTTATCAGCATATGAGCAATTAAGCATCAGTTATCATATACACTAAAGCAGCAAGAACTTAACATTTGCTCTAAAGACCATTTGATGGGAAAGTAAGTGAACAGGAACTCTATGAAATTCAAGGATAAAGTTGACAGGTACTGTAATTTTTGAATCATTAAAGAAATTTTTATGGATTAGAAAGGATTTGGGGCACCTGGGTGGCTCAGTCAGTCTGCCTTCAGCTCAGGTCATGATCCCAGGGTCCTGGGATTGAGCCCTGAGTCTGGCTGCCTGCTCAGTGGGGAGCCTGCTTCTCCCTCCCCCTCTGATACTCCCCCTACTCATATTCTCTCTCTCTCTCTAATAAATTAAATATTTTTTTAAAAATAAAGGATTTCAGGAGACATTTTAAAAATAATCGTATAGCTTAAAAAAAAAAAAACAATATAAACAAAGTGATTAGTACTAGTTGGGAAATGGACTCTGAACCCAGATTCCCTGATTTCGAGGCATTGCTCTGCCAGGTGGTAGTTTTGTTATTTTACCTCTATTGCCTCAAATTTTTCATCTATAAAATAAGGATAAAGATAATGGGGATTTACTGAAGATTAGAAGAGTTCATAAAAGAATCAGCCTATGTAAATATTAGCTATGATTATGAATAAGAAGATTATGAGAAAAAGATCGAAGGAACATATATCTACAATTTCTCAGGCATAAAATAATTAGACTAAACAATAAATTATCCTTATTAATAGTTTTTATTTTCTTTTTATCTGTTACAAAATTTATTTTCCACTCACTGTTTGTACAAAAGCTAATTTTTCCATTTTGGGGTCATTCTTTATCATTGAAAACAGCAAAATGAAATTGACTGAATTTACTGTCTAGCTGGACCTAACAGGTTTATATATATATAGCCTGAATTTCATTTTGATAATCGATACAATAAACATTTATTGGCTTTTACTGTCCTAGGAGCTAAATAGGTAAATAAGAGATTAAATGGAATATGATTAGTGCAGTGGATTTCAATCACATGGAATGCCAGAACATACAGACTGCCAAGCACCAACCCCAGAATTTCTGATTCAAGAGGTATGGGGGACCCATGATCCTTTGTGCATGACTAACAAGTTCTTGTGCAATGTTGATTTTGCTCTTCCTAGGAAAACATTCTGAGAATAACTGATTAAGTGCATTTTACTGTTGGGATTTAAGAAGAATGCTGTAAAATGGACCCTAACTCAGACTTGGGGCAGAAATTAGGAAAGAATCCCTAAAGGACTGGGACCTGAATAATGAATCTTGAAGAATGGTGAACAAAGCCAGGTGAAGCTAGGCTAATTTTACCGTTGCAGGAGCCCTGTTGTTTGTTAACCTTTAATAGCCTATTAATCCAGACCAAACCAAGCCTTCCACTGAGCTGAGAATGTTATTCACTTAAAAAAAAAATAGCATTTATGCTTTCCTGACAACAGTAGTTTCAGTGAGGTAAAAGAATGCCTGATAGACATAAATAAAAATCTAACCTCAAAGGTTTAACTAAGCTGATATAATTTTGTTCTCAAAGAAAATTTAATACTTAACTTTTTCTGAGAATTATAGTCCCAAGGCGTTAAAAGAAAGGACTAAACAAAACACATAGAAATTTGACCTTAAAAGAGGATGCTTTTGTCTTTTAGCAATAATTTATTCTATTTCATTAAACAAAGACAATGATCAACATAGTATTATTAAGTCAACCATTTTTCCATGTTTGAATAATACAATGTGTAGAACATGTACACACGATATGTAAGAACTGGGAATTACAAAGAAAAGAATCAAGATTGACAGATATATTTAGTAAATGTCTTAAAAATCTGTTCCTGGAACAGAGCTCCTAAAACACTTAATTTTCTGTGATGAGAACAGAAAGGCATCTTGTTATGTTAATGAAGTGACTTTGGGTTGCACTTAAGGACAGGACGCTGATTTCCTAGAGAACCAACCTGTGATTAAAGGGTTAAAACTTTTAGTCCCATTCCTTGACTTCTGCAGGGCTGGAGTTCGAATCCATGGTCAATGGCCGATGATCTAATCAATCATACCTTTGTAATGAAACATTCATCCAAACCCAGAAGAATGAGTTTTGAAGAGCTTCTAAGTTGGTGACCATGTGGAAATTTGGTGAGAATAGTGCACTTCGAGAGGACATGGAAACCTTTCCCCATACCTTGCCCTATGCATCTCTTCCATCTAGATGTTTCTTAGATACGTCCTTTTATAATAAACCAGTGATCTAATAAGCAAAATGTTTCTCTGAGTTGTGTGAGCCACTCTAGCAAATTCATTAAACCCAAGGAAGGGTTTGTGGGAATCTCTGATTTACAGCCAGTTGGTCAGAGGTACATATAACAAACTGGACTTGCCATTGGTATCTGAAGTGTGTATGTGGCAGCAGGGGAGGGTGTGGGGGAGCAGTCTTGTGGGACTGAGCCCTTCACCTGTGGGATCTGAAGTCATCTCCTGGTAGAAGGTGTCAGAATTGAGCTAAACTGTTAAGACAGCCAGCTGATGGCTGGAGGATTGCTTGGTGGTGTGGGAACCCCTTTCCCCACACATCAGAATTGGGTGCACAATCCTTACCTTGTTTTTCTTATTTACTCATAATATCTAATTCTGAGTTTCAGAACTACAACTTCCCAAAGACAAAGAAGGCCAGGCACTGAGTTTAAACAACAGCCCAGGGGATTCCCTATGTCAGAGGGAGCTTGCATTTACCCTTTAAGTTTTTATCCAACACTCAGTTTCTGATTCTATCAATCACAACTTTCCTAATTTCTATAATCATACATTTTTATTCTTAAACTACCCATAAAATTCCCCACAGATTTTGTTGATATAAGCCTTTTTATTAATATAAGAGTACAATTATACAGAGGATATTAAAGGGAAAATATCCTCAACATCTCAAACAGATTTCTTAGGTAAAACTGAAGTTTCTCAATTATTCGAATGGTCCTGGACCAACTACATCAAAGACAAACAAAAATGAAATGCTTTGGCATAAATTTTTTTTCAGATTTATTTATTTATTTTAGAGACAGAGAAAGAGAGCACGAGCTGGAGGCACAGAGGGAGAGGGAGAGAGAATCTCAAGCCGACTCCATGCTGAGCTCTGAGTTCTTCACAGGGATCGATCTCACAACCCTGAGATCATGACCTGACCTGAAACCAAGAGTTAGATGATTAACTGACTGAACCACCCAGATGCCCCTGGGCATGAATTGTTTATAAACCTGAACAAATGAGTGATGTGAGTAGGGTAACTTAAATAAATACCCATGATTAACATCTATTAATTAATATCAAATAATCCTTACTTTATTTGGTATTTTGAGATGTTTGATCTGTTTCATTTTTTAATCTTTATACAATAATTAGTCTAAAAAATAAGTAGTCTAAAGTTTTATAAGAAATGTCCACTAATTCATTTGAGGTATGTCTGGAATAAAAAAAGTTATGAAAAGAATATTCTCAAAAAAGGTAAAGCCTATATATTCCTTTTTTCACTGAGCAAGTCTAGTGCGATAGGAAAGTAACCTTCCTAAAAGATTCTCTTGAGTATACTACTACTACTTTACAATTTTATCATGTATTAACCTTTCTAAAATACCTAAATAATTAACCTAAAGGAATTTAGAGTAGACAAAAATACACACACGCATACACACATACATAAGATTGAAACATGGCCTGATTTGACTCATTGTTTTAAGACATGTATTGTCTAGAAACTTGAACAAGCAAATGTTTAGTCATTATCCATAAACTCTTGTTTCAAGAATTGTTACAACCTTCTGTTCTGCAGCACATTTCTTTTAATACTTAAGTGAAATAACTAACACTGATTTTTAAAATTCATATCTCATGTAAATTTTTATCCATTAAAAAATTAACAATCTGTTATTTTACACATTGATATTATGAGAAAGAGGAAATGTTTTATATCTTGAGTTTCTTCAGGTCTTCAATTTAGACATGATATGTTAACATACAAGTTGCAATTAGTTTCTTTACAAAATAAAGGAAATCAATATGTACACATAGCTTGATCTAAAGAAAAATAAAGTTTTATTAAAGAAAATTTATATGGTTATTAAAATTATACTTTCTTAAAATTCTAGGGAAATATAATGCACAGTAAGATTTGTATATTTCACAGCAAACATCAAGTTTGTCTGTAGAATTGTAGTGATAGTTGTTATTTACTTAGTGTCTTACTGTTTGTGGTTCTCTCCTTTTTCTAACATTTTATTCTTTGCTGTATGCCAGCTTGATTTCTGAGCAGGTCTTCTTATTTCCCAGTATTTAACAGATATAAAAACTTCTGTGGATTCTCTTCAAAGTACATGCATTCCATTATTTATCTGTACAGTTTCTGAAAGCCTCTCTTACGTAAAACACATAGTGATAGGATAATGGAGGTTTGCAGATATAAATTCTGTCCCTAAGGAACTTGTTCATCTAAAAGGAAAGGTAAGCTACATAAGTAATTTAATACTGTAAAAGGCAGAAACTAATAAATACCAAAATAGAAGTATTGATAAAACGCTGGGAGAATTTAAAGGAGGGACAACTAATGCTCAGAGTAAAGTGTCAAGGACAAGTTTATGAAGGCCATGATATTTCAGCCTGGATGGGAAAACTGTGGTATTTGCATACCACCATGTAGTTGGAGCAAAGAAAACTCCAGGTAAAGATAACAATGTAACAAATAGCGAGGCTGAAACTGTTGAACAATGAAAAGAAAGGAGAACTACATCCACTGAGTACAGCTTGGCAAAAGTTTTACATTCACCATTAGCTTGAAATAATACAGTTTCAGTGCTAATGGCGACAGCTCTATAAAAAGGATTCAAGTGATAGTCAAGAATTCTATATATTCCTGCAGAGAAAACTTTGCCCTCTGCCTATCCCCATTGCCGCTACAATTACAGCTACAACTATCTGCTTTGGGACAATGTGCCTTGGGACCCTCAAGACCAATATCTTTACTCACTTTTCTCCTGTTGTTTCAGATAACCTTATAATTTGCAAGTCTGACGGGTAGGATGACCATTTAACAGAATTTTCCTGGGACAGTCCCAGTGTATGCCTTTTTATCTTGGTGTAATTATTATTGGGACCTCTTTTTAGGTTTTGATAATAAATTATATGGACTTAGAAGGCTCTATAAATCACATTTCTGGCTTTATTTCCTATATGTCCCCAAACTCCCAATTCTCTCTTGATACCTTCTGGATTAACCAATGTCAGTTACCTGAAAAATCCCCTCAAACCTTTCTCTGAATATTCCTTTCCTTTTCTCGATCTAACTGCAACCAGGCTCTCCCTGAGTATATATTTCCACTAAAGTTCTTGCAGGTAAGGGTTATTTTAAATCCCATCCATGCCCCTCCACTCATACGGTGCTGAAGGCATCCTTCTTGGTTCTCATTGATGCTTCCAGAACCTTCTCCTTTATTCTTCCCTGAGAACAATCATCTGAGAATTTTATGATATAGGATTAATACAACAAAACTGTCCCTTCTCTTTGCAGTCATCTACCAGCTCCTGATCCATTCTCCCTCTTTTCTTAAATATTTAACATTTTGTTTCCTTCTGCATTCCACAGTCATAATTCAGGTAAGTAATCCTCCAATGCTTGATCTCTGAGTTGCTGTCCTTTGTCCACTAATGATCTTGCTCCCCCACCTTAGCCACATAATCCCTTTGTTATGACGAAGACCTTGTCATTTTTAGTAGCTACAACTTTTCCAAACCACAATTTCAAGTATCCTAAACTTCCACCCAAACTTCAGCTCATTTTCCACAGCACCCTGACTCCAATAATTTGTTAGCCCCCCTGGGGCTTTGACTTGGCCGTCTTTCCCTGTTTCTCATTTTCTTATATATCCCTTTCCCCAATTTAAGTCTCATGATCAAGCATTACAACCACTATCTTCCATATACCCAAATTCATGCCCAGTTTACTCTACACCTATACCTATGATGTATGGGATAAAGGAAACACACCTGTGCACACAAACTTGCTGGCCTTTCCCACTTCAAATTTATTTTTTTGTTCTTATTTTTATTTTTTTAAAGATTTTGTTTATTTATTTGAGAGAGAGCGAAAGTGAGAGAGATCACAGAGGGAGAGGGAGAAGCAGACTCACGGCTGAGCAGGGAGCCCGATGAGGGGCTCGATTCCAGGACCCTCGGATCATGACCTGAGCCGAAGGCAGACGCTTAAACAACTGAGCCACCGGGGCGCCCCCTCGCTTCAAATTTACTATCACTAACTCAAATTGTCCCCTAATAATATGGTAATCAAATTAAGTTTTCCTAATCCACTCACTTTCCTGCTCTCCTAAACAAGCATTTCATATTTACTCCCCGTTTCTCAGTTTTACTTAATGACCTTGCTTTCAGTTTTGATGAAACTATCTGAAGCCTCAGAAGAAAACTACCACCATCAACTCTTTCCATCTACCTACATCCAGCCACATAACCTTGCCATTTCTCTTGTTACTATACATGAATGCCTGATATTCCAGTTACAGCAAAACCTCCTCGTGTAAACTCTGTACCATTAACTCTCACCATTCAAGGACATTTCTTTTGAAAATCACACTTTCTCCTCCATCATGAGGTTTTCTTTCTCTTGAATCTCTCCGTAATATGCCATAATTCCTGATACCTTTAAAAGAAGAAAACTAAACAAGCCAAAATCAAATCCTCTCAACTTCATTTCCATCTTCAATTACCATTTCAGTTCTCTCATTCCTTTTAATAAAATTCTTTGAAACCAATGTCTATGTTCATTGTTTCTAATTCCTTACCTCCCCTTCTTCTTGAAACACTTGAACCAGGCTTTCACCATTACCTCTCTTACATAACTGCCCTTGTCAAAGCCTGGAGTAACCCTCCACTCTGTCAATCCACCTGTCCATTCTCATCCCCATCTTCCTCGATCTGTCAGCAGTATTTGACAGAGTTGGTCATTATCTTCTTTGCAAACACTTTCTTCTCTTGGTTTCTAGGACATGACTTCCTCATGAATTTCCTTTCATCTCTGGCTGTGTTTATTCTCTTCTTCCATAAATAACTTCTCTCCTTCACCTGATAGTGTTGAAATGGTCCATGCCTTAGTCTTAGACCTCTTTTCTCTTCTATCTACACTCAACCTCTTGGCAATCTCATCCTCTTTCTATACGCAGTGACTCCCAACTCTGTATCTTTTAAGTGAAACTGTGCACTGAACTGCAGGCTCATGTATTCAACTCCTTTGTCAGTATCTTCATTTGGATAGGCATCTCAAATGTAACGTCGAAAAGTGAGCTGCTGATTGCTCTCACCTTAAAGATCTACTCCTTTGGGGCACCTGGGTGGCTCAGTCGTTAAGCATCTGCCTTCAGCTCAGGTCATGATCCCGGGGTCCTGGGATCGAGCCCTGCATCGGGCTCCCTGCTTGGCCAGGGGCCTGCTTCTCCCTCTCCCACTCCCCGTTTGTGTTCCTTCTCTAGCTGTCTCTCTCTCTCTCTGTCAAATAAATAAAATAAAATCTTTAAAAAAAAAAGATCTACTCCTTTTTTAATCTATCTCATTTCATTTAAAGTCAACTCACTCCTTCATTTTGCTCAGCCAAAATGTTAAAGTCATCTTCTGTATTTTTCTCATGAGCAAATGTGTATTGTGCGCATTCTAAGCACTATTATTCTTCTATGTGCTGGAACTACAATAGTGAAGTGAAATTAGACCAAAATTCCTGGTCTCATAGGGCATATGTACTAGTTGACAAAGTCAGACAATAAACAAAATAAAATTATAAACTATATAGTATTTTATAATGTTACTAGTAGTATGATGAAAAATTAACAAGGGTGGGAGATGAAGAGCACTATGGGTGTAATTCGAAATTTTAAATCAGATACCATGGAAGTCTTTACAAAGAAAGTAACAACTTAGTGAAGACTTGAAATATATGAGAGATTGGAGCATGTGGATTTTTAGGAAAAGAACATTCTACTTGGAAGAAATACTGAGTGCAAACATTCTGAGTCAAGAGTGGGCCATATATGTTCTTGAAACAGTAAGCAGGCCAGTATGGCTAGAGCAGTGGGAGCATGAGGAAATGAGGGTAGTGAATTAGGTGAGAGCCAGGTCATGAAGCGACGAATCTTTCATTTTTACAGAGTGAGATAGGAAACGACTGGAGGGTTTTGAGCAGAAGAAAATCATCATTTGACAGAATTACTCTGTATTATCTTTGAGAAGAACTTATATTAAAGCAATGGTATAATCAGAAAGATGAGTTTGAAAACTACTACAATGATTTTATATAGTTTATATAATTCACTTTATGTAATTCACTTTATTTTAATAACAACTCCTTGGAAGGGATATTATTTTTCATAATAGTGAAGGAATACTCAAAATATTTAATGATGAATAAATCCCAGACACTGGCAAACTATAAGAGTCACCAGTCTTAATTACCTAATAGAGCCCTGCCCATGGAAATGAGGTGAACACCAGCCCTGCTAGGCTGAGTAGGGATAGGTACAATGTATGAACTCCTACATGAAAGAGATTGCAGCTCCTATTCTGTAATACTTATTAAAGTGTTTTTCTTGTAGGGCCTTATAATATATATAGTCAACCTCAGCCCACTGCATAAATTTGAACTTCTGAAACAATTTTATAATCTCTAGAAGTTTACATGCCCTATAAATGCTAAAAAACTAAATTCATAACACAGAAACAGGGCATTTAGAAAAATTACTAATTTTTAAAATTTATTAGTCACTTAACAAAATTGGGATCTTATACTAAATAATGATGTAATCTTTAATTTATCCCACCCTATGCTATTACATATTATACATATATATCATTAAATATTTGATAATTTTAATACACCATGACTTTAATGATTTTTAGAGAAGGAGGATTGATTCTTTAGAGGCTACAGTTTCCTTGACCTAAATATCATTTCTCTATTTAGTGAAAAGAACTAATCTTATCAGAAAAAATATATGCATATTTCTTGTACATTTTAATTGCTCTCTGCATTGTTAATTAATTGAGTTAATACATTTTTATATCTAACTGTTAATCAGACATTGGTGATTTGTTCGCCTCACCAGACAATTTAAAGCAACACTATCCATACTTTTGACTGTAAACTATCTATAAATAGCCAAATTGCTCCAAGCCAAGAATGAGGTCATTTTATGATACATTCAATAAGTCCTGCTTTGTTTTGTAACTTTTCTAGTATATTGTTGGGTTTAAAAATTATATAGAATAGACATTTTCTGTGCAAGTATACTTCAATACTTTTCCCCATGCTTATTATAAAATACAAGTCAAAACACAGAAGTGATTTTTTTTTTTTTTACACAGAAATGGGATTATACTATCCATGCTAATCTGGAAAACTATTTTTTCCCATTTCCCAATTTATCACAGTCGTTTTCCCAGGTCAACACTTACAAAGCTAATTTAATATTTTAAATGGAAGCATAACATTTTCTATGGCCATTCTGATTATTCCTTTTCTAAAAAATAATTTCATTACAGGTCTACAATATCTTATTTGCAATTCCAAAATTAATCTTTTTCTCACTCAAATGGGAAATCTAACCTGAAGCAATATGATATTATGTATTATCTTTCTTTAAACTACTTAATTTGAATATTCATACATTTTGCTGAAAAAATATGAATGTGCTTGATTATGAGGTGCTGCTCCTAGACTCCTAGTGGTATTAATAATATATGAGATATGCTTTATATTATTGCTTTAAGAATACCAAAACATCAGAATTTTTAAGTGTATCTGGCCCCAAGAGTTTGGTTAATGGTTTGTAGACCTGTATAAAGAATGCTACAATAAATATCTTTTTACCTATCTAATTAAAGACCGGGATTTTAGTTTTTATACTCTAGATTTCTAGAAGTGAAATTACTGGATCATAGATTATGCATTTCTTCAATTCTTTAATGCCCTAAATTGCTTTCAGAAATCTTGTAATCCACATTTTTAACAAATATGTGCTTGTATGTTTCTATTTCTCATGGTTTCACCAGCAAAATATTTAGACAAACTTTTAATATAATAACTACATCGACTATCTTAATTTCTATACTGATATTTCTCAGACTAAATCTGCCATACTAGGATTACGATTCACAAACTTTCATAAATAATCCTGATACCCAGCAGACGATTTCGAAGAGTGGCTCAGGATGTGTAAAGCATAAATGTCACTTGTAGTAATTATATTACAAAGAGCTTTCTTCTAATCATTTCCAACATTTACTTGTTACCTCATTTCATTTACCTTTATTTCCTGGATTACCATCCTTTTGATGCTATTGTCTGTTAACTGTACAATTAACAATAACTCACGTTAGTCTGTTCTCTTTTCCCTCATACTTCTCTCTTTTCAGTTTCATTGGAGATTACTCTTCTAAGTGCACTTTAACTTTCGATATTCCCTTTTTGCTTCCTCAATGTTTTACCTCTTGGAGCATTTTCTTTTCTTTTCTTTATTTTTTTTTTAAAGATTTTATTTATTTATTTGACAGAGAGAGACACAGCAAGAGAGGGAACACAAGCAGGGGGAGTGGGAGAGGGAGAGGCAGGCTTCCTGCTGAGCAGGGAGCTCGATGCGGGGCTGGATCCCAGGACCCTGGGATCATGACCTGAGCTGAAGGCAGACGCTTAACAACTGAGCCGCCTAGGTGCCCCTCTGTGAGCATTTTCACCTACTATGGTATTGAGCTAATAATCCCACATTTATTTCTCCACACTAAAATATTTCCCTGGTTTCACACACATACTGCTACCGACTGTGAAGTATAGTATGTGTGCTATATACTCTACTGGAATATCCCATATGCATTTCATACCCCACTTTTTCCTCAACATCTGCCTTCTCAAAATGCTTTTTTTACATCTTATATACCCCAGGAGCTAGCAATGCCTGGCATTTAACAGACTCAAGAAATATTTTATAAATACCTGAATACAAAACAATAGTGCTTTAAATGTGTATAAAAATATTTTCATAGTCATTATCTAACACCCAGAATATCCAACACTCACAATAATTCTTTGATAAGGGCAGGATAATTTCAAAGAAAAAAAAAAAAACAAAGAAGTTAAGCAGCTTTAAAAAGGGTGTAAGGCAGAATCAGGAATAAAATCAAGTTTTCCGGTTTTAAATCAGTATCTCTGTTTCATCATGGAGATTTTAACTGATGAGCCCTTATTTTATTCACTTTTATAAAGTATATATTGATATTTTTGTACTGTAGCTTAAACATATTGTAAAAAATATAAAATCATGCTGAACACTAAATAGATTAGAGAATTGAGAGTGGACAATGAATGTGAAACTCCTAAAATTATTACATTATGATGTATACACAGATAAATGTATGGGTGTAAGCATGTTTCTAAATTACTTTTTTTTTTTTTTTACTTACAAGCATTTTCACTGGAAATCAAAGACAATGGCAGAGCCCTCCGAGCCAGAACAAGATGCCTTTAGTGTTGGTCTGCCCATGGAGTGTCCAGTGATAATGTGGACAGAAGTAGATGGTTTTGATTTTTCCAAGAGAATATATTTTATTGTATGCGGCATGAGATTACAAAGAAATATTGCCTGATTTCATGACTAGTACACATGAATCACAATCACTTCTTTGAATTCTTTCAAAGAGGTCAAAATCAATCCAAGGATACAACCTTTTCCTATTTCATAATATTGCTGAAAGTGTGTGAGCAGCAGATATGACTGTGCTTCTTTCTACATGTGGGAACATTGCAGCATATCCATTATCCAGTTGTTCCTTCCTGCTTCTTCCCCATGTTGGCAGAACAGTATTTTCCCACACTGGTTTTCTTCAGATGACTCAGTAAATCCTTCAGCTCTGAGTAAAGCTCTCTGCACACCACCCCTTCCCAGGGTGTACAGAATGCACGCCCGTGGAGCATGCATGTCAGGATTTGATCAAGAAGCTGAATATGGCTCGGTGCCTGGTTTGCATTTTATGGTCACAAAAGACACTGGGCGAAACCATCATTCTGCAGATCTTTTACTTGCCTGGAGCATCATGCCACTGCTGAGAACACCGGGGTTCCAGAGAACTCTCTGGCCTTTTGAATTGACTTCCTCTGTGCTTCATCCAGACCATCATTTCTCAGTGCATTTTTTAAAAGATATATTGCTTATTTTTTTTTTTTTAAGATTTTATTTATTTATTTGACAGAGAGATAGAGAGAGAGCACAAGTAGGCAGAGAGAGAGGGAGAAGCAGACTCTCCACTGAGCAGGGAGCCCGACGCGGGGCTCGATCCCAGGACCCTGGGATCATGACCTGAGCCGAAGGCAGCCGCTCAACTGACTGAGCCACCCAGGCGCCCCAAGATATATTGCTTATTAACAACCTTTTTAAAAGGCAGGAAATTATAAAGACCCATAATCTCTTCTGCAAATCTAACATGAAATTTTTGGAGATAAAAACCTAACCTGACTAGACATGAGGTTATTCATAATCTTTATTTATCCTGTTCGGTGTGACTATGCATTCAGGTCCCTGCAGAAATATTAATTTGTTTGATTATTGGGTGCCACCTAAGACATAATTCATTGGAAGTGCTATAATAATATACAGTATGTGTATCATATTACCTTTCCAAAATTAAGAAAAAAAAACAACCAAACTGAATTTCAAATCACATCTAGTTCCAAGGGTTTGAAGTAAGAGAGTGTGGACCTATAAATATATACTAACTTACATCTATGCACTAGCCTGGAAAGATTACTGTGATATACTAGGTCTTAAAAAAGTTTTTGAAGAATGGCATAATTCCATTAAAAACAAATACATATATATTTGTGTGCATGGGATGTATGGTTACATATAAGTATAAATATAAAGATGACTAGAAGTTTATGGTATTCTAGTGTATATTCTATTTTATATTGTTTCATACAAGTCAATGTCTTCATACACAAGTACATAAATTTTCTTTGAATAGTTGAATTAGGTGGGGTTAGGGCACATGAGGGAGGAGGCAGTTGTATCATATTGTTTTACTACAAATATAATTATTTCTAATTCTGCTACTATTAGCAAAAACATCTGTTAAGTACTTACTATACGGCAGCTATTGAAATAAGCATTTGCATTAATCATTTAATATTTAATAAAATTCTTTGGAATAGGTAATATTATTTACATTTATTACATTTATTTAATACACTTTCTACTCTGAGTTTTTATTTTTTTATTTTATTTTTAAAGATTTTATTTATTTGACAGAGAGAGACACAGCAAGAGAGGGAACACAAGCAGGGGGAGTGGGAGAGGGAGAAGCAGGCTCCTGGCCGAGCAGGGAGCCCGATGCGGGGCTCGATCCCAGGACCCTGGGATCATGACCTGAGCCGAAGGCAGATGCTTAACGACTGAGCCATGCAGGCGCCCCTCTACTCTGAGTTTTTAAAAGGTTACCAAAAAGCATAAGACCTAAAAAATGATAAAAATTTCCATTTTGCCTACCTAAAATTATAAAATTTGTTAATTATTTTAAGCTATATTAAAAAGAGATTCAATTTTTTACATGTAATAAATTGTCTTTAGTATATTTATTAAAAAATATCCATAAGTAAGAGTAATAAGTAGTAATGTTTAACAACCAGCCTGTAGGATGTGGGGTGGGGGAACAGAAGGAAAGGGAAGCCTGATATATTGCATTTGTCCATTTATATAATATAAATACTCCCATCATTGTCGATTTCAAGCTATCCCACATGACACCATTGAAGACGGGGTTGCAATGAGATATATGTGATTGCTCTTGGGATCCAGTGTAGGCTGGCTCTAGTGACCCTTGGAAGGATAACTCAATAACCCCAGAGATGATGAAATTCATTTTAAAACAGAAATATAAATGCCTATGCTAAAATGTTTTAGATGTGCTCATTAAAAAGGAAAGAAAAATGCAAGTAAAACAAAACAAAGCAAACAGGTACAAACAAGATTATTTTAATTAAGTTCATTACATTTTTAATATACAAATATAATTTTTAGCCCAGAGTTTTTTAAAGACAAATAAGTAGCTATAATTATTGAATATAATTGCATCTATCTGAACGGTCAACATAATTAACCATGCTCAGGAGTTTTAAGAAGTGGGTTTTTTTTGAGGTAGCGCAATACACTTCAAGTCACAGTATTCAAGGAGTGAGCACATGGAGACCAGGTCATTTCTTTTTTTTTTTTAAAGATTTTATTTATTTATTTGAGAGAGAGAGAATGAGAAAGGGCACATGAGAGGAAGGAGGGTCAGAGGGAGAGACAGACTCACTGCCGAGCAGGGAGCCTGATGCGGGACTCGATCCAGAGACTCCAGGATCATGACCTGAGCCGAAGGCAGTCGCTTAACCAACTGAGCCACCCAGGCGCCCAACAATGTCATTTCAACAGCATGTTTCAAACCTCTGATTTCTTAGGCTAGTGCTTAGAAAGCTCTGAAGAATGTCACCTAGTTTCTCCCTAATGAATATTTAAGGTCTCCTTTTAGTAAAATGAATGAGAAGATTAGGAAGGAAAAGAAATGCTGACTGTCATGTGGACTACTCTAAGTAAAGGTAGAATTACTTGGATCTTTAAAGTGGTATTGGTAGAGTCATGACTCTTAGAATCCAGGTAAATTTTTCAATATAATTGTTACATAATTGTTAATAATATACATGAAAAATAGAATACCCTTATCCAGAAGTTATTTATGAGGTGGCAAAAGTAGTACATACTCATTTCTTCTAAATAATAATTTAGATATAAAAATATTAATAAGGAATAACACTCATGATGATTAATTTTATGTGTCAATTTGACTGGTACATGAGATGCCCAGGCATTTGGTCAAACATTATTCTGGGTGTGTCTTTGAGGGTATTTCTGAATGAGGATAGCATTTAAATCAGTAGACTGATAAAGCAGAATGCCCATCCTAATATATGTAGATGTCATCCAATGAGTTGAAGATCTGAATAGAACAAAAGGCTGAGTAAAAGAGAATTCCTTTTGCCTAACTGTGTTAGAGCTGGGACATTGGCTTTTCCTGCCTTTGACCCCAAACTGAAATATCAGGTCTCCTGGATCTCCAGTTTGCTGACAGAAAGTCTTTGGACTTGTCAGCCTCCATAACTGCCTAAGCCAATTCCTTATATTATGTATATATGTAACATATACATATAATTATACATTATATACATATATGCATACACATATACACACACTTCTGTTTCTCTCAAGAAACATAATACAATATTTAATTAATTTTGTTTGAAGAAAATCAATGTAAAAGATTAAAATGACAATGAAATTTAATACGACCAACATGATTCACCCCCACCATCCTGTTATCTCTCTATCTCACTCTCTCTCTCTTTTTTTTTCTCATTTGTTTCACTCCAGCCACATTGGCTTTCTTGTTCCTTGAATATGCCTGACACATTATTGCTTTAGGACCTTTGCATTTCCACCAGGTATTCACAGATCAGGTATCTGATTTTCTACTAGATAGTCACAGGAGAAACTCCCTCAATTGCTTCAGGTTTTTAGTCAAATGTCTTTTTTTTTTTTTTTAGTAAGACCCTCCCTCATCCTTCTATTTAATATTCCAAGAGACTAACCAAAAACTGACCTAATTGTAACCCCCTACCTTTGCTGCTTTATTTTTTCTCCTTAATATTTATCAGTATATAATATACTATATGTAATATGTGTTTACATATATAATAAATATTAGATAGATACATAGGCACATAGATTTTAGTGGAGGAGAGACAATAAACTATATTTATATCTACCTCAACCTGTTCTGTTTTCTGTATTGCTATATGCCTAGTGATGAGAATGGTGATTGACACCGAGTAGATGCTAACAAATATTGAATAAATAAATGGCTCCTCCATGTGGCAGATGTGCTGTATGTAGGAAACTATGTAAAAAAACTGTATACAACAAACAACAGACATTTCAACAATTAAGAAACTAAAAGAAGAGTAATGATGATATTGATTGAAACCAGTTAATGTAATCCCACACATAAATAGTCTAATGAAGAAATATCAAATGATAATATCAATAGATGAAGAAAAAGCATTTAATAAAATCCAACACCCATTCATGATAACAACTCTCAGAAAACTCAGAGTGGACGAAGACTTCCTCAGCTTGATGATAAAGAATCTAAAAAAAAATGTACAGCTAATATACTAAATGCTGACAAACTTGAAGCTTTCCTGTTTCAAGCAAAGAATCCGGTAAAGATTTTTTCTTCTTACCACTGTTTTTCAACATCATACTGGAAACTCAAGGTAATGCAATAAAACAAGAAAAAGAAACAAATGGCATACTGATTGGGAAGGAAGAAATAAAATTGTCTTTGTATACAGATGACATAATCATCTAAGTAGGAAATCCAAAAGAATCAACAAAAAAATTCTTAGAATTAATACATGATTATAAGAAGGTTGCAGGATATAAGGTTAATATATATAAGGCAATGGCTTCCTATATGATGAACACTGGAATCTGAAGTTAAAAACACATTACTATTTACATTAGCCCCAGAAAAATGAAAGATTTTATTTATTTGAAAAAGAGAGACAGTGAGAGAGGGGACACAAGCAGGGGGAGTGGGAGAGGGAGAAGCAGGCCTCCTGCTGAGCAGGGAGCCCGATGAGGGGCTCAATCCCAGGACCCTGGGATCATGACCTGAGCTGAAGGCAGATGCTTAACAACTGAGCCATCCAGGTGCCCCAAAAATGAAATATTTTGATTTAAACTAACAAAATGTGTACAAGAATGATGAGGAAAACTGCAAAAATCTGATGAAAGATATCAAAGAAGAACCAAATAAATGGAGAGATAATTTCATGTGCAAAAATAGGAAGATGCAATACTCATTCTAAAGTTTTTATGGAGAAACAGCAGACCAAGAACATCCAACTCAGTGTTGAAGGAGAAGAACAAAGTTGAAGGACTAATACTCCCCAACTTGATGATCTACTATAAAGCTATAGTAATCAAGAGAGCGTGATATTAATAATACATAAATAGACAAATTGGTCAATGGAACAGAAGAGAAAATCCAGAAATACACCCACACAAATATAAACAACTGATCTTTGACAACAGAGTAAAGGCAATATTATGGAACGGAGACAGTCTTTTCAAAAAATAGTACTGAAAAAACTAGACATTCACATGGAAAAAAATAAATGAATCTAGACACAGACCTCATACCCTTCACAAAAACTAACTCAAAATGGATCATAGACCTAAATGTAAATACTAAGTTATAAAACTCTTGAAGATAATGTAGGAGAAAACCCAGATGCTCTTGGGTATGGTAATGACTTTTTAGATACAATACCAAAGTTCTGGTCAATGAAAGAAATAATTGATAAGCTATACCTCCTTAAAATGAAAACTTCTGCCCTGTGAAAGACATGTCAAAAGAATGACAAGACAAGCCATAGACTGGGAGAAAATATTTGCAAAAGACACATTTGTTAAATGACTGTTCTTAAATATACAAAAAAAATCTTAAATCCAATAATAAGAAAACAAATAACCCAATTAAAAATTGAGCCAAAGACCTGAACAGACACTTTACCAAAGAAGATATACAGTTGGCAAATAAGCATATGAAAAGATCATCCTACGTCATTAGGAAACTGCAAATTAAAACAACGATAAGGTACCACTACACACCTATTAGAATGGGTAAAATCCAGAATGCTGATAACACTAAAAGCTGGTGAAGACAGAGAGCAACAGAACTCTCAGTCATTGCTCTTGGGAATATAAAATGATAGGTCCATTTTGGAAGACAGTTTGGCAGTTTCTTACAAAGCTTAACATACTGTCACTATGTGATCCAGCAGTTGCCCTTCTTGGTATTTACCTAAACAAGTTGAAATCTTATGTCTACCCAAAATTCTGCTCACAGCTATTTATTGTAGTTTTATTCATAACTACTGAAACTTAGAAGCAACCAAGATGTCCTTCAGTAGGTGAGTAGATAAATAAACTATGGTACATCTGGGCAATGGAATATTATTCAGCATTAAAAAGAAATGAGCTATCAAGCCATGAAAAGACATGAGGAATCTTAAAAACATATTACTAAGTGAAAGAAGCCAATCTAGAAAGGCTACATATTTTGTGATTCCAACTACAGGACATTCTGGAAAAGACAAAACTATAGAGACAGTAAAAAGATCTATGGTTGCCAGGGGCTAGTTTGAGGGAGTGAGAGATGAATAGGCAGAGCACAGATGACCTAACTATTGTGTATGATACTACATGGATGGACACATTCATTATACATTTGCCCAAACCCATAGAATGCACATCAATAGTGAACCTTAATGTAAACTATAAACTTTGAGTGATTATGATTTATCAATATAGGTTCATCAGTTGTAACAAATGTACTACTGTGGTGTGGAATGTTGATATTGAGGGAGGTTGTGCTTGTATGGGGGTGGGGGGTGTCTGCACTTCTCTCTCAATTTTGCTGTCAGCCTAAAACTGCTCTACAAAATACAGTTTATTCACTAAAAGAGAGAAAGGAGACAGACACTATCGAGAAGCCATCAACAGAGTATCATAATTTTAGCTTCAAATAATGACTCTGCTCTAAAAATTGTTCTCTATTTGTTCTTTTATTCTCATTTCCTCATTTCCCATTCCAAGAAATCAGAATTCTTTCTAAGGCTGATACAGCCTTTTAGAATATTAGTAAGAGTCTTATATATAGATCAATCAATTCCCTCCATACTTTTTCCTATTTTTTTCACAAATTCATGTATGTTTATGTAGCCTAGTAATTTAAACACAGTCAATATTTATTAAATAACTATTGACTGATTTTATAAGACACTGATATACATGATGTAGTCACTAATTCCATTGCTCTATACTAAATTATAATTAATACCCACATGTATTCTATATTGTGGTCTTACCTTACAAAGTACATTTTAAAATATTAGATTTAAAAATAAATCTTCGGGCGCCTGGGTGGCTCAGTTCGTTAAGCGACTGCCTTCAGCTCAGGTCATGATCCTGGAGTCTCTGGATCGAGTCCCGCATCGGGCTCCCTGCTCGGCAGGGAATCTGCTTCTCCCTCTGACCCTAACCCCTCTCATGTGCTCTCTCTCATTCTCTCTCTCTCAAATAAATAAATAAAATCTTTAAAAAATAAAAAAATAAAAAAAATAAAAATAAATCTTCATCAGTACAATACAGTTATCCAAAGATCTTATTTCTTTTTTTTTTGATCTTCTTATTTCTTTAAAACAACTTCAAAGGAGGTCTTTGTTTAAATTTTCTAAGTTTCATTTCTAGAATTTTGCATCAACAGTGCCAAGGTTGCATTACATCTTTTTAAACATACCTCTAGTTCTATAATGATATAATATTATCATAATAGAACAGTTCAGATTCATTTTATTTTTTATTTAATTTTATTTAAATTTTAATTTAAATTTATATTTTATATAAATTTATATTTTATATATTTAAATTTAAATTTTGTTTTATTTATTTAATTTAATTTTTAAAAAAGACTTATGTATTTGATAGAGAAAGAGAGTGGGGGGGGCGGGAGAGGGAAAGAGGGAGTCTGAAGTAAACTCCATGCTGAGCACAGAGCCCAACATGGAGTTCGAGCGCACCACTAGCAGATCACGATCTGAGCTGAAACTGAGTCCAACGCTTAACCAACTGAGTCACCCAGGTGCCCCAGATTCATTTTATTTTTAATTAAACAACTGAGTAATAATGATTTACTTCACAGGGCACCACACCAAGCTTCAGGATACATGAATTCAAAACAGGTTCTTCTGTTTACTAGCTCTATTGGTTTAGGTGCATCATTTTACTTACTTCGGTTTGAGGTCCCTCATGTGTTGGATTGGAATAGGTTTTTTCCAAAGTTCCTCCCAATGCTAATGCTCAACTATTCCAGTTTAAGAGAATTGACATTTCTAGATACTAATCTTCAAACTATGTCAAAATACCATCAACCCAACATAATAATGCGTATTCAAAAAGTTTAAACATTCCAAAATTCTTACAAAAGTCTTTTTTTTTTTTTTGTCTTCTGTAACATTCCAGAATTAACAAATTTGGCCTGCAGCATGTAAAAACAATGCTAAAGAAATATTAAAAGTGTGTTTTAATTGAGTAATTTTCTTCCTTGGCTTGTCCGTCTTTGTCTTGTTAAGAGCCTCACTTTTCCATATTATTATAGACATATCCTCTGCCCTCTATTCCTGGTTTACTATCATTACCTGCTAAATGTTGCTTTTTAAAATGTTTGCTGGTTCATTTTGGGACCCTAAGTTAAGTAAGAATTAGAGAACTACAAAGTGTGGTTTAAATAAAGATGACTTGCTTTTGTACAAAATATTTTAACCTTAAAAATCTGTGAATATTGTGGGTCTATAAACAAATAGAAATAAATCCTTTTCAGTGCAGTGACTTTTCTACAAAAATTTCTATTTCTTTTTATTAAAGATTTTTTATTTATTTATTTGACAGCGAGAGGCACAGCGAGAGAGGGAACACAAGCAGGTGGAGTGGGAGAGGGAGAAGCAGGCTTCCTGCAGAGCAAGGAGCCCGATGCGGGACTCGATCCCAGGACCCTGGGATCATGACCTGAGCCGAAGGCAGATGCTTAACAACTGAGCCACCCAGGCGCCCCCAAAATTTCTAATAGAAAATACTGGTGTAACTGGTATAACTGAATGGTTATAAACAGCAACCACTATTAATATATTTCTTTTTTTTTCCTTTTAAAGATTTTTTTTATTTTATTATGTTAATCACCATACATTACATCATTAGTTTTTGATGTAGTGTTCCATGATTCATTGTTTGCGTATAACACCCAGTGCTCCATGTAGTACATGTCCTCTTTAATACCCATCACCAGGCTAACCCATCCTTTTTTTAAATAAAAATATATAGCAAGCTTCTTTTTTGGGCATAATGTTACTTGACAATGTGCTAAAAGAAAATAAAACAATATAAATCTTCCCATAAATAAGACATAACCTGCTTGGTTGATGACAACATTGAAAAATAACAATACATATGAAATGACAAAAAAGAAAATGATTAAGTGCTGAATGAATATTGTAGATACATAATTTTAGGCATTGGGAAAGGAAATTTTCACAGTTGTCTTGGCCTAGGTCCTTTAGAAAGTAGACCCTGAGTTTTATATTAAATACTGACCCTTTATTTGGGAGATATAAACTAGACTAGGATGATGGAAATGATAAGAAAAGAAAAGGAAACAAGGCACAGAAGATGAAATGCTGTGTGTGACAAGAGGCATTGGCAGTACCGGCTCTTTCTTCAAGAGAGTCTCTGAGATTCAGCAGGTCGCTGGGAACCATGTTTACACAGCACAGGTGACATCAGTAATATGACTGTGAGGGGGAGCTACTCTCAGAGGGGTCCACAGGAGAGAGAAAGGGGATGGAATTTATCTTCTATTTTCCATTAGTCAAGGTTTACCCCATGGGGAGTCAACTCCTCACATTTCTGGCTTTCATAATGGTGCCCCTGAAAGCCTGCTCAGTTCCCAGTACCCCAAGCTCCTAGGTGTTGTCCACGTCTGCAAGAAAGAGCAACTTAGCTGGGATGGTGTGCCAACCAAGGGAAAGAAAAAGGCAATTTAGGAAAAAAGTCTGAGAATATAATAGGTTTGAAAGGTCAGGGAAAACTTGTAGACTTTGGGATAAGTAAAATTTGGATAATTTTTTAAAAAAGAGAGAGAATGTTCTGGTAGGGAAAACACTATAAAGTAGGAAAGAGAAGAATGCACATGGAACATTATAAACAGACTGAGTAGCGTAGAAAGAAAGTTTTGGATAAAGAAATGACTCAACAGAGGGTTTGGTAAAGAGTTTGAACAGGATTGATTGTTAGGCTAAAACATTTACATTTGACTCCCACCAAGGAAGCACTGCTAATTGGTAAGTTAACTAGGCATGTGATTGGTGTGGGATATTTAGAGCCTCAATTTGATAGTAGGGTATAGGACTAATTTGAGGAGTGAGAGCATGGTTGCTGAAGAACAATGAAGTGGAGATGTCTTAAAAACCACCATTTATTAAATGAGCTTAATAGGATAGAAACTATGTTAAGTATTTTTTATGCATTATCTCATTTAATTCTATACCATAACAATTTTTTCATTATTCTCTCTTAAAGATGAAAAGGAGGGGTGCTTAGGTGGCTCAGTCGTTAAGTGTCTGCCTTTGGCTCAGGTCATGATCCCAGGGTCCTGGGATCAAGCCCTGTATCGGGCTCCCTGCTCAGTGGGAGTCCTGCTTCTCCCTCTCCCACTCCCCCTGCTTGTGTTCCCTCTCTCACTGCCTCTCTCTCCCTGTCAAATAAATAAAAATGTAAAAAAAAATCTTCAAAGACAAAAAGGAGGCCCTGAAGTTAAGTAACTTGACACAGCTAATAATAATCCCATCCTGCAATCAAACAGACCAATTATCTAGTTTATATTTTAACTACTAAACAACTGTCTAAAAAATTTTTATTGCATATCATTTTCAGTTTAATAAAATCTAAATAGGTATAGCATAAGATTTAAATATGACATTTCCATTGTATTATAGACTTAAAAAATCCCAACTGCTGAGGTCAATATAATAAGCCCTCAAAATCATATTCTAAAGTGAGGTAATGGGCCACCTACTCAGAATACTGTGAATTTATTTCTGTCAGCATCAGTGCATCACCCGTACCCCAGCCTACAGAAGAGAATACCAAGAGGAGATTTGAAGTTGAATTTTGAAAGCTCATTTGTCATGCCTCTCCCAGTACCCAACCCCCTCCCCAGTGGCAAGTAGAGTGGTATGCCATTTCACCTTAGGCTAAGCCAGAGGGAGAGCTTTATGTGTGTGCTCCAGAATAAATAAGAAAAAGACAGATCTAGAAAGTCTGAAATTAAAGGGCTATTTATAGTGAGCATTTCAGGAGAGGTCCCTCTGGGATTGATCTATACTTTCACTGACAGAGAGCCAGAGGTGTGCTTGTCATGAGTCATTTGTGGACATCTGGATGAAAGCAAGCACGCTGGAATAGGATGCATTCAAAAAGTTTTCCTGATAGGAGGGAGGTGACCTCAGCAGAGAGGGCATGGACATTAAGTGTGATAATGGAATGGGAGATTGTAAGTGAGCAGCTGGAAAAGGCAGCGCCCACAGAGAACTTCAGCTGGAGGTCCACAGCACAGAGTCTCTAAGGAGCCCTGAGAAAGAGGTAGCTATGGACACCTGCCCCCTCTGATTGTAATTCTTCCACTTAAGAAGACTTTTTCAAAAAGAAGAAGAAGAAAGAGAAGAAGAAGAAGAAGAAGAAGAAGAAGAAGAAGAAGAAGAAGAAGAAGAAGAAGAAGAAGAGGACTTAAAAAGAAAAGATTTATTTATTTGAGAGAGAGAGAGGGAGAGGGAGAGAGAGAGAAATCATGTGTGGGGGGAGGGGCAGAGGGAGAGAATCTCAAGCAGGCTCCTGACTAAGCGGGGAGCTGGATGCTGGGTTCGATCCCACGAGCCATGAGATCATGACCTGAGCCGAAATCCCAAGTTGGATACTTAACTGACTGAGCCACCCAGGCACCCCAAGAAGAAAAAGATTTCTTCTGTCCTTCCCAGCTACTCCTCCTTATTCTCCAAACCTGGAGACGGAGTAGCACAAATAGAGTAGCATGAAGAGAAGAGAAATTGTCAGCCACCACCTTCTCACCACCTGCCAGTGTGCGTATTTGAGGCAGACCCAGGGTAGGGCAATAAGAAATGCGGTAAATTGGTAGATAGTCTGGAGATTTTATACTAGACTGGACTGGTTTTGAAAATACCCAAAACACTGCAACTCATCAAGATTTTATCCAAGTGATCGGAGAGACAGTAGATGGCAGATGGGGTCCAAGTAGGGAGTAGACATGGAAAAAAATAAAGTTGTTTTCTGCTAGCTCTCCTCAGGGACCAGAACTTTCAGTGACAGCTAATATGCTAATTTACTTATAGCTGCTTTTGTAGTACTTTTAAAAGCATACTAACATATAAAAAGCAAATATTATACATCTTCAGTAAGATTGTAGATAAGATTAAAATTAATAGAAATCCTAATATTATAATTCCACTTTGAAACTTAATGTGTTGTAATAATTCCCATATAAGACAATGGGTATATATTGACATATATAATATATTGTAATATTTCCGTAAAAGACAATGAGCATATTGTATATTTTGGTGGGGCCGGTGATGTGTAATGGGAGAAAGAGTGGCCTGTTCTATACATATGACAGGAATAATCAACAGTTGGTTGGGAAAATTACTTTGATGCAGTAAAAGGCAAAATATACACTAGTGGTAGACTGCTATAATATATTGTGATATACAGTCATATGTGAATTGAGCCTTTGAAGAAAAATTTAATAAAAAGAAGATAATTTTTTCAAAAAATAGATAATAGTGAGTTTTTAGTAAAATGTGTTAAGGGAAAGAAGGTAAATATTATATACTCTAGAGAATTTTTTTTAGTTTTTAGTGATCATTAAATGCTGGAACCATGGAGAAAGTGCTATCTACGGTCCTTATAAATGCAACTTAATTCGTCTTGTGCCACATAACCAGTTTGTAAATTTTTGACTATAGAAAATGCTTTTTATTATTTTATATAATTGTTTCAATTATAGGACTTTCTGTACTTTATTGTTTTGTAGTTAACATATGCAATGTGCTCAGTTAACTTCCACCCTATCCCAGTTTTCTGTCCTCCCAGCTTTTCCAGTAGCTTTCCCATCACTAAACCATCACGTCCATGTTTGTTCAAACCATACACATACGTACACTCAAAGCACCCACTAGCTTCTAAGTTATGACAGGGTCTTATGAATGCTTTTCATATGAGTAGATGGATGAGAAAATGAATAAAAGAAGGAAGAAATGAACAATGTGTTTGTATTTAACTCTTTCTGTGATAAGCTGAAGGCCATTCTAATTTAAATTCTTAAGAGTCCTTCTCAGGTGGGATAAGAAAATGGAACAAAATGCGTAATTTTAGCTGGCAGTCTCTGTTCTTTAATGGCCATTCTTTTTGTGGCTTTTCTTCCCATAACTTCTGGGCCCAACAACTATCTTCTTTTACCAGTTATAGTGAATTCTGAGAAAAATAGAAACTTCTTAGTCCCACATTTACATATTCCTCTTCATCTTTCCCTCATGCTGAGAGCACCGACTAGAAATTGAGAAAAGAGAGGATTTGCTATAGTGATATTTTTTCAACCTTCTTTTATTTATATCTTAGACACATGATTCAACATCTCTTTTGGACAACTGTCTTTGTTTTTAAATTCTCACCATAGCATTCTCATTCTTTGATGTTTCCAGATGTGATGCCCTATGTTACTCTTTCTTTCAGCTGTTGTGTGCACGCATGCATGTCTGTGTATCCATGAGGGGAGTCATGGCTGGGTGGGGTGGCTAAGAATGAGGAACAGAAGAGCAGAAGGATACTTGGGAAGGAAAAGGGAATATGTGCTTGTAATCTTTCCAGACACTGAGCTGTTCCAAAATTCTGCAAATCAACTTTTCTCTATGACATTTTCCTAATTTTCAGATATAGGTGACAAGCCTAATAGCCCTTCATTCTTTTCCTTCCTTTTGTTAATGGTAACTAATATTAATGATAATAACAGCATGCACTGTGTGTTTGCTTTGTGCAGGTCCTCTTCTTTGTGCTCTGCATGCACATTCAATTCTCACAATGAATCTTTGAGGCAATTGTTTTTATTATTCCCATTTTATAGGTAAGAAAACTGAGGCAAGGAATATTAATAAACTTGCCTGAGGTCATTCAAGAATGTAAGGGGTAAAGCCAGAATAAGAACCTATGAATTTTTTTGATTTTGATTTTAATATTCATGTTCTTAAACTCTTATAATACAATTGATTTTTTTCTATTAGGCAGAACCTGTCTCTACTTGGTCAAAAAAAAAAAAAGAGGTTTGGAGGAGAAAAACTATCCAGTGAGAGGAAATGCATATCTTCCTCCCTCCAGAGCAACCTCTGGGGCATGGGATAGAGCCCTCTCCCACATCCCATCTGATACCAAAACAGAATGCTCTTTAATACATGAAATTCTCTTTTTATGTTTTTAAACTATAAAGATGAGTAAAGATATAATGCCTGTTCTGGGTTTAATTTTATGAAATTTTGGGTTTTACAAATGATCTAAAGAAAAAGATGATTTTGTAAATGGCTTTTTAGAAGCATTGTCCCTTTTTGGTTAAAGTCTGCCACCATGTGGCTACTTCCAAAAACAACATTTTTAGAAATTCTCTTTCTTAAGCATTTAGGTCTGTAAGGGAAGCTAGCAGGGTGTTAATTTAATCAGTGTAGAGGGCCTGTTTGTGGGAACATTATTACTGTGAGAAGCATTATCTATTCCTTGCTACCTGCTTTTGAGGTAGATACATATAACTTGTCTATGGTTTGCAAGCACTATTTCATTCATCCGTCACTGAGTACTGACACAAACCCTGGACAGGGATCTTTAGATTCCAACTTGGTCTCTAATGTCAAAGAACTGTGATCTGTAGCATCACATGACTACTATATGTCAGAATTGGATTTTAACCCACTTCTGCCTTACACTGGAACGAGATGTATAGGGGCCTAACCTTTTTTTCTCCCCAATGCCTTCAAGTTGCTAGGCATTTTTTAGTATATTAATTATATTTGTCAAATAACCAAAATATCTAAGCTTCATCTTACTAGGTTAGCATAAAATTCATAGTAGTATTAGTATTATCTATATTTTCGTGTACCTTTTTAAAATTTCCATTAAAAATTAAGAAAAGCATATTCTGCAAGCTAAAGTTGAACACAGTAATTTTAGTACTTACTCACTTCTATGGAGAGTAATAGCAGAATTGAAATCTCTATAAGATGGAAGATAATGTCCAAAAATGAACTATTTAATATTAATTTAAATTTACTAAAATTTTTATTTAAAATTTGATGATATATATATATATATATATATGGTTTCCTATTTTTGCTTACAAACAAAGTACTTTGTCTTTGAGGAAAATTTTAATTCATTTTATTTTTCTAAAATACAGATCCTGAATCTGTCCATGGAAAGAGCCTGGAGATAGTAACACCCAGAAGCAATGAGCACAGGTACACAGAGACCTTGATTTCTAAATACGTTTCACATTAAAGGGAGCCAGAGGTCCATGGGGAAATGACTGATTGGGGTTTCAGCAGGGAAAGTGTAAGGTGAGCCCTGACATCTCAATGTACCAGAAACTAAGGAAGCACTAAAGGAAGAATGTCAAAAGGACAAAGAAACCAGTTTAGTAGGCTCCTAATGCCCAATTTTGGAACATTTTAAGCATAGAAAAGAATAATAAGTGTGTTTGATTGTAAAATATTCTACTAATTAAATGCATATGTCCATAATAATACTTGTAGACAGAGGGGAGAGTGGGAGAGGTGAGAGGAGAGGAGGGGTGGGGAAGGGAGGGAAGGGAAGAGAAATCTATTTTTCCACCACCTAAATGGACTATTACAATACCTTAATATAAAAATTCTTAATTAATGGTTAAGTACTAGCACTTACTCTGCCTTTTGGAGAAAATGTAGTACATCTCAAGTTGGTGAAGGAAAAATTTTATTCTAGAAGTATTCTCAATAATAAATGTGAAAAGAGCAATAGATTTAGAAAAATCACTTATAGTGACACCCAATGAAATAGTCAATTCAGGCAAGGATCATTTATGGATGCTGAAATATTTCCAAAATATTACTTCAAAGATTGCATGCTAATTCAAAAGGATAATTAACATTTTTTTGATAATTAACCTTTATAATGGAGGAATCTGGTGGTCAACACCTTAACTAAGTAACCAAATTTAGCATCATTAATACTGAGAAATATCTGATATTATGTGCCCCCTACTGTGATGCAATATGATGAAACAGACTGGAAATAATGAAGCCTTTAACCTATTTTCCAGTGCAGGTAAAATAAAGAGATAGAGAAATAAATAACAACAACATGGCAACAAACAAATCAGAAAAATCCCAAAAGACAAGTGGTCTAGTCTCTTCAATTGTCAATGACTTGAGACTTCTGGTTTCTAGTCCAAGCATGTAAGGAGCTTGGAAGTCGCCACTTTATCTTAACAACAAGCAAAAAGTTGAACAAAATGAAAAGTCAGCAAATCCTCTTAGATCCATCAGAAGTGAGGTCACAGGGCAAACTGCTGCCCTCAAAATTGGAGAGACACAAGGGCTTCCAGGTACATAGACTCATAACTTATCTGAGCAGAAACTTCCCTGGGAGCCAGTACCAGGATAAAAAAAACCCTAAACTCTAATTGAGGAATTGCTGGAGGCTCAGTGTGGACAAGTCTGAGAGTTAAAAACTCCAGGGTTCCCAGTCATAGGGAGGTCCCCACCCACTTATGAAATTTTACCTTCAGGGCTTGACCTGGTTCTCACAGTGAATACTGGAGAAAAATCTCTTTGCCTTTGGTGGGAGGAGTGGAAAAGTAACCAGTTTTGAAATACACCAGAACATTCTGGTCTTCTTAACAAGGCTTGCCCTCAAGATTACCAGAGCCTAACCACAGAAATTTTTTCAGTGCCTTACTGACCGGGGAAAAGGGATGTAACTCAACTCCAGACCTTTCTGGCTATCTGTAATGGGGACTTAATGGGGTTCTCCTAAAATTCATATGTTGAAGCCCTAATCCCCAATGTGATTATATTTGGAGATAAGGCTTTTAGAAGGTAATTAAGCTAAATAAGGTCATAAGGGTTAGGTCTTACTATAAACTGAATACTTGTGTCTCCTTATAATTCATATGTTGAAACCCAATCCCCATTTAGAAGATTTGGAGGTGGGGTTTTTGGGAGATGATTAAGGCATGAAGATGGAGTCCTCATCAATGGGATTAATGCCCTTATAAAAGACCCTCCAGGGAGCTCTCTTCCTCCTCTGCCATGTGAGGACACAGCAAAAAGGTGATTATCTACAAACCAAGATGAAGGGCCTCATCAGACATGGAATCTGCCAGCATTTTGATCTTGAACTTCCTAACCTCCTGGCTGTGAGAAATAAATTTCTGCTTGTGAGCCATCCAGTCTATGGTATTTCTGTTATAGTAGTCTTAACAGACTGAGATGGGTTCTAATTCCATAGGCTTTTCGGTCTTATAAGTAGAGGAAGAAAGAAAGTGATCTCTTTCCATGTGCATGCACTGAGGAACGGACATGTGAAGACATAGTAAGAAGATAGCGATCTGCAAGATAGAAAAAGAACTCTCACCAGGAACCAAATCACCATGCACCCTGATTTTGGACTTCCCAGCCTCCAGAACTAAGACAAATAAATTTCTGTTGTTTAAACCACCCAGTCTATGGTATTTTGCTAGGTTAGGTATTAAGATAGATTTTAGTACCAAGCAGTGGGGTGCTGCTGTAACAAAAACCTCATGTGTGGAGGTGACTTTGGAACTGGGTACTGGAGGAAGACTGGAAGAGTTTTGAGGTATATGTTACAAATATGGACAGTAAGAGAGATTCCAGTGAGGACTAGGAAAGAAAAGAAGAGAGAGCTGGAGAGAAAGTTTTCATCTTCTTAGAGAATCCATAAATAATCATAAGTAACCACAATAGAATATTGGTGAAGATGTGGATATAAAAGGTCTCAGACAGAAATGAAGAACATGTTATTGGAAACTGAAGGAAAGGACAGGAAAGGTGACCCTTGCTATAAAGTGGCAAAAGACTTGACTAATTTTTGTTCTTGTCTTAGCATTTTGTAAAAGGTAAAACTTGTGAGCAAAGAAATTGGATATTTAGCTGAAGGTAAGTCTAAGTGTTGAAAGAATGACTTGGTTCCTCATGGCTACTTACAGTAAAATGGAAGAAGAGAGAGGGAAATTAAAGAAGAAAATGGCAGGCAAAAAGGAACCAGAACTTGAAGATTTGGAAACTTCTCAGTCTTTCTATATTGCAAAAAATGAGAAAGCATGTTCTGAAGAGAACACCAAGAGTATGGCTGGACTATCACCCTGCAAAGAGTTTATGGGATTATACAACGGAAGTACTGCCAATTGGACCTGAAGGAGATGGAGACAGGACACAATGAAAAAAGCCTGTCAGACTTCTCGGATTTAACAGAATGGAATGATAGAATTGTTCAGTTGAGAAAGTGCTATCTTTTCTTCAAGAAGAAGGAAAAATGAACCTGAAGGCATCAGGATCATCAGGACATATCATCAGGAAAACCATCTTGGTTTCAAAAGGCCAGATAGCCTCCACCTGAAACCTTGGGAATGGGACCACTTTACAGAGACTTGGAGGTAGGACTACCTGGAAGAAACATGGGGATGGAACCACCTGGAGCCTTGGGGAAGGGACCACCCAGCAGAGCCTTGGGAATAGGGTGGCCTGGCATAGCTGCAGGGGCAGAACCCTGATACAGCACGACCCACGCCTTCAAGCATACAAAAACAGGAACTCGCCATAAATCATATTATTAGCATAAACTGATCAAACTGATACAGTGTGGTCCAAAACTTCAAGCATACAGAATCACCATTATCAGATACAATATTACAAGCTCTCTGAGGTTATCTCACACTAGCTGGGTAACAACCAGGCCTCCTGAAGACAAACCTTTCTTTGGAATGTGCAGGGTTTGAGTGATCTTGGTCAGCTGAGGTAACCCTTGACTGCATTGCTATTAGGGTAATGCTATTCTCATGGAATGTGCTAGAAAGTGTTCATCTGCTTTTATTTTTGGAATATACTTTGTAGAATTAGTATCATTTCTTCCTTAAATCTTTGATAGAATTCACCAGTGAAAACATCTGGCTCTGGGGTTCTCTTTTTTGGGAGGTTATTAATTATTGATTCCATTTTTTTAAACAGATTTAGGCCAATTTAGATTATTTGTTTCTCTGTATGAATTCTGGTAATTTGTATCTTTCAATGAGTTGGTCCGTTTTTTCTAGTTAATAAAATCATGGACATAAGTAATTTGGTATTCTTTCATTATCTTTTTGGCACTCACAGAACCAGTCCTATTTCATTTCTAATATTGGTAATTTGTATTCTCCTCTTTTTTCTCTGTTAGCCTGGCTGAATGTTTATCAAATTCATTAATTTTTTTCAGAGAACCAGCTTTTGGTTATGCTGATATTCTCTATTCTTTCTCTTTTCAGTTTCACTGATTTCTTTCTTTTTTTTTTATTTTTTTATTTATTTGACAAAGAGAGAGAGTTAATGAGAGCAGGAACACAAGCGGGGGAGTGGGAGAGGGAGAAGCAGGCTTCCCGCCGAGCAGGGAGCCCGATGCGGGGCTCGATCCCAGGACCCTGGGATCATGACCTGAGCCGAAGGCAGACGCTTAACGACTGAGCCACCCAGGCGCCCCAGTTTCACTGATTTCTGTGTCAAATTTTATTATTTTCTTCTGCCTCCTTCAGTCTTCAGTTGTTATTCTTTCCCTAGTTTCTTAGAGTGGAAATTTAGGTTATTGATCTTATATATTCTTTCCTAGTACATGAGTTTAATGTTACATTATTTGTTATATAACACTACATAAATTTTCCTCTAAGCACTGATTTTACTGCATCCCACATATTTTTATATTATATTTTCATTTACTTTCATATCAAAATATTTTAAATTTCTCTTGAGACACTTTTTTGACCCATGTTTTATTTCAAAGTATGTTGTTTAATTCCAAATACTTGACAATTTCCTAGCTATCTTTTTATTTTTGATTTCTAGTTTAATTTCACTGTGGCCTGAGAAATATTTGTATGATTTCTATTCTTTTAAATTTGTTAAGATGTGTTTTATGACCAAGAATATGGTATATTTTAGCAAATGCCGTGTGAGCTTGAGAAGGTTTTTCAACTATCATTAGATAGAGCATTCTGTAAAGGTCAATTTGATCAAGTTGACTGTTAAGTGTTTTTCAGGTAAACTCTATCATTAGTGTTTTTATGCTTCTGAGATATCTCAACCACTGGAAGAGGTGCGTTGAAGACTCCAGCTACAACACTGGTTTGTCTATTATTCCTTTCAGTTATATCACTTGTTGCTTCACATATTTTGATGCTTTGTTGGTGAGTACACACACGTTTAAGACTGTGATATCTTCTCAGAGAATTAATCCCTTTATTAGTACATGGTGCCCATCATCATCTCTGATAATTTTCCTTGCCCTGAGGTCTGCTCTTTCTGAAAGTGATATAGGTATTCCGGTTTTCTTTTAATCAATGTTAACATTGCATATACTTTTCTCCATCCTGTAATTTTAACCTTGTTGAGTTTTTATATTTAGAATGGGTTTCCTGTAGACAACATGTAGTTTTATTCACTCTGATAATCTATGTCTCTTAATTGGTGCATTTAGACCACTATCACTTACATTGATTATTGATAGAGTTGGAGTAATATCTACCACGCATGTAACTTTTTAATATTCCTTACATTTGTTCTTTGCTTACTTTCCCCCCTCTTTTTTCTGCTTTCTCTGGATTTCATTGAGCATGTTATATAATTTGAGTTTTCTCTCCTTTCTTAGCATATAAATTATGCTACTTAAAAAATTTTTAAGTTTCCTGAGAGTTTGAAATATATATTTAAATTAATCAAAGTCACTTCCAAATAATACTATACCACTTCATGTGTAAGATGGCTTTCTCATGAAGAGTATTCACAATTCCTCCCTCCAACCTTTATGGCATTTCTGTCACTCATTTCATTTATTTATATGCTATAATCACAAAATAAATTGTTACTACTATTCCTATAAACAGTTATATTTTAGATCTATTAAAAAAGAAAAATAGCATATTTTATTTTCATTCATTCATTCATTCATTCATCATTCTTCAACCTTTTTCTTTATGTAGATCTGAGTTTCAGACTTACATTATTTTACTTCTCCCTAAAGAACTTTTTTTTTTTAAAGATTTTTTTTTTTTGTATTTATTTATTTGAGAGAGAGAGAATGAGAGAGCAAGCACATGAGAGGGGGGAGGGTCAGAGGGAGAAGCAGACTCCCTGCCGAGCAGGGAGCCCGATGCGGGACTCGATCCAGGGACTCCAGGATCATGACCTGAGCCGAAGGCAGTCGCTTAACCAACTGAGCCACCCAGGCGCCCCTCCCTAAAGAACTTTTAATATTTCCTTCAGAGCAGGTGTGCTGAGAGTGAATTCCCTTAGTTGTGGGTGTGTATACATGTGGTGTGTGTGTACACACACAAGAGAGACAAAGACACAAAAAGTCTTTATGTTCTTCGGAAGGACATCCTTCTGAAGGGTAATCTCACTGGGTATAGAATTCTAGATGCTTCTTTTCTTTCTTTCAATAATTTGAATATTTCACTCTCCTCTTCTTGTTTGTATGATTTCTGATGTGAAGTCCATAGAATTTTTTTTTTTTCTTTTGCTTAGTAGGTAAGATATTTCCCCTCCCTCCCTTCTGGCTTCTTTAAAGATTTGCTTCTTTTTTTTTTTGGTTTTCTATAGTGTGAATATATGCCTAAGTATAGTTTTAATTTGTTTATTTGTTTGTTTTGTATTTATGCTGTGTTATTCTCTGAGATTCCTGGATCTGTAGTCTGGTGTCAGCTATTAATTTTGAAAATGTTTTGTCCATTATTACTTCAAATATTTCTTTTGCTCCATATTGTCTCTTTCTTCTTCTGGCATTCCTAATCCATATATGTTAATTTTTGAAATGTTCCAAGTTCTTAGAGTTTCTGTTCTTCTTCTCTTTCTCTCTCTTTTTTTTTTTTCTTCACTCTTTGCATTTCAGTTTGGGAAGTTTCCATTGGTCTGTCGTGAAGCTCTCTGAATCCTTCCTCAGTGTTTCCATACTGATAAGATCTTTGAAGGTATTCTTTATGTTACAGTGTTTTTGATTTCTAGCATTTCCTTTTGAACTTTTATAGAGTTCCCACCTGTCTGCTTACATTAGTCATCTCTTCCTGAATATGGACTTATGTTTTCAATTGGAGCACTTAGCATGCAATTCATAGTTAACTTAAATTGTTTTTCTGGTAATTCCAAAATTTGTGTCATATCTGAGTCTGCTACTGATGTTTGCTTTATCTCTTCAGATTTTTTTTCTTGCTTTTTGGCATGCTTGCAGTTTTTTATTCAAAATGAGTCATAGTGTATTGGAGAATAGGAACCGCAGTAAAGAGGTCTTAGTGTGAGCATGCATGCTAATCTGGGTAGAAGTTGAGCAGTGATTAATGTTTGCTGTGGCTGTGGGTGTCAGTGGCTTTAAATTATTTTTTATTATGCTATTATTTTTGTCTCCCTCCTTCACTTTGGCCTTCCCTAGGTACTCCCTCCTCCTCAGGGTGTCTCTGCATCTTGCAGCTCTTTCAACAATATTCTGCTGTCATTATACTGAAATCCAGTGTGTGTGATGCTAAGATGTGGGACGGGAATGATCCTGTCATCTTATGATTGAATCTTGGTCTTTTAGTGAATCTGTAGCTCTGGGCTAAGACCTTGACAGGAAGGCAAGAGATAGTTGGAGTGGGAACAATTCCCTTCCCTTATCCGGGATAATGCTCTCTGTAAAGTCTTTTCCCCTCGAAAAGCAGGCCTTTGTTATGAAGAACACTCTGGGCAGATTTCACAGTGATTACTCTTCCCCTCTTCCAGCTGAAGTCACAAGGTCAGAGAACTTTTATGTTCACCATGAGAACCTGGTGAAGCTCCTGCAAATAAAACCTATGAAAGTGTGGGGATCATCCAAGACTGCAGCCCCCTTGAGCTTCTTACTCTCACACTACTCCTCACTCAGCCTCCAGCAAGTCTTCAAAATTACCATCTAAGTGTCCTTCTCAGTTTATGGCTTCAGCAGCTTCTGCTCGAGGTAAGCAGATCTCAGAGGTGACTCCAGATTTGCCTGTCTCTCCAGATTTCAGGGCAACAAGGTTCCTGGTCTGATGCATCCAAGAAAAGTCATGGATTTTCAATTTGTTCTACCTTTTCTTGTTGTAGTCACAGAACTGACAACTTACAAGTTTTTTATACATTGGAGTTTAGACTGGAATTCTGTAACATGAACACACTTATTGTGGTGTTCATCAGGCTTCTTTTTATGAGACAGCATCTTCTCTATGAGTTCATCACATATAGAAGATTTCCATGGAGAAAAGCTAATTGCATAGGGTCTTCTAATTTAGGTTTATCAAACAAACAAGCAGTGCACATCCTAGTGTTGTCAAGCATTTTACGTTCAGAAAGCTGAATATCTTTTCATATAGTACTATAGCCTCTGGGTTTAGGAGCTGTGCTGTTTCAACTCTCCATGGATTAATAAATACTTAACAACTATGTTTATGGTTCCACCTGCATTTTGCAAATGTTCTCTGCATATCTAGTTGACCCCAGTTGGGATCAACTGGTTATCAGGGAAAGACAGAAATATCAAACCCCATCATGAACAGTCACCATCTGGGTAGTTATCAGATAAACAGTGTAAGCAGAAATATGCCATCTTGATAAAGTCCATGTGAATGTTACTCCAAACAACATTAATGAAGGGCTATAGAATGGCTACACATAGATACCAGGTAACTTCTCTGCAAGAAGAGAGTATTTCAGATCCCAGTGTCTGTAAGTAGTATGTGTGGCATTTGTTTACTGATGGAGCAGAAGGTACAGTCTTAGTTGCGAAGTAAGCAATTCTATTTTGAGAATAGAAGGCGGCTGTATTTTTGGAGCTGTGTGTAGAGCTCTGGTTTTCATGTCTTGTTGCAGTATTCTCTTGACTGCCAGATCATCTGCACACAGAACTTGTAGACAAGCTCCAGAAAATGGTTCAAAACATGTATTTCAAATAAAGAAATTAAATGATCTGTGTCACTAATTTCATTCATCCTTATCATCCATTTTTCCAGTTGACCTATGATGCACTTCATCTTGTTGCCTTCAATACAGTGCTCTTGGCACTTGACAGCTTATTTGGTCATAGTGTAAGCCTGCCTTCCGCCCACTCCCTTACCACCATCCCATTTGATATGAGTTACTTTTAATTAACAAAATTATTTAAAAGATGGCCAAAGTTGGGGTGAGGACATTTTGAATTCATCAAATAAACAGCAGGATGCTGTAATTAAGTCTTTACTTGGAGCCTAAACTCTATTACAATATTGAAATTGATATTACTTCTACCCTCCATTTTCAAGTCTGAAAAAATAATATTCATAAATATTAATATATTGTGAACTCTAAAGTGCCATGCAAACCAAGTTATTAACTCTTTCCAACTCTTTAGTACTGAAAAAATTTACAATAGAGCTTTTTTTCCTCAAATGTTTAGTAGATCAAGAGTCTGCCATTTCCAATTTTATTTATTTATTACATAGATCTTAAAATATTTTAGTTTTTCTATTAATTTATTTGAGATTTCCTTGCAGAATACTGCTTTCTCAAAACTGATAGGAATTTCAGAATTTCTGGAAGATTGACAACATGAAACACCCATATATCTTTAAACATAATTAAGATGCTACTGTCTTATTAAATTGCCTACTTCTTACAAAAAAAATCAAATGTTTTAATTAGAAAAACATATTTCTCATTATGAAAGGGTAGCAAGAAAGATATTAGTGAATTTAAACAATGAACTACAGCTACCGCTTTGTGATTTTTGTTCCAGGGAATGTTGTTGGCAGACTCTAGGGTGAACCTCATTATCCATGCCCCCTGGTGTTCTTGTTTTGTCTAATACTTTTCCTTCTAGTGTGGGTGGGACTTTTGAATTGCTTCTAATTAATAGAATATGACAAAGGTGACATGATGTACTTATTAGATTATGTGTATATATATTACAAAATTTTGTAACCCATTTTACTAGTAGATTCTTTCTCTTGCTGGATTTGAAGCAAGCTGCCATATTGTGAGCTGCCATGTGAAGGACATGTGGCAAGAAGCTGAGGATGCCCTCAGGCCCACAGTCTGGCAAACTACAAGGGACTGAATTCTACCAACAAGACTGTAAGTTAGGAAGTCGGGTCTCTCACAGTCAAGTCTCAAATGAGATCACCACTTGGCTGACACTTTGATTGCCGCTTTGTGACACACTAAGCTAAGCTGTGCTCAGGCTCTTGACCCAGAGAAACTGTAAAGCAATAAATGTGTGTTGTTTGAAGCCACTGAGTTTTTAGTACTATTGTTATACAGCAGCAGGTAAATAATACACTGAGTTTTACAATGTTCTTTTTAATTTAAAGACTGAATATAACTCCTGTGGATGATTTTATCCATTTGCTCTAAATGAACACTCTTGTCAATTTTGCCATATGAATGGGAATGATAGCTAACATTTATTGAACTCTTCCTAAGTACCAGGCATGCACTATCCTTTGGGCATTATCTCATTAGTTCTATTTTCCAGCATGGAAGATCCACCCCTTCATCATCATCCAATCAATCTGAAAATCACAATGTACCTCAAATACAGATAGAAAACATTTAATTTTAAGAAATATCTGGTGGACTGTAAAGATTAGAATTCACTGAGCACAAAACTGTATGACTAATAATACAGAATTATTGAAAACAAACAAAAGTATCATAAACTTTAGCAAAATTATTAAAGACATAAACAATTGAATCAGCATGACACTTAGATCATCTCATTCATCCTTCTGAATAACATCAATTTAATGTCTTGAGTTATGAAATTATATGATAAGTGTAATCATCAAAAAGGGATGAAAAACAGAGACAGATTTACCATTTGCAAGCATTAGTCCACAATAAGGCAATAATGCACCCACCAAGAAGAAAAGGTGAAACACAAGTTATCAAAGCAAATATATTTACTTCAAATCACAGCGCTCTTTTAAGAAAATCCTTTTAAAAAGAAACAAATAACATGTCACAGACCTACTGGGGATCAGAAAGAGTTTGAGCCATCCCCTTAACATGTTTGATACAAACTTATTACTACCAATCTTTTGACTAAAAAGCAATAAAACAGTTTCATAAAATATTGTTCAAATTTAACATATAGATTATAAAAATAACCTGGTGATAAAACCATAGAGTAGTATTTTGGTTATATGCAATATAGTAGTATTCAGTGACATACTCGCTTTTCCTGAAAGGATTAACATATTCAATTTCTTCAAATGTATTTTTTTATTTGGAGACAATAAAACTTTTAGTTTTTTTCTGAAATATTTACCATATATAGGCTTCTGTTCAACTTTATATGGTTATTGTTTTCTTTGAACTAAATTTTATTAATACGTTGTCCTGTCTGAATCTACTTCATTGAGGTTTATTCAAATTCATTTAAAAATAAATACATTATTAATATTTCTTTTCACACAACCATATTCTCGTATTTGAATTTATTTACCTGTAAATATTTCAACATATTTATTTTATATAATTTTTCTCATTTTGCTCCAAGTTTTATAGACATTTACTATAAATTTTGAAATTCTATGTATGTAAGTATGTGGTGCTGTTTTTAAATGAACAAAACTGTTTCCTTTCCATAAAATTGGAATATATTTTCAACTTTTCCCTAATATAGGTAAGATTAGCAGTATTTAACTTTCATCTAGAACTTTTTCTAAATAAATTGAGATATATCTCATACTCTGGCAGATGATAACTTACAGTGACCATGTGAGCTGATTTCTCTCATTTTACAAATGAAGAAGTCAGTCGTGGAATGTTCAAATGACTTACACTTGACCTAGTTGAGAGTAGGAAGCAGAGTCAGGATTAGATCCAATGATTTTGAGATTCTTAAAATTCATCTTTATTTAAGTGCAAAAATTAAGAGTCTTGACTACAATAGTATCTTATTTGTGATTGTCTATATTATTTTGACTTAACATTGTTTTATAAGTATTGAACTGTCACTTTTTATTTGTTTGTTTCTCTAGAAACATTTCTTTGGTATAACCACACATAAGTATTATAACTGAGAAGTAATTTATTTTCCATGCTTTGTTTATTTTGTGTTTATTGTTTCCTTGCATCTTGTTATGAGTTCATGACTAGAGTGGAAAGGAAGGGGTTAATATGTTCTGCCACTCCAAAATTACTACCCACAACCAAAATCATAGCTTAGTTTCGTTTCAAAACACATGTTTGCCATTTTTAATCACAGACTCAGTGATTAAGAATGGAATGAAAAAGAGACATGACTAAGGAGCAATTCAAATAAACAAAGAATTAAGATGTTGTGATATGTTTATGAAGACTAGAGACATCTGGAATATTCCAACTAAATAGTACAGATAATGCACTCTTTTATTTAATAAGAGCTTTGAGTACCATAAAATATCAAAATAAAATATCAAAATCCTGAATTATTTTTCCTTTTTCTTCTAGTGTATGCCAAGTTCTGAGTTTTTTCTTTATTCCAATGTGTATTGTGTTCACTACTTCTGACTCATGAGATTTGAATCTTCTTTATTAAAGAGAATCTATATTGTGTTCAAACAATATCATGTTAATCAAACCTTGAATTAGTTATGCTTGTCCTGTAGGACTATTTACTTAGACCACTCTATTCAAAAGGAAAACATGTGATGTTTAATAGGAGATAAATATTCTGATCCCATAGAATTTCTCTTTTACTTGAAAGAGAAATGAAAAAAAAAAGAAAGAGAAATGAAAGTGGAATAGCTTTTATCACCTGGGATTGTATCAGTCAAGATCCAGTTGCAGGAACTCTTAGGCATTCTTGCTGTTTCAGTAAAGACATTTAGGGAATGAGGTACTTTCAGAATTATTGTGATAGTGCTAGAAACAGAAATGTCCCACCATGGGCACTATGACTTCTGCCACATGAATCAGCAAGGTGGAAAAACAGCTGGCCACATGGAATAATTAACTTCAACAAAACACTAAAGTAAATGTGATCCAGAGCTTAGGAATTAGCTGCAGCTACAAATGATATAACTGTTGCTTCTCAATACACACAAATTAGACGCTGGCACACCAGTGTGGACATGCATCCATGGCTGTCCTGGCTGGCAGAGAAAGAGCTAAAGCAAAATGAAGATGGCATCTGTATATGTTTACCTAACAAATTCCATGTGCATGCATTTAAATAGAGGAACATTGTGTGAAGAACCATGGATGAGAGCGTGTCTGAAAAAAGGCCTCTAGAAATACATACTAAAGGTAGACTGGAAGATTTGAATAGAAGGTGAATGTCAAGCTATAACACCCACTCTAGTGTTCTGAATTTTTTGTTTTTTCTCATTTGTCATACTGTTCAATATATTCTTCTGAGTCCCTTGGATTTATCTGTGAGGACCACCCTTTACCACATTTTAGAAAACAATGTTTTAGACTGTGGCATAAAACAATTTATTATTGCTTTTTAAAATTTTATTTTATTTTAAATTTTAGGCATCCTTCGTGGGCTGAAATTTTATAGACATTTGTTAGAAACTATATGAATTCCAGGCATCATCCCAGGTCCAGAGAAAACAAAATTATTTATTTTCCTTGCTCTTTTGGTAGTATGCCACTCAATACAATACAATTAAGACAAAGAAGTAGAAGGAAGAACAGAAAGAAGAAAGTAGAATTAAAGATTTAAGAACATTTATTCAGTCTCTACATAAAGGAAAGAATTACAAATTTTAAAAAGGTAGGTGTTTATAAAGGAAAACAAATAGATTTAACAACAATAGCTACAACAACCAAAAAAAAAAAAAAAAAAATCTCAGACCCCCATTGATTAAGGCAACAAACATGAATTATTTCATTAAAAAGGGAAAACAAATAGCTAATATATAAAAATAGAGTAGAAATACATGTTAAAGGAAAACACATCTTTTTACCGCTTAAATGGGTCAGGATTTAAGATGTTATATTCAAATATATTTGTTTCTTGGTTTTGCTGGGAGGAGAATTCTGATATACTTCGGTTTTGAATATAAATTGGTATATAATTTTTGGAAAGCAACTCGGCAATGAGTAATAAGAGTCATTAAAAGTTTAGATTCTTGGGGCACCTGGGTGGCTTATTGGTAAAGCATAGGACTCTTGGTTTTATCTCAGGTTGTGATTGCAGGATCTTGAGATCCAGCCCAGCATTAGGCTCTGCCCTCAGCAGGGAATTTGCTTGGGATTCTCTCTCTCCCTCTCCCTCTGCCCCTCCTCTCTGTGTGCTCGCTCTCTCTGTCTCTTTCTCTCTAAAATAAATAAATAGATCAATCAATCAATTCTTTAAAAAAAGTTTAGATTCTTTTAAATTTTTTATAATGTGACGAAACATGGTAGAAGTTGTATCTGTTTTCTCATCTCTGTATCTTGTGCAGCTTTTAAAGTACCTGACATGAAGATAACTTTTAATAAATTTTGCTGGATGAATGAATGAAGATTTATCAAAACATAAATTTCAATAGCAAAATAACCTAAAAAAATCCTGATTGTCAGCATTAGAGGAAGATTTAATTTTTGGCCTATTCATATGACAAAATGTTATTCAGCCAATAAAATAATATGCATATAAAATTATTATAATGGCAAAGGAATGCTCATTAAGCAATAATACAAAATAAAGTAGTCTTAACGTAGTCTATACTTCATTATGTCAAATAAATTTAAATTGAAAATATGATAACATTTTAGCTTTGGGTCAAAGTTGCTTGTGTTCTTAGAATCAGCTCTTCTGGAGGGACTCTTCTAATACTTCACTCGCCTATTGATGATGGAAGTTACAGTTCAAATTGTTCAGTATTTTCAATATTTTTCACTTAACACTTCTTTTACATGACAAATATATAAATTACCTATAAGTCAAAAACATCCATTGTCTTGATTCTCACTATATTCTAGCATGAAATTCAATGTCAGATTCATTTTAATATTAAGGCATTTTTTGACTATTACCCATATTAATATATGTTTAGTTTGAGATAAATTGGTAGTTATACCTGTAAAGATAAAATATGACCAACACTTGACATATTATGTATTTGAACAAAAGAATAGATTGTCACAAGCAGTTGTTGGACTGAACAGTTTCTCCAAATCATGGTATGTAATTACTAGCTTGTGGCAAATGCCACAATATTGAGAAGCTTAGTCTCACATTTAGTATAAGCAATTTCCATTCCAGTGGGTTTGCTCACATACTCACATGTACTATATTATGAAGGATTTTAAAGCTAACCCTTCATTTTGTTTCTCCCATAAGTGTGATGTTAAAAAATATGATTTTAGTTTCCATCATGTAATTTCAGATTTATTTACATACACTCGTGGTTCCACATAATCTTTGGAAATTGAACACTGCCCAGAATTTAAAAAAAATAAGCAAACATATATATTATATAATTGTGTGTGTGTGTGTGTGTGTGTGTGTGTGTGTGTAAAGCAAAGAGATATAGATAATGGAAAAAGAAAACTAGGTACCAAATAATACAGGCCAAAAAAATTTTATAAAAGACTAGACAGGATAAATGTTTAGAAAAAAATAACTTTTGTCTCTATCCTGTGTTGCCTTGAGGAAATTACTGCCTGCTTCTCTACAGAAATGGACAGCAACAGCCTAGACATCAGTGTCCTCATGAAATAAGTACAGACTAACCAGTTGCCTTCAGGCACTGAATATCCCACCCTACTATCCAAAAATCCCTAGTGCTGTGGATTACAATTTAGGGAGATTGTGACTTCCCAGTCATAATACACCTCACAGTTTAAAATTCAAGACTACAAAAGGTCAGAAGGTAAAAAGAAAAAAGTGCAGTTGATGCAAAACAGATATCGAAATTTTGAATCATATTCAAAATATTGACTTTATACATATACACACATACATATGTTTAAAAAAAAGATTACAAATAGGAGCAGTCAACAATGGTCATCTGGTAGAGTTTTCAGTACAAATCTTATTTCCCATGCTCTAAAACAGTGGCCAGCAAATGTCAGCCTTCAGGCCAAATTGGGCCTGCTTCTTGTTTTTGTAAATAAAGTTTTATTGGAACATAGCCATACCCAGTAATTTCTATATTATCTATAGCTGATGTCACATTACAAGGGCAAGGTTAATAAGTAGTATGGCAGAAACTGTCTGATCCTCAAAACCTAAAATATTTGTGTGTGTGTGTGTGTGTGTGTGTGTGTATTTTGCCAATCCCTGCTCTAAACTCACAGACTGAAGCCTGGCTTTTGATTCCCTCTCAACACACATTACATGTTACCAGCACAGCCAACACCTACCAGACCAAGAGCTCACAAACCAAAATAACTAAACACATGAGAAAAGCAGTACCTTACAGAAAGTCAAACTGGACAACATAGGCCATAATAAGGAGAGAATTTTGATAGATGGAACAAGACTCTAAAATTAGTACATTAAAGATAGAAAGATAATTGATGGCTACTGTCAATACAAAACAAGAATTAAAATTCATTTAAAATGAAATAGACAGGGGCACCTGGGTGGCTCAGTTGGTTAAGTGACCAACTTTTGATCTCAGCTTAGGTCTTGATCTCAGGGTTGTGAGTTTAAGCCCCCCATTGGGATCCACACTGGGCATGGAGCCTACTTAATAAAAATAAATAAATAAAATAAATAAATAAATAAATAAATAAATAAAATGAAGTAGACAATATTAAGTATGAAAAAAGTATGAGTTGATATAAAGAGAACTAAAAGTTAATCAGTGGTAAGTTAAATGACTATACCTGAACAGTGAAATAGTGAGTTGGAACATCAGATTGAGGAGTTTTCACAGAAGGCAGCAAGAAACGCTATGAACTGGCTTATGGATAAGTACCAAGAAATAAGATTTTTCCAAAGGAATTAAAAAAATGGAAGGAAAAAAATATTCCAAGAAGTAAAGGAGTTTGGGGACATCTGGATGGCTCAGTCGGCTAAGCATCTCACTCTTGATCTCAGCTCAGGGCTTGAGCTCAGGGTCGTGAGTTGAAGCATTGGGCTCCATGCTGGTTGTGGAGCCTACTAAAAAACAAAAAACAAAAAAACAAGATAAGAAAGGAGGTTTTTGTTTTTGTTTCGTTTTTTATTCTTTAATATGCCAGGCTATTATTTACTACTAAAAAATTATTTTAAAAATTATTAAAATAATTTAAAAACTATCAAATTTTAAAATATTTTCTTAAAAGATCAAAAAGCTGACATTATATGATAGGAATTACCATATAAAGTTTAGGAAAAGATGAGAACCTACAGAGCTAACTTCAACATTAAAGTAGCTCTTGCCCTGAAGACATTTGCCAAAATTTAAAAAATTTATAAATAAAACATTTAATTTTTAAGTTGTGGTAGGATTTGAAAACTAAGAAAGAACTCAGACGTCTCTGAGAGTGTGGAGTCTAATAGGTAACCTTCTATTAAAGCTGTAGGTCCCAAATTGTAAGTCCAGTTGAGATAACTAGATATATATACCTAGTCACCCTGCCTTCTCCAAAACACTGAAAATAAAGTTGCCTTGGGACTGATTAGAATAGGCAATGGAGAAACATCTCTAAGAGTTGAAGTCACAAGGCTGCTCTCAAAATCACAAGGTAGCATAGGAAAAAAAACAAAGCAAAACAAAACAAACAAAAACCAACCAAGCAAACAAACAAAAAAACCAACAAAACTCAAGTTATGAATTAACTGTATTTCCTTGTTCCAAGATTCACTTTTTGCCTGGGGGTGGGGGGACATCCCATTTTAACATTTAGCAGTCAGAATGTATATTATCTTTGCTAAAGATCCAGCAGCAATTGTGACTTATCATTGACTGTACAAGAACATCAAATATGCAGTGTCAGTATGTTAGGAAAAAAAATCAAAGACAAGATAATGGAGTAATTTTTCAATAAATACTCACTTTGAGCTAATTTTCAATGTGAAAAAGATCTTAAGTGTACTTTGTCCAATTTATCTTGCTTATAGCTTCCTTTTTATACATATAAAAGAATGACACATAACAACAATCAAAATTAGTTTTTAAAAAGTCTTTAAATAAAAATCCAGTTATGGGAAAACATTTTTTGTGTGTGTGTGGTTTACTTGGCAGCATTACTTAGTGATTTATAAAATGCTTTTATTGCTTTATTTTACTTTTTTACTTTAGCTTCAGTGAAAACAGTAGCGGTTGCTGACTAGTAGTAATCCACATACACCTAACAGGAGCCTTTACAGAAGCACATCTATCTTAAGCCTCAAGGAACATCACAAATAATTTGCCAATTAAAATGAACAATTAAGATTCAAACTTAACTAGTTAAACAAAGAAACGACTTACTATGAGCAGAAACTAGCAATAACAATGGAAAGCAGAAATAGATGATTACATATTTCTGATATTGGCATTGTCAGACACATATTTAAAATGATATCAAAACTATGTTTAACATATTCAAAGAAATAGAAAACAAGCTTGAAAATATCTGTGGGGTATAGTTAACTACAAAACACAACAGGATATTAAGGTATAAGAATTCAGTAATTAAACTGAAAAATAAATGGATGAGTTTAGAAGTAGGTTAGACACAGCTGAAAATAGAATTAGTGAATTGGAATACAAGTCAGAAAAATTATTCAGAATTAAGCATAGAGAAAATGAAAGAGAAAAATATTAAAGTGATATTATAAGACATAGAAGGTATCACGAGAAGTACTAATATATGTCTAAGTAGAGTTACAGAAGGAAAAACAAGGAGAAAGAGACCCAGAGTAATACCTGCAAATATAATGGCTGAGCATTTTGCAGAAATAATGAAAGAATGAAACATTTAGCAGTCAGAATGTATATTATCTTTGCTAAAGACCCAGCAGCAATTGTGACTTATCATTGACTGTACAAGAACATCAAATATGCAGAAGACTTCAATTTCCAAGCAGGATTACAAAACCACTTTATATCTATTCATCTACCAAAATAAAACTGCAAAATACCAAAAATAAAGGGCATTTTAACAATAGTAAGTGAAAAATATCTCTTGAGCAAGAGATAAAAAGAAATTAGAACAAAATTGACAGCAAAGTGAAAGTAAAACTTCTGTGTAATTAACTGTGCTTATAAATATGAATACTGATTTTTGAGAAAAAAAGATTCATGTGAATTGAACTATCAATGTATAGTATTAGAAATACTCTTATTTATTTATTTTCTTTTTTCATATTTGCACTAGAATGGCATATGACAAAAAAATCTTTGTCTAAATGAATTAAAATAATTCTGAATTTTGAATTTTATTCTTAAAGAAAAAAATCTTCCAGGAACAGGGGCACTATAAAATATTTCTACCAGCAGCTTCTATTTTAAAGGAAATTCAAAAAGATATATTTCAAGCAGAACGCAAAAGGTCCAGGATAGAATGTTTGTGTTAGAAGGCAGACTGAAAAGAAAAAAAAAAAAAGTGTGAAGTACATTATTGTCTTTTTAAAAACAAAATTGCTGTGTAAGGTTAAAATAAAATGAAGAATTGAAAAGAAATACCAAATTAAGATGTAAGTTGAAAAGTAAATGAATGTATATAAAATGTGTTGTTCAAGAAGAAGCCTCTTTTTTGCTTAAGGTATTGAATTATTATGAACTTTGAGAAGAATGTATTTTGTAATTTCTAGAGGTAAAACTCAAATAGCCAAAACAGAGCACGTATCATCCAATGTAGTAGAGGAAGATGAAAGAAATATCTAATTAATTAAAAGCAAGTAAGAAACACAGAAATAAGCAAAAACATACAACTAGAGAAAAAATAACAAAATTAGATAGAAGATAGAAATATAAGAGCAATTATAAATTGCTTACATTTACATTAATTTACATTAAATGTAAATAGATAAAAAGCTCCAGTTAAGAGACAATGATAATTAGGATGTTGATTTTTAAAAAAATGAACATATTTTCAAAAATAATACTATGTCAAAAGACACATTTAAAACATTAGGGTACAGAGAATAGTTGGTGAAAGGATAGAAAAAAATTTGCCATGATAATACTAAAGAATACTGGTTACCTGTCCACATATTAGACAAAAATAGACTTTAAAGGAAAGTACATTATTTGGAATAAAGAATCACATCTTAATTAGAAAATGTTTAAGTCATGAAAAATATATAAATATATTATATAATATATACATATATAATGTCTTAAAATACAGAACAAGAATAGCTATATAACCATAAGGAGATTTAAATCTTCAATCAAAAATGCAGATTTAGGGGGGCTTGGGTGTGTCGGTTGTTAAGCGTCTGCCTTTGGCTCAGGTCATGATCCCAGGGTCCTGGGGTCGAGCCCTGCATTGGGCTCCCTGCTCCATGGGAAGCCTGCTTCTCCTTTCTCACTCCCCCTGCTTGTGTTCCCTCTCTCGCTGTGTCTCTCTCTGTCAAATAAATAAATAAATTTTTTTAAAAAAAATGCAGATTTAACATGCCTCTTTTAGTATCAACACATGAAGCCAGCAGAAAATCAGAAATGATGTATAAGATTTGAGTAGCATAATTAATAAACAACTTAATGGTTGTGGGTAGAACCCTGCACCCAAGAACTACAGAATTCACATTCTTTTTGTAGTGTTATCAACTTATTTGACATCTTGAGACAGGATGAGATCACCAAGGCACTGAGAGCTTAGAAAAGAGAAGGGAACAATTTGTTCAACTCTGGGGTGCTAAATAGTAAAACATCTGAGACTGAAAAATAATGGTCCATGAGGCAGGAAGGTATCCTGAAAGGCAAATGAGTAGTTAATCAAGGAGAAAGAAGTGCCCATCAACTGCCACCCTGATAGGAAAAAAATCAGTAGGGAGCCTGGGTGGCTCAGTCAGTTAAGTGCCTGCCTTCAGCTCAGGTCATGATCCCAGGATCCTGGGATCGAGCCCTGCATCAGTCTCCCTGCTCAGTGGGGAGTTTGCTTCTGCCACTCTCTCTGCCCCACCTCCCCACTCGTGTTCTCTCTCTCTCAAATAAATAAATAAAATCTTTAAAAAAATGGCAAAAGTTAAAGATAAAAAAAGAATCTTAAAGGTATCAAGAGAAAAACAATTAGTCACATATGACAGAAACTCTATGACTGTCAGCTGATCCTTTACCAGGAACTTAGCAGGCAAGAAGAAAGTGGCAGGGAGTGCCTGAGTGGCTCAGTTGGTTAAGTGTCTGATTCTTGGACTCAGCTCAGGTCTTGATCTCAGGGTCCTATGATCTCAAGGTTGTGAGTTCAAGCCCCATGTTGGGTATGGAGCCTACTTAAACAAAACAAAAAAAACAGGGAGTGGCAGGATATATTCAAAGTACTGAAAAAGAAAAAACTTACAACCAAGAATAATTTACCTGGCAAGATTATCATTCAGAATTGAAGGACAGATAAAGAGTTTCCCAGAAAACCAAAACCTAAGGGAGTTTATCACCACTAAACCAGCCTTATAAGAAATGTTAAAGGGTCCTTTTTAAGCAGAAAAAAAAAAAAAAAAAGGGCCATAACTAAACATACAGAAATAATACGAAAGAAAAAAATCTCACTGGTAAAGGCAAATATATAGTAAAGGCAAAGAATCAGCACCCCCCCCCCAAAAAAAAAAAAAAAAAAAAAAATTCCATAGATTGCTTTGGAGTAGGTTAAGAAAATGTGAGAGGAGAGAAATTAAAGATTTCTTTCTATCACAGATTATTGATTTTGAATATAACACATTGAATAAATAGTGACAAAGGGATATAGATTCCATGTACCAGGAAGGTGGTGAAAGCAGCAGTGTTTGCTGAAGGAGAGGGCTCTTAATTAGTTTTCACATATTTTGAAATGTAATTATATATTAATAAATATTCTTGTGCTACAGAGGAAACCATAAAATAAATTACTAAATATTTAAAGGTGAAAGATAATGAAATCACAATACATAATATTTTATAATTAAACTTTTTTTTGTGGAGTAAGGCTAATCTAGTACTTTGAGGGAACTTTATAGTTTTAAATATATTTATCAGGAATTAAAACATCAAAAATACTGAATTAAACACTTAGCACAAAAAGTTGGAAAGCAACAGAACTGAACAAAGAAATAAGAGTGAGATATAATATGGGTAAGGACAAAAATCCTACCCACCTGTATCAATGTTATCAAGAACTGGTTTATAAGACTCAGTATTAAACCCACCCCAAATCAATGTTAAATTCACAATAGTAACCGTACATCTGAAATTCAGCCTATCTGCAAAAACTATAGTAACTTCAATTCCACAGCTAAAAGTTAACCAATCTTGAACTCCTCCCATTTCTGAAAGTTTGCCATTTCTGATGGCCAGACTTCCCCAAATTTCAGATCAGTTCTCTTCTTAGCTCAGAAATACTGTGTCCTACAAATGCAGCTCTCACTTGTTTAGCAAGTAATCAGCTATTTATTTCAGATATGGAGTAGAGGCTTCTTCCTTTGACATTATGTATCCCAAAGATATTCATTTCCATATGGGGACAATTACAAGGGTATTCATTGCAGATTAATTTGTGATGTCAGGGAGTTGGAAGCAAACTGGATGTCTACAACTATGTAAGTAGATATAGGTTAAGGGTAATGGATACATTCCTAATAGTAAAAGGCAAAAGTCAGAAACAGTAATTTAGATGTCCACATACAATAGCAACACTTTAAAATCTTTAAAACAGTGTTTGGTAAAAAAGATAAGAAACAAGATGAGACACATACACAATATAATCCAAATCATCTATCTCAGTCAAAAATACAGGACAACTCTATAATAAATATTTTGCAAAAATATGGAAACAGAAAGACACACTTTCCCCTCATTAGAATATTTGCCTCTGGGAGTCCTGTAATGGGAGTGAAGAACGATAAGGAGAGGAGAGTAAGGTAGAATACACTAAAATAAAGTAAGCCAAGTATAATGAAGAGTAAAGGGAGAGAGAGAAAGGGAGAGGAAGGGAGAGGAGAGGAGAATAGAAAACCTAGGAGAGAAAAAGGAATGGGGGTGGGAATTGGAAGGGAAGAGAAAAAAGCGGAAAGGAGAGGACCAGAAGCAAGAGAGGGAAAGAAAGGGGAAGAGAAAAACAGGGAGAGATGGATAAGGAAGAGAGGGGAGAAGGGAAGGAAAAGGAATGGAAGAGAAGGGGAGAAGAGGGAAGAAAAGGAGGAAGTAGGAAGGAGAATACTTTTCCAGACAGTGTTGCTAATGTGTTATAAATTAAAGAGTATGACTAACCTAAGCTTTTTTACCTGGGGTCTAAAACATGAGAAAAAAAATTCAGACAATTAATGAAGTAATGATGGCAAATGTCTACAGATCAGAGTAACAAAGTATTATAAAACTATTTGTTTTAATGTATGTTCTAGAGCTCACATGAGCTGTATTCTCTAGTTTCTTTCATGCCTGGACAAAAAATATATATATAATTTCCTATACAGTCTATTAAAATTGATGAATATCTTCTCTCTTAGAAGCATCTATTTTCATGTTTCTTGAAAGCTCTCACTAAGTAGTTCTTTTCTTAAAACAATTGAACTTTTGGTGGACAAGCAAAGATAAACTAAACTTTGTTTTTTTTTTCATACATTCAGTCTCTATATGTCTTTATTTTCTTTTATTTAACTTTTTTGTGGGGCATCCTTACTTTTCATCATGCATTGTATTATCACAATTTTTGAAACCCAAGAGAATAAAATATAAAAAAGGCTTCATCCCTTGTCTTTCAGTATAACCTTTTTCTATGTCATATCTTAAATTATGTACCTATGTATACCTAGACTGTAATTTTATGCATTTATCTATAAATGAATGTCTTACTTTAAAGTCATTATCATGGAAAGCTTCCACTTACTCAAATAACCATACCATAGTCTAAATCATTTTTTATAATCCTCTTTCAGAATTGTTCACAAAGTTATTTTATGTACTGAATATATACATATTTACAGAAATATTACTTAATTTTGCCATATCTCATTTTTTAAATTAAAAACAATATTACACAAAATGAACACCCCCCCCATTCCACAAAATGGATGATTTTCACCTGTTCTCCCAAATTAAATCCACTTATAGATGACTAAATTTAAAACTATAGGGACTAAATATGAAGATTACTCCACAGGTTCTACAAACAAACAAACAAACAAACAAACAAAATCAAACAGAAGTACCTGATCTCTTACAACAAGTATCTAAATGTTTTCTTTCTATTCTTTCCTACCTGAGTGATTGAGTTGTGGTGCATTAGCAACAACAACAAACAAACAAAAAAACCCTAATATTCTTTTAAAACCATACACCATAGCCATGGTTTGGTCCCACAAAGAAAAAAAGAGACAGAAAATAAAATAGACTCTTAAATGTAGAGAACAAACTGATGGTTACCAGAGGGGCGCTGGGTGGGGGGATGAGTGAAAAAGGAGCAGGGGACTAAGAGGACACTTATCATGATGAGCACAGAGTAATGTACAGACTTGTTGAACCATTATATTGTACAACTGAAAGGAATATAACACTGCATGTTAGTTATACTTGAATTTAAAAAATGAATTAAAAAACGTTTAGTTCCGCTTCAGTTAATCTACAAATCTTTGTTGGCTAAATTACACCAGAAAAATGGTATTAAGATTGAAACTTGTTGGCAGAGATATGGGTTTGGGAAAAGGATTAAAAATGTCTCTCTTTTAAAAGAAAATCTTCCAATGTTTTAGAAAGTTTGCAAGTCCTAAAAATACAGAATTGTTGAAATTTAACTTTCTTGTTAGAAATGCTGGAATTTAACTTTCTTGTCTGTTTCCAATTCGCTCATTATATATGCTATATATGTCATTATATACAGTAGTGGAATATGCAAAAGTGAATGTTCTAACCTAAACAAAGGAATTGGTGAAAGCATTTATATTATTCAGATTTCCATGTATCAGTCTCAGGTTACAGGCTGTCTACATCAGAGAACTTGAATTTGCTGTCTGCTCTATTGCTCTTAAACTTCTTTTTTTTTTTACCTTAAATAAGGAAAGGCACTAGGAGATTCCTAAAGATCTTTTTTTCTTTGCCACTATCCCTAGGCAAGATGGAGGAATTAGCCTTGTAACCAGATCTTTTTAGTCTCTGCATTTAATTTTAAGCAAGAAACCAGACGACTAAAGGTGTAAGGCTGACATAGAACAGCAGAGGGCAGTATTTACTCATAGCTGAATCACGTCAGGGCTCAGAAAAAAATTTGGTGGGGTCACCGTGGCAGAAATGTGTGACATATGCCCTATATTTGCATTCCTTGGCTTAAATTCGTATTTTCTAAATGGTTTCCCTTAAAGGGGAAAGAATACTCACCTGGTTCCCAGTAACTTTTTTTTCTTTAGTGAAACAATGCATGCCACAACAAAAATTAGCTACAGTAAATAGCAGAAGAATTAACCCGAGTGCAGTACGTGGCACGTGGGCATTTTTAAAATTTTTTGATTTCATTTTATTTATTTCTATTTTTCTCGTATCTATCCTTTCCCCAGGTAAAAAACAAAACAAAACAAAACAACAACAACAACAAAACCGAAACACAACTTCATCAGGATTCCTTTGGCTACAAAACGTCAAGGGGGAAATACTCCAACAGGGATCAAAATTCCAAACTTTGCAACAGGAAAAGATCTCCATCTTTCCAAAGGGCTATCATTGTTATTGTTGAAACTGTAAGGTTTAGCTACTGGCACCTGGGATCCATTTGGGAAGGGAAACAAAACAAACACTGAGTTCCCTTGGCTTTTCCTATAGGAAGTCCAAAGTGCGATTGGTAGATTGGTACTGAGGCCTTGGTGACCCTAGTCACCTGGAAGGGAGGGGAGGGGGCAAATGCAGGTTTAGAGTTTGGCTCGCTCTGGACCTCAGGGAGCTCATTCTGTAGACAGAGGAGGAACGAGGACGATTTTGCGTGGCTTCTGTCGGGTCGCATTGTACAGCAGCTCTCTCCCCTCCCTTCGAAAGAGAGGAGGCAGAGAGGAGGCAGGAAATGGTTAAAGCAAATCTGCACTGTGCATTCCCAGACAGGCTTTGCTTAATCCTTCCTCCCCGCTCTAACAGACCCTCACCCCCCGCCTTTCTTTTATTTCTCTCGACCCCCTTACCCTGAGTTATTACTAGCATAACAACCTAACGGTCTTCCCTCAGACCCCGCCACTAAAGTTATTTATCTGCAAACCTGACCCCACCCCCATCTATCCTGCGGCAGCTTTTTGCTGTTATTGCTCTGACGCCGGCCAAGATTTGACCAAAAAGAAAGAAAAAAAAAAAAAAAAAGGAAAAAAAAAAAATCATCCCCCTTCTCAGCGCCTCCGACTCGCCGGGCTCCCACACCCGACCGCCTACAGTCCTCCGGGAGGCTGGAGTGATTAGCATCCTGAGAAGCCAGTCGGAGGCCCAAAGAGCCGGAGAGCGCTCGCGGTAGGAGTGCCAGGCGGGGCTGCCTCAGCTCCGGCCCAATGGGGCTGGGGCGAGGGAGGGGCAGTAGGTGACAGGACCCGGAGCTAGGGGGAGTCCGGGCGAACTAAAGTGCGGGGATCAATGAGCGGCGAGCAAAGTTTCTGAGTCCTGCTCCAGCTCGCGGTCTTCCCTCCCCCTCTGTTTGTGTTTCAGCGACGGTCGCTGTGTGTGCGTGTGCGTGTGCGTGTGTGTGTGTGTGTGTGTGTGTGCGTGCGCGCAGCGGGGAAGAGGCGGGGAGTGTGAGGGACCAGCCGGAGGTTGAGAGCTGCTCGCTGAGCTCCAGCTCCACAGCGGTACAACCTTCATCCCCGGCAGGCGAGAAGCAGAGCGCTGACAGGCGCCGTCCGGAGCTGCCGCGGGCGCCGCCACAGCCCAGCGCCGACTTCCCCGCCTCCACCGCCAACGGTGAAGGAGAAAGAGGGACCAACCACCCCCCCGCCCCAAACAAAAAGGCTTGTGGATTACAAAGTGAAACTGACACGGGACAATAAAAGCAAAGATAACGGGGGCAGGGGCGAGGCGCACTGGAGTGGGCTTCTGACTGGGGCCGCCGGAGAACGATCCCCCTGGCATGGTGAGGGGAGGGGACTCCGGGACCGCGCGCTGTTCCTGCCCGACCCCTGCGAGGCCGAGAAGAAAGGGGGACGGACCTGCACTCGATCTGGATGTACAAATAATGAGTCGGCAGGCACCTCGGCAGAGGTAAAAAACAAAAACAAAACAAAAATGCTGAGGAGCACTGGATGTTGCCCGCGCGCGACCACCGGCTCGAAGCCGCAGCAGGGGCGGCGGCGGCGGCGGCTGGAGGAGAAGGGACGGAGCTGAGCGCTCCTGGGTACCGGAGCCCTAGCTCCAACGCGAGCGCTTGGAACGCAATCGCTAGCTGCCAGCGCGCAGACGCCGGCGCCCGGGCCTCCGCGGCCACTTCTGCAGCCCTGTTGGAGGGGCCTGGCAGCCTTGTTATTGAGGAGTGAGGACTCGAGGAAATCCCTCGTCTCCAGCTTTTGGGAAAGGAATTCGATAATCTCCCGGTTCCCCACCGCCCCCCTCCCCCGTGCGCAATTGTCCTCGTCACATATCTCTACCGAAGTCTTTCTTCCCTCTTCAGTTTCTTCGCCTTGGGTAAGTTCTAAAGTTTCTGAAGACAATTGTTTGCAATGATTCCTCATATACCTTAAACGCAGGCAACGCCTCTCCCAAATCCACATCCACCCGGGCGAAAACGCTCAGACTCTCTGGATTCAAAAAACAAAGTGAAGGGGGGAGATGTAGGCGGTTTGAGAAACTTTTCTGGGAATTCATCAACGCACAGGAGTGTCCCGCGGAATGCCTTGCCGCCTTTCGTCAGGGCATCTCTCTTGTACTACAAGTCCAAATGGCTACCTGGAGCCTTTCTCTGACGCGATTTGCTTCTGCTGGGCTGGAGGTTCTTTGAAATAGCAGCGCTCTCAGAGCCATCGGCTGCACTTTTTGCTGGGGCTACTTCATCCCTGCTGTACTCTTTTGCTTCACTCTTCCTTCTCTTTCTCACACCGTTCCAGGGAGCCAGGACCATGGACTTGGCAGCAGACAGGGCACCTGGACGCCCAAGGCTCCAGCTGCCCACTCTATCAGTATTTCAGCTCCTCCGAGTCTTTTGGCTGCTATCACAGCTCCCCGGGCCGGCCCGGGTCAGCGGGGCCGAGCAGCGCCAGGTGTTCCAAGTGCTGGAGGAGCAACCTCCCGGCACGCTGGTGGGCACCATCCAGACGCGCCCGGGCTTCACCTACCGGCTCAGCGAAAGCCACGCCCTGTTTGCCATAAACAGCAGCACCGGGGCCCTCTACACCACCGCCACCATCGACCGCGAGAGCTTGCCCAGCGACGTGATCAACCTGGTGGTCCTTTCCAGCTCTCCCACCTACCCCACCGAAGTGCGAGTGCTGGTGCGGGACCTCAATGACAACGCCCCGGTCTTCCCCGATCCCTCCATCGTGGTCACTTTCAAGGAGGACAGTAGCAGCGGGCGCCAAGTCATCTTGGATACGGCCACCGACTCGGATATCGGCTCCAATGGTGTGGACCATCGCTCTTACCGCATCATCCAGGGCAACGAGGCGGGTCGCTTCCGCCTGGACGTCACCCTGAACCCGAGCGGCGAGGGTGCGTTTCTGCATCTGGTGTCCAAGGGCGGGCTGGACCGCGAGGTCACACCGCAGTACCAGCTATTGGTGGAAGTGGAGGACAAGGGTGAGCCGAAGCGGCGGGGCTACCTTCAGGTAAACGTGACTGTGCAAGACATAAATGACAACCCCCCGGTTTTTGGTAGTTCCCACTACCAGGCGGGGGTGCCTGAGGACGCGGCGGTGGGCTCCAGCGTCCTCCAGGTGGCGGCGGCGGACGCGGACGAGGGCACCAACGCGGACATACGCTATCGGCTGCAGGACGAGGGAACTCCCTTCCAAATGGACCCCGAAACGGGGCTTATCACGGTGCGGGAGCCCCTGGACTTCGAGGCCAGGCGCCAATACTCGCTTACCGTGCAGGCTATGGACCGAGGCGTGCCTTCCCTCACTGGGCGTGCCGAGGCTCTCATTCAGCTGCTAGATGTCAACGACAATGACCCCGTGGTGAAATTCCGCTACTTCCCGGCCACCTCGCGCTACGCCTCTGTAGATGAGAACGCTCAAGTGGGCACTGTGGTGGCTCTGCTCACCGTGACGGACGCAGACTCGCCCGCGGCCAACGGGAATATTTCTGTGCAGATCCTAGGGGGCAATGAGCAGCGCCACTTTGAGGTGCAGAGCAGCAAAGTTCCGAACCTGAGCCTCATCAAAGTGGCCAGCGCCCTAGACCGCGAGCGCATCCCTTCTTACAACCTCACAGTTTCGGTCTCTGATAACTACGGGGCGCCCCCTGGCGCAGCGGTCCAGGCGCGTTCTTCTGTGGCAAGCCTGGTGATTTTCGTAAATGACATCAATGACCACCCTCCTGTCTTTGCACAGCAAGTGTACAGAGTGAACCTGAGCGAGGAGGCGCCTCCGGGAAGCTATGTGAGTGGAGTGTCTGCCACTGATGGAGACTCTGGTCTCAATGCTAATCTGCGTTACAGCATCGTCTCTGGCAACGGACTAGGTTGGTTCCATATCAGCGAACATAGCGGCCTGGTGACCACTGGGGTTGCCGGGGGCTTGGACCGTGAACTGGCTTCCCAGATTGTACTGAATATCAGTGCTCGGGACCAGGGGGTTCACCCCAAGTTTTCCTATGCCCAGCTTGTAGTAACTCTCCTGGATGTGAATGATGAAAAGCCAGTATTTAGCCAGCCAGAAGGGTATGATGTGTCCGTGGTTGAGAATGCCCCAACAGGGACAGAACTACTGGTGCTCAGGGCAACTGATAGAGACCTGGGTGACAATGGGACAGTGCGCTTCTCCCTGCAAGAGGCTGAGACTGACCAGAGATCCTTCCGGCTGGATCCTGTGTCTGGGAGGTTGAGTACTATCGCCTCCTTGGACAGAGAGGAGCAAGCTTTCTACTCCCTATTGGTTCTGGCCACAGATCTGGGCTCCCCTCCCCAGTCATCAATGGTCCGCATAAATGTGAGTCTCCTGGATGTGAATGACAACAGTCCTGTGTTTTACCCAATCCAATACTTTGCTCATATTCAGGAGAATGAGCCTGGAGGAAGTTACATCACTACAGTATCTGCCACTGACCCAGACTTGGGTCTCAACGGAACTATCAAATATAGTATATCAGCTGGGGACAGGTCTCGGTTTCAAGTCAATGCTCAAAGTGGGGTTATTTCTACCAGAATGGCCCTAGACAGAGAAGAAAAAACAGCTTACCAGTTGCAAATAGTGGCTACTGATGGTGGCAATTTACAGTCTCCCAACCAGGCAATAGTAACCATCACTGTATTGGACACTCAAGACAACCCACCTGTATTCAGCCAGGCTGCCTACAGCTTCGTGGTATTTGAGAATGTGGCTCTGGGATATCATGTGGGTAGTGTGTCTGCATCCACCATGGATCTCAATTCCAACATCAGTTATCTCATTACTACTGGGGATCAGAAAGGTATGTTTGCTATCAACCAGGTCACTGGGCACCTTACCACAGCAAGTGTGATTGACAGAGAAGAGCAATCCTTTTATCAGCTGAAAGTAGTGGCCAGTGGGGGCACAGTGACTGGAGACACTATGGTTAACATAACGGTTAAGGATTTGAATGACAACTCTCCCCATTTCCTTCAGGCAGTAGAGAGCGTAAACGTGGTAGAGAATTGGCAGGCAGGTCACAGCATTTTCCAAGCCAAAGCTGTGGACCCTGATGAAGGTGTCAATGGCATGGTACTCTATAGCCTGAAGCAAAACCCCAAGAACCTGTTTATTATCAATGAAAAGAATGGTAATATTAGTCTGCTAGGGCCCCTGGATGTTCATGCTGGTTCCTACCAAATAGAGATCTTGGCATCTGATATGGGTGTTCCACAGCTCTCCTCTAGTTTCATCTTAACAGTTTATGTTCATGATGTAAATGACAACCCACCAGTGTTTGATCAACTTTCTTATGAGGTCACCCTTTCTGAGTCAGAACCTGTGAATTCTCGATTCTTTAAAGTGCAAGCTTTTGATAAGGATTCAGGAGCAAATGGTGAAATTGCATACAGCATTGCTGAAGGAAATACAGGGGATGCTTTTGGCATATTCCCAGATGGTCAATTGTATATAAAAAGTGAACTGGACCGTGAACTTCAAGACAGATATGTTTTACTGGTTGTTGCTTCTGACAGAGCAGTGGAACCCCTTAGTGCTACTGTGAATGTTACTGTAATTTTAGAAGATGTAAATGATAACAGACCTCTTTTTAACAGTACCAATTACACATTTTATTTTGAAGAGGAGCAGAGAGCTGGGTCATTTGTGGGCAAAGTAAATGCTATAGATAAAGACTTTGGGCCAAATGGAGAAGTAAGGTATTCTTTTGAAATGGTGCAGCCAGATTTTGAGTTGCATGCTATTAGTGGGGAAATTAGAAATACTCGTCAATTTGACAGGGAGTCTCTTATGAGGCAGAGGGGGACTGCAGTGTTTAGCTTTACAGTCATTGCAACAGATCAGGGGCTCCCTCAGCCTCTCAAGGATCAGGCCACAGTGCATGTTTACATGAAGGATATAAATGATAATGCTCCCAAATTTTTAAAAGACTTTTACCAAGCTACCATATCAGAGTCAGCAGCCAACCTGACACAAGTTTTAAGAGTATCTGCCTCAGATGTTGATGAAGGTAATAATGGACTTATTCATTATTCCGTAATGAAAGGGAATGAAGAAAGACAGTTTGCTATAGACAGTGCCTCTGGTCAGGTGACACTGATCGGCAAATTAGACTATGAAGCAACACCTGCCTATTCCCTTGTAATTCAAGCAGTGGATTCAGGTGCAGTCTCCCTCAACTCAACCTGTACCTTAAATATTGATATTTTAGATGAAAATGACAATACCCCTTCTTTCCCTAAATCAACACTATTTGTTGATGTTTTGGAAAACATGAGAATTGGTGAACTCGTGTCCTCTGTTACTGCAACCGATTCAGATTCAGGTGACAATGCTGATTTACATTATAGTATTACTGGAACTAACAACCATGGAACTTTTAGCATTAGCCCAAACACTGGGAGTATTTTTCTTGCCAAAAAATTGGACTTTGAGACACAGTCTTTGTACAAATTAAATATAACAGCAAAAGACCAAGGAAGGCCTCCTCGTTCATCTACAATGTCAGTGGTTATACATGTGAGGGACTTTAATGACAATCCTCCTAGCTTTCCTCCTGGGGATATTTTCAAGTCTATTGTTGAGAACATTCCCATTGGAACGTCTGTCATTTCAGTGACTGCACATGACCCTGACGCAGACATTAACGGGCAACTATCCTATGCAATCATTCAACAAATGCCCAGGGGCAACCACTTTGGCATAGATGAAGTCAAAGGCACTATATATACTAATGCTGAAATAGATCGGGAATTTGCCAATCTCTTTGAGTTAACTGTAAAAGCCAATGATCAAGCTGTGCCTATAGAAACAAGACGCTACGCTTTGAAAAACGTGACCATTTTGGTCACAGACCTCAATGACAACGTTCCAATGTTTATATCACAAAATGCCCTGGCTGCAGACCCTTCGGCTGTGATTGGTTCTGTTCTGACAACGATAATGGCTGCAGACCCAGATGAAGGGGCTAACGGAGAAGTGGAGTATGAGATCATCAATGGGGACACAGACACCTTCATTGTGGATCGTTATAGTGGAGACTTGAGAGTGGCTTCAGCTCTGGTACCTTCACAGCTGATCTATAACCTCATAGTTTCAGCAACAGACCTTGGCCCTGAAAGGAGGAAATCGACCACTGAGCTGACCATCATTCTTCAGGGCCTTGATGGACCTGTTTTTACTCAACCCAAATATATAACTATTTTGAAGGAAGGTGAACCCATCGGTACCAATGTAATATCCATAGAAGCAGCTAGCCCTAGAGGATCTGAAGCCCCAGTGGAGTATTATATTGTTTCAGTTCGTTGTGAAGAAAAAACAGTTGGACGCCTCTTTACTATTGGACGACAAACTGGAGTAATTCAGACTGCAGCCATTCTGGACCGGGAGCAAGGAGCATGTCTTTACCTGGTGGATGTGTATGCCATAGAGAAATCAACCGCTTTTCCCAGAACGCAGAGAGCAGAGGTAATGATTTTGTAGTCGTTTATGATTTATTTGTTGATGTGCTTTTTAGAAAGATTGTTCTCTTGTATTTACTTTCTATAATTATTTACCTTCATTGTTTATTGTTAATATTACTGACAGGCGTGTATAAAATGTTTTGTCACATAAAAGAACAAGAGTCACATAAAATTGAGCTTTCATCCTGGTCAAAACCAAATGGTGAACAGCTTATATGCTTCACCTCATAGCAATCGTATGTATAAGGCCAGGGAGAAATCTAGCCATTTCAGAAGTGGAGAAAAAAAAAAATCCATTTATCTAAGCTGAATCAGCGCACTAACTAGACACTTCTCAGTAAAGAAGTCTGCTAGAGAATGGGCAATTTCAGACTTAAGTTTCTGTTCCCAAACGAAGAACTTCGGTAGAAATCAGCATTAGAACATAGCTTTCTGGAGGAGTGGCAAGACAGCACAGCCCGGCAGTTTACATCAGGACAGTATTAACTTTCACATCCTCAGCAGTCTTGGCAGTTTCTTTATAGACAGTGACTAATTTTAATGTGCTGAGCCAAGTTTGGGGAGATTCCTGATTTCATCTGCTTTCACATTTGAGGCACTATCTTCTGACTTAGGGTAATCCTTTCTCTTCCCTCTTGAATGAAAGCGTGTAATGTGCTGTGAATTATCAGAGATTAGAGGGTGCTGCTCGATACAAATCTCTGTTCAGGACTATGGTATAGGCACATGTGGTTCTGTCTGCTGATGGGTAAGAAATTAGGGTTTCTAGCATATGCCTAAAGATTTCCAAGCTTGGCCTTCCCTGGGGTGTATTTTAGGCTACTACCTCTGTGTATTATTGATTTGTATTTTCATTAAACTACTTCCAATGTTGTTTTGATAATCAACTAGAAATCACATAGCTATACTCTGGAACACTCTTGTTCTCTGTTTTCTAAGTTCCTTCTCTCCCTCCCCCTCCCCTCAAAGACATTCTAGTGTCACTCAGCCAAAAACACAAAATATCAAATGTGGTTTGTGATACTTGGCAGTAACCCAGACACAATATACTAGTGAAATTGAGGCTTACGTATTTGTTTTCTTGCTTTCTTTTTTTGTGGGGGGGGGTGTAAGTGGAGGGTGAGGGGTTTTCTTCATTTAAAATGTTCATTTATTTTTATTATCTTTTTGAATCCTTTGTGATTTTTTTTATAATAGCTAGCTGTATCTATTCTTCAGATAGAGCGGTGTATTCATGGCCCAGAGGGCATTAGAGATATAATTAGAGATATAATTCTTAATAGAGATATAATTCTTAGAGATATAATTCTAACTGGAGTTTTATCTTATATACATAGCCCTGAAGGGACTTCTAACCCAAATGTCCTCTTTTATCTAATTAGCTTTTAAAGATCTTCACATGGGTCTTATATGTTAAGCTATTTGGTTTAACTTAGGCCATGATTTACATATAATTTTATATTGATTTCAGGTTATGCCTCACATTAACCTATTTCTACCTTCATTCTCTGGGATTATTTATTAGGTAGAGAGATTTAATTAGTTAGAAAACTGAAATATTTATTGAAGATAGGCAATTAAGTCTTTCTAGACTTTAGATGAATTTGTTAAACAGTAAAACAAATTATGTTATTGGTTGTTGTTGTTGTTTGGTTCAGTGCATTATATTTTATTAGAACAACATGGAGAATGAGAATAAATGTCCATTGGTATCATTAGATTTATTTTGTCTTGCTATTTACTCATTAAATATGCAAAGATCGGCTTGGCTTAAATCTATTAAATAGTGCTCTCTCTGTAATAGGCATGAGGATTTAAAAGTAATAATCATAAGTCATTTTGCTGGTAATAAGGGATAGTATGTCTGTTACTCTTTAAACATCAAATAACACCAATATAAAAAGTTGTTCATATTTACTGCACCTTATTTATCTAAAAATCTGGGGATAATTCATTATGATGATTTTTTTTTATAAGAAAAAAACTGTGAGGGTATTTTCTGTGAACTAAAGTGCTGAAATTGTAAACCAAGTTTGAGTTTCCAAGCTCCAACCACTCCTATAATTAAAAGCAAATGTGTTTCTCCAAAGAATATTGAAAGCAGTAGTTGGGAGCTAGAATTTCATATTATTATTGGTTGTATTTTTGAAGTATATACAATAAAGTTCTTTTTTCCTTCTGCTCAAACAATTAATTTACTGTGATTGTGCAAAAATAAGTTATGTTACCTCTGGTTGTCAGAGGTGATTTTTCAGTTGTTTGTTTTCAAGTGCAAACTTTGCTCCAATACATTTTTTTTTTTAATTATTCATGTGCACTGATAGAGTTCTGGGTTGCTTACTCAGGTTTCTGGCTAGAGTCATAGCTGATCACATTCCATGGGCAAGCATAGGGTCAGTGGGTAAAAGAGAAATGATTTAATCTGCATTCTTTTTCAAGCTCTGACACTTGTGGAAAGGGCTGAGGACTGTGGCTCTGATATTGCTCATTCCGGAGATCTGTCCAATTGTACACCTTCACTTACCCTACTTATCATACCTAAACCTTTGGCATGAACAGGAATTTTTCAAGGATGGATTCTGAGTTGCAGACACAAGGTTTATTATAGTTTTGTGTCTTAGTATTCTTGGATGAATCTTGATTATGTTAGAACAGCTCATATAAAGTTTGCACCATTTTTCTAGGTTCAAGAAAAAATAGGGATGTAGTACTTCAATATACATTTCTTTTTTAATATGTGTTGTATAGAAACATGCAACTTAGGGACTTGGTTGTACCTCAACAAAGCCAGAGGTTTTGTTTCATTGATCTTTATTATCTCAGAGTCTAGTATATACCTGAGGTATAGTAGTGCTTAGGACGTGTTTGTTAAATGAGATGGTAGAAGAGTTAAGACCAGAATATGTTTTATTCGCCTCAGGAATAACTCAACAGAGAGAAACTGGGGGAATGGAGGAAATTAGTAAACCTGATCTTGATCACGAATTGAACTAAGGACATAAAGACATGCCAATTATCTCTGTTGTACAAGTGAATTGAGAATTGTCAGAAAACTAAAAGAGGAAAGAGAAACTTAGGTGGGTGGTCTTACATGGAACTTAGGGTTTAAATGGAAGGACATACTGTATATGGGTCCAGCTGACAGTTCTCAAATTTGTTGGTCTTAGTACCCCTGCATGCTCTTAGAAATTGTTAAGGACTTCAGAGAGGTTTTGGTTAGGTATGTCTTACCTATCGAAATTTATCATTTTGAACATTAAAACTGAGAAAAAAATTAAATATTTATTAATTTGTTTAAAAATCATATTAAACACATATTTTAATTTATTAAAAAACTTTATTTTCCCAAACTTAAAAAAATAATGGAAAGAGAGACATTATTTTATATTTTCATAAATCCCTTTAATATTTGGCTTAAGAGAACACAACTGGATTCTGAAATCTTCTCATGCATTCCATTGCAATACATTATTTCAGTTAAAGTATATGAATAGAATCCATCCTCACTCAGATCTATGAAGTTGGATCAGGGAGACATACTTTGGTATTCTTTTAAGATAATTGTCAATTTTCTTTTGATACTACACCAGAACTCCACAAGTGGCACTTTCTTAAAATTTACTTGCAATGTGGAATTTGAAATCCTATCAGTGAACTTTGTATACTTTGTTACATAAAAACACATTGATCTATCTTGCATTTTGAATGGATCTTTTATTACCTATTCATGACTTAGAAATATCAGGAATTGATCATTTGGAAAATATTGTTATAAGTGCTAAGAATCTTATCAAAAAGCTCTTTAAATATATATTGACTCTCAACTTCATGGCAATGGTTAGAAGTTTTTCAAAATTTGAGTTTTTTACTCAAAATCTCAAATTTTATTATCAGTAACATGTATTATTGTTTTCCTTCAAGTGTCAGGTCCCTTTTGTTCATTTGCTAACAAACAAGTATCTGCCACATACTCAAGTCTAAAAAAATATAGTTTCCCTGCCAGTTATTTTTTTAAATAAAAACTGTATTCCATAAGTAAAGCAGCTAGTTTAGCTTGCAGTTCAATCACATGCATGCTTTTCTTTGAGACAACTATAATCCTTAGGTACAGATTAGTGGTTTATGTACATTGTACTGTTTGCCACACAAAATATTGAAAATCACTGAGATTTGGGCGCCTGGGTGGCTCAGTCGGTTAAGCGGCTGCCTTCAGCTCAGGTCATGATCCTGGAGTCCCTGGATCGAGTCCCGCATCGGGCTCCCTGCTCAGTGGGGAGTCTGCTTCTCCCTCTGACCCTCCCCTCTCTCATGCTCTCTGTCTCATTCTCTCTCTCAAATAAATAAATAAAATCTTTAAAAAAAAAAAAAGAAAATCACTGAGATTTAAGGGCCTAGGTTTTATAAATTTAATATTTTTGCTATTTCTTCAAAAGATTTTCTTCAGTTTTCAAGTGAAACTGGCATTTTATTTTTACTGTGAGTGCCTAGCGGTGAAGAATACAATTACTGCTAGGATACTTGAGAGCTATTTTGGAAAAGTACTGCTTTAATTTGTGCTAAGGCACCAGCAGTTTACCCATCATTGCTTTTGCACTTCTAGTGTACATGTCAATACAGAAGAAAAGGCAAGCAATGGTGTGCATTATTATGAAGACAGTTTTGACTTCCAAGGCCTCCTTAATGGGTTCCTGGTATGCCTCGAGCCCCATGTTGCACTGAGGAGAACCATTGGTCTAGGTAATGAGATTTTTGCATTTCAGTTTAAGAAAAGCCACTAGAAATAGTCTATTAGAAGTGTGTATAGAATATTAGGTGCACAGACTATGACATTAACAGGAATGAGTTTTAGCAATTGGGCAATAAATTAATATATTTTCACAGTGAACAGCATCAAGATTTCTAAGAGAAATGATGGGACATTTGTAAAATTAGTGCTAAATGATTGTCTTCTAGACAGTTTAGAATCAGAGTTAGTGAACCTTAATTAAATGTTTGTATATCTTGTGTATCATCCCTCACAGGCAAAAAATAAGCAACAGAACTGGGTAAATAATAATAATAATAATTAAAATAACATCGATTATTGCTATGTTCAGTCATTGAGTTAAGTGCTAAGTGCTTTGAGATTTTACCATTTGATGCTCATAACTCTGTTAATATCATTCCCACTTCATAGCTATGGAAACAGTCTCAGACAAGTTAAATGATTTGCTTAAATTCAGATAGATAGAAAGGAAAATCACATCCAGACTTACATACATCCATTATTTATACTCATACCTACTATTCTAGAAAGCCAGGGCAATCTGTGGTTTCAGTTAAGAGAAGGGCCCTTTACTCTGTGGATATGCGTATATATGTATGCTTTTAATAATCTTGTTTTCAGGCCCTTATTTATTGTTAAGAAATCTTTGAAAAGTAGTATTATATATTATCAGAACTAAGGGAAATATGGTTTTTGCTTGACTCAATCCTGGCCATCAGCAGATGCTGTACATTTTTATGGGTCAGTTAGTGGTGGTAGCAGTCCCAAATTGCAACATGTGGAAGTGTTTCTGGAGCAGGGAGGAAGGGTCAGAATACAAGAGAGGGGAGCTGGAGCAAATGAAGAGCACAGGTATCGGTAATGCCTCTTCTAATCCATAGAACTGTACAATTTGGGAGTAGTTGCTGTAATTTATGAAGGTGGAGAATCCATTTTTAGATTAACAGATGATAAATCTTACTCTCCCAAGGAATATGATGAAGTTGGAGTAGATGGCGTATGAAGATTATATTAAAGGAGGGGAAACATTTTATTGATTTTTCTTCTTTTGATCTCCAGAGTGTTCTTTTTAAAAAGCAACCTGTGATTATTTTGATTTTATTTTTTTCTTATTGATATGTTTCTAAATTTATTCAACAAAATGTTGTGATTAAATTTTCAAGACATATACAAATGTGTATTACAAACAGCAATATTGATGGCCAATTAAGCTCATGCTCCATATTTATATATGGCTTCAGGATGCTTGATTTGGTCTCTCTGTTTTGGTAATAGATTTCCGTGGACATAATTTATCTTCTGACTAATTTATTCTTTCTTTTTTTTCCCTTGCCTTTATTAAAACACTGATCATTTTAATTCCTTATTGTTCCAGTAGATTTTGAGGCAACTACTCTAGGATCATTTTGGAAAAGTATATATGTACTTAGCATTTTGTGGAATCAATTCTTCATTGTATTGTTTACAGCTTGCAGTTTGTCATCATTACAATGAAAAACTGCCTAGTGACCTCATTAGTTTTGAGGGACTGTTGAATTAGTGACTATAAAGGATTCCACAGGCCTGAAGGTGGGTCCTCTATTCCAAGAATTAGTAAATCTGAAGTTCAGCACTATATAATACCCATGAAAGTAGGTAGTATTCAGAATTAGGAGCGTGTGACTAACAATAGGAAAAGAATAACTGGCAAATAATTTGGGCCAAGATGAATTTAGAAATACTTTAAAATATCTTAGATATAAAATGTGGTAAATACTTTTTAATGTTTTCAGGCTTTAAGCAGTCTGTGACAACAGTGGCCAATTTTAGTAGATTAAATAAGGAGGAGAGCGTATAAGGAATGGAGACAAGTAAAAACAATTCTATTAGACAAGTATTTTTTATAAAATACACATATGCAATTATATATTAACATATATAATATCATATATTAGCATATATGCAACTATTATACAAAGACTGTTGGATTTTCCCTGGTGTTAAGATCTGAGATAAAATGGGACAATAAAGTCATGGAGAAGAAACATAATCTAATTGGCAGATAATTTATATGTGGTAATTAAGAATTGACTATAGGTCCACAGTCTTTTTCAGTTTCCAGATATATATCCATATTTAAGAAACAATCAGTGAGTAAAAACCAAATTTTAAGAAACATTGAGGAAATGTTGACGGACATTGACAAACCCTGCTGGACAACTGACAGTTGGGAACCATGGGGTTGTTACTGATTATTTGTTCCAGATTATTTGTCATTTACAGATATATGTAAAGTGCTTACGTTATGTCAGACAGTGGTAAGCACTGGGCATTGTCTTGCTTTCACAATACTCTTGGAGGTATAACAACATCTCATTATTCAACAAATGACACACTGAGGCTAGTGGAGGTTTAGTTTATGCAGCTGGTTTACAGTGAAAGCAGGATTTGAACCCAGCAGCCTGACTCCACAGTATGTACTTTTAATCCCCACACAGCACTGACTAACACTATGTATTGTAACAATGGTGGATACTTTCTGTAGTCTCATAGGCATACAATTTTTACTGTGTAAAAATTTGTTTTCATAGTTTGATATTTCTTCATACTGGTGACTGAAGAAATACAGGGTAAATTTAAACTTAGGTAATGACCTAGTAGTAGGTCATTAGCTCCCTATTAATCTTTATTTAGGTTAGGCTTGAATGAATGGACCTACAATTTGTAAGTTCCTCATTTTGATTTGTTAAACTTGAGGTGGGAATACATTTCCATTCTTCCAGTTACTGCCTCATTTATTTTCTTCCCTTTTCAGCAAAATTTCTTGAAATAGTTGCTTATACATGCTTTCTTTCTTCTCATTATCTCTTAAACGCATCTCATCGGGCTTAACTTCTGCCACTCCAATGAAAATTGCTCTTACCAAGGCCACCATGATAGCCACATTTCTACATCCAGTGGTTGGTTCTCAGTGCTCATTGTATACATACTTCTAAGTCATCACACTGTGGATTTTTAATCCTATTTCTCGGATCAATTCCATCTCAGCCTCCTTTACCAGTTTCTCTCCATGTCCTTAAATTCTAAATGTTGTAATGTCCATGGAATCAATTCTTGAAAACTCTTCTCTTTTCAATGCACACTTATTTTCTTGAGGATCTCAATCAACCTTATGATTTTAAATAACATATATACATTGATGACTCCAAAATTTTGTTTCTACCCTATGTATTTCTCCTTAATCCCATATTTATATAACCAACCACTTACTCATTATGTTTAATTAGTTTCTTAATAGATATTTTAAATTAATGTTTCAAAATCTGAGCTTCTGTTATCTTCTCCAATAAAAATCTATTTCACCCCTAGCCATCTCCTTCTCAATTGATGGCAATTCCAATCTTTAATTGTTCAAAAATGTAAAAAAACTTGGAATCCTCTTTGACTCCTTACTACCCTACATACAATCTATTTAGCTAATCTTGGATATCTTAAAACTATATGCAGAAACTGGATCATTTCTCATCACTTCTACCATTACTATCTTGATCTAAGACACTGTCATCCTTTCTTTAGATTATTGAAGACATTTTCTTGCTGATTTCCAACATCCTTTCCTACTATTCTCTTCCCTTGCTTGTCTGCTTTACCCATACTGGTGTCATGCTAGGAACACACCTGCCTTGGAGCCTTTCCTCCCGGCCCTTCCTTCTGCATAGAACACTCTTTCCTGTATATACCTATTTGGATAATTTTCTCCCATTTGGATAATTCCCTTCCTTCAAGTATTTGCTCATATCTAACATTCTAATTGAGAATTAATCTTCCTTCACTAACATCACTGTAGCCACCTTCTCATCCTGCCTGATCTCTATTTCCCTGCTGTAGTTTTTCATATTCCTCTTCCATAGGATTTACCAGTCTCCTGAACCAGCCTCTTTTTATCTCCCGAATGCTAAATGTTGGGATACCCCTGGAATCAGTTCTTGAAATTCTTCCCTTTCTAATCTACACTATTCTGTTGAGGAGCTCAATCAGTCTCATTAATTTCAAGTATCTATCTATCTATCTATCTATCTATCTATCTATCTATCTAATCTATATCTATCATCTACTATACATGTATAAGTATGTGTCTGATATAATTTATTGATCTATAATTTTGATTATGGTTTACCTGTCTTTCTCCCACTAGATCGCCCTATGTGACCAGCTCTTGTCAGTTACTTTTCTGACTTTTTTTCCTCCTGGCTTTCCTTACTGAGCTTGCTCAGCGACCACAGTGAGGGCTCCAGGCCCCAGCCTCAGGTTCTCCTGCCTCTGAGTCTTTGTGCTAGCTGCTTTTTCTCTCTTTCCTTCTTTTTGTTTCTCCTTAGACTCTATCATCACCCAACATAACACATATGTTACTTCTTTATTTTGTTTACGATACGTCTTCTCTCTAAAATATATGTTCCATGAGGGGAAAAATTCTCATCTGTTTATTACTGCTGTATTCCGAGTACCTACAGTAGGGCTGGCTCAGTTCAGACATTCAGTAAATCTTTGATAAACTAAGGAATTACTGTGGAACACATTGCAAATAAACTGCTTAAATGCTAGGAACTCAGTCAGTGATGCATGCTGAAGAAAAGGAGTCATTTTTCATATTTCAAGCCAAGCTGTGGAACTTATTCTGAAATTAATGAAGCCAGCTAATTGGCAAGGACTGATTTTCCTGGATAAAGTGACAGTGGCTGTATGACTTGACTGGCTAAGAGCCTTGTAACCCAATATTCAGAAATTGTTAGTGTCTGAAGTACAGTGAGATCAACTAATGCTTATTTTATTGATATTTTTGTGAAGTAGAACATTTTTGAATATATATCACAATGTAGCTACACTATTACCATGTCTTCTCATTTTCTTGGAACTTATCTAATTTTGCTTTAGAGGGCAAATCTTAACTTATCATAAACGGTGCTCTTGAGCAAAAAAAGGGAATACGTAGACACTTTTTAAAAAATTAGTACTTTCAATCGTAATAAATTTAGGTATTGCTATTCTTTTTTTTTTTCAAATTTACCATCCTTGATCAACATCTGACATTAGCAATATTAGTAAATTTGATTAATAAAATACAGCAGAGAAAATGTTGCTTAATAACTCATCCTGACTGAGGTTTAGTTGGCAGAATGTATGGTTTTGATTTGGAAGAATCTCGATTCAAATGTTGTCACAGCTACTCTCATTTTCCTCATCTGTAAAATTTGAATGACAATACTCATTTCACTCTCATTTCCCTTATTACAAGGGGAAAAAAAAGGTACTCAGTGAAGTTTTTAAATTTCCTCCTCTTTTCTCCAAAGTACAGACATGCACAGAACTATTAACACTAAAAAAATACTTTCTATTTCTAAAGTGTTTTGGAGCACTATCCTTCCTTTTTCTTGATTTCCCTAACAAGTCTGTAAGGAGGTAAGTCAGGTGTTCTCTTCATTTTAAGGAAAAGGCACAGAGAATTTCATGATTTGTGTGTGGTCACAAATCTAGACCACATCTGGGTTTTTCTGACTTTGGTCAACATGTTTGACATTCAGCCACATTGTCCAGTCTGTGGTTAAATTAATGCTATTTACCCATCCACCATTTTATTGTTGTTGACATAATTCAATAATAGTTGTAGTCCCTTAAGTGAAGTAATTTATTAATCCAGAAACTTTGTTGAGAAGCTTAGTTGCTTATGACACATTAAAATATTAGATTGTTCATTATCTATTTCATTTTGAAGCCTTATCTTTGATTCAGATGGGGAATGTTCACCTCTCCATTTTTCAATGATGGTAGTGAAATATCAACTACCATGAAATTGTGTGTTTATTTGTGAACTTATTTTGGAAATATTTTTTTTATCAACTACCTAATGCAGTTCTCTTAACTGAAGTCAAATTGTCTTCATCAAATGAAGGTTAAACTATTTTTTCTTCAAAACTACTTTGATTTTTATGAGACATATAAATTCTGGTAACTTCTTAAGTGAGAGTTTTCTAATTCATAGTTTAAACATTTCCCTGAAAAGAAAAATGTTTTGCTACTTACAGAAAATTTGAAAATAAGCATATACCCAGAGACAATGGGCTTCCCTCTTGCTTGGTGTAGTGTTCTATAGTATATAACTGTTTGTTCTTTGGTCAAAATAACTACAGTTTATATTTATGTATATATCCACTTCATTCTACAATGGATTTGAAATAGGTTACAATAAAAGAAAAATAATTTAATGAATCTCCAGGAAGCAAAAATAAGTGATTGCTAAAAAATAATTCTGGAATATATAAGATTTGTGTACAGAAATGTATAACTTAGGTAGTCAGCTGAGTTTATGTTTAGCTTTCTATAGGCCAAATCAAACAGAGAAATGAGATCAGGTATATAAGTCATAGTGTTCTAGGACTAAACAAACACATACATGTGTAAGAGTGTTAACAAAAAACATATACATTTTTCTAAAACTAGGGGCCTAAGAGGAATTTGTCTCACAGATGCTCAAAAAGAGATCTTTTTTTAAGACGTGATTTTTTAAAATGGTACCCTCACTAGTACAATGACAGATTTTCGACATCTCTTTATTGTGATATCTTTTACTATGGGTTTATGGCAAATTGTAAAAGTGTGATTCTGACGAATTATTTACTTATGGATCAGAGGAGATTCCCCATTGGTAAAGTGCCTATGTTTGGCTTTATTTCATGTGATGAGTTAATATTTTATAGCCACACAAAGAACATTCCTGTTGGGGTTTTCACATTAACACATCTGCAGCACATCATGGGGAAAACCTGACTTATAAGGGTTTTCAGTACAATTTTAGCTTAATTTATGAGGAGATTGGTATTTTTAAACGCAAAATTGGTTAATTTAAGGCAATCCTCTAAAACACTTGGCACAAATCTAGCAATCTGTTTCTTAGATTGTGCCTGTTTCTTAGAAACAGACTCAGAGTTACTAAATGTTACTGAATTGATTGTATTGCTTTATTGTAGCATTTTTCCTTAGCAGTAGCCACGTGTCCTTTAATTGCTACAAAAATTTAATTCATCCTCTATCTTTTAAGATGGTACATTAAATTCTCCACTAAGAAGATTAAAATACTAATTCATGTGTATGACTAAGTGGGACAGAACTGCTCATATTGCAATGCCAACTGAATATTTTATTACTTTGCATAATAAAATAGGGAAAGTTATTTGTTTATCCATTGAGGTTGTAATTGGTTACAAGTAAATAATGAATCCTTAGTATTTGAAGTCCAGAGCCTGGCAGATTTAGAACACCACTTGACCTCTGACTTTCTGGAAAATTAAGGAAGTGGGAGTAAAAATTTTCTTTATAGGACAAGATGGTTCAGGATGGGAGGGACAACACAGCTTGCCAAAAATTTGGGTCAAACTGAACACAGATGGCTGTAACCGATAGAGGTGTCTATTATTGTATTTTCTTCTCAGCACTTTTCTTTGTGTCAGTGTGTTTATACTGAGATGAAGAATATTTTGTTGCTCAGCAACCAAGAGAAAATACATTCAGAGAATCCATTTTTGTTAAAAAAAAAAAAAAAAAGGTTGTGGTAGATATTAGATAGTGGAGGATGGGGCGGTATTTCCAGGAGATTCTCCAGGAGGGAAGTGTTTGTTACACACGTCTAAACCTGAATAAATCACATTGTACATTTTACTTTTTAGCTTGTCTCTACCTTCTACCTCAAATACTATTTGAAAACAATCGCCTAAGTAAATGCATTTTTTTAGTCAATAGTATGTTATAATGCATAGGGTAAACATTTGAAGAAGTAAAACTATAATTTAAATTTCACTTTCATAACTTTATTTTTTTTTTCTATTTTTCTTTTCAAACTTTGATTAGGGGATTTAATGTGTACTTCACTTTCTGAAGGAGTTTTATGTTATTCTTAATAATTGAGTGCAGTTGTGCATGCATGGTTAAACACTAAAATAAACAAATTTGGGAGTCAGAATAATTTTGTTCAAATCTTGGCTTTACCCTTTTGTGCTGTGTGACCTTGAAGCAGAGGCTAAACTTCTCTGAGCCACAGTACCTTCATCTGTTAAAGGCAGGGAATTCTAACCACTTACCTTTTTTTATTTTTTTAATAGTATTTTTTTATTATGTTATGTTAATCACCATACATTACATCATTAGTTTTTGATGTAGTGTTCCATGATTCATTGTTTGTGTATAATACCCAGTGCTCCATGCAGTACGTGCCCTCTTTAATACCCATCACCAGGCTAACCCATCCCCCCACCCTCCTCCCCTCTAGAACCCCCAGTTTGTTTCTCAGAGTCCATAGTCTAACCACTTATCTTATTAAATGTTGTGACAAAAGGTCCAGTACACATAGCACTGCAGATTTTCTTAAAAGACGGTTTGGTTTACTTTTATTGATGCTACATTCAGTTACTCCTTGTGTGGTCCAGAAGGCAATGATTAAAAAAAAAAAAAAAAAAGGTAAACAACTACTGGTATGTAAATAGCTACTGTTTATGCAGGAATTGGGTTGAATTTCTAATGATACCATGCAGAAAGGAAACAAAACCAAACTTATAAGTTCTATTTCCAAGTTTTAGGAAAATTATTAAAGAAACACATTAAAAATGACCTCTGTGGTAATTTTCTTCATGATAATATATCAGGTTGAAAAATAATTTTTAAGGGACAGTGACTACTGAGCTGAAAGACATAACTAAGGAAAGAAAGATTATTAACTAAGACAGGGGAGAGATATAGTTTTCAAAATATCGCGTTTGCTCATGATTTAAGTAAATTGCAGGGTTCTTTTAAAAATTTAAATATAATACAAAGCCAGATAAGCATTATCCAACTCATACACCATGTTCTGATAAAAGTATCAAATATTAAAGTCATTTTCTCAATATTTGGAGCTTCTTAAAGCAACTGTGTGAAATAGATTGCACAAAAGAGGACACTGATGCTTTGATACCTATTTCACAGAGCTGCTTTGAAAAATAATATAGATAAATGTACAGGATATTCCCCCCAAAATAAGTATTAGGTCACCTTTTTCATTTACATAGATGGTAATTTTGTCTCTTAGTAGCCAAAATATCAAGGATATAACATTGAGAGCTGCATAAATGACACCTCATCTTTTCATTCCTGCCTTTAAATGAGAATAAGTTTGAGAGCTTTCTTGGTTTTTCCCAGTAGAGAATTCAACCTACTTAGGATTTCCAATTTTCTTCTAAGATGGAAGGTGGGCATAGAAACAAGAGATATTAATTTTTTTCCTGGCCATTTGTCCAGATGTATATGTCTACCTTGCTCAATCTTTTTCTGCACACTGTCACTTAGGCACTAACCAAGGACTTCTTACTTTTTTTTAAGTTCTTATTTAAATTCCAGCTACTTATAATACAGTATAATATTAGTTTCAGGTGTACAATATAGTGATTCAACACTTCTATATATCATTTGGTGCTCATCACAAGTGCACTCCTTAATCTCCATTCCCTATTTCACCCATCCCCCCTGCCCACCTCCCCTGTGATAACCATCAGTGTGTTCTCTGTATTTAAGAGTCTGTTTTCTTGGTTAGGACCTTGTTCTTATTTTTTATTGTAAACAATTTATTTGCCTTTGTATTGCCTTCCCATTCTTAACTTTCATTCCAGTGTTCAATATGCCAGACATCCTGTTCAGTACTAGAGATTCAAATTTGCCTTTTCCGGATGCATGCTTTCAAGAGACAACAGTATAATAGGTAGACAAACATCACATAAACCATTATCAGAAAATGTAGAAAACTGCTATGATGAAAAATGTCTTACAGTTAATTGTAGTAACTGATTCCATGCAATTGAGATTATTTATCCTACTTAACTGTTTAGTTTTTGTACTTCATAAGGGGTTGTCTGCATATTTTAAGCTATTTGAAGTAAAATTATTTTCATGCTCCATATTCTGAGAAAACATCTGTGAAACAATGCCTACCTTTATTATTTTCCCATTTTTAAAAAATATTTGATATATCACTCTATGTAACTAAATGGAGTTTGAGTTAAAGTATGCCCACCATTGGGCTCATCCCAGAAATACTGTAGTGTACCTGGTCTCAGGCTGCTTCTCAGTCCTAATGTGTGTCCCCTTCCTCACAGTTTGGACACAGGTCCATTCTGTGCTGCTACCATCTCTGCCCTTAAGAGCTACCTGTGCCCTAAGATGCCTCCGCACATGTTTACATTTGATGACATATTTGCTCAGGAATTATGTTTAATTATCTGTCTTCAACATTATTTCCTTCTCTGGTAGTGGTTATTAAACAATAACAGCATGGTTATTAACTAATAATTATTGAACAATAATAGCAACTACCCCTAAAACAATGTGAATTATTTATTAAGAAAAGATGGCTATTCATGCTTTTTAATTCAAATCTCAAAATAATTCTGTGAAATAGATGCTGTTATTGTCATTTTACAGATGAGAAAACTCAGGCTTAGGAAGGACAAATTTGCTCACTTTGGGCCGTACAATTAGAAAGACAGAAAGCAGGAATTGGAACCCAGGCATTAACTCCAAAACTCATCCCTGCCAATAGCAGAATTCAACTGAAGTTGCTGACAAAGATATCAGTTTGGGAACTTAAAAAAAAAGAGTCATCAATATTTTCACTGGACATGGCATATTATTTGCAAATTATATATATATGTATATATGTGTATATATATATAATAGCATGGATGCTTTTTAAGATATCACTTTAAGTCTTTTTGGAATGAGTCATAAATTAAAAAATGTAGATACAGGATTTTAAGCAAATAAATCTGGAAAATATTTTTAAAAATATCACTGGTATCACTGACTCATACAAAATATGGGAATATATAAAAACATTATTTCCTTCAACATAGATTTCAAGAGCTTTTATTGTTTCTATTTGGAAATATTGAATGGAAGCAAAATTTAAACTTTTAAAAATATTTAATTTTCATATGGTGATGTCTTTTAGTTTGATTAGTTCTCAAAACTTAATGCACATCAGAATCCCTTTGTGGATAATTATTTGAAATGTAGATTATTTTTCAGAAGATTCAAGAAAGATCCTTGGAACCTGCTTTTTTTTTTTTTTTTTTTTTTTTAGTCCCACAGTGATTCTGATGCAAATGGACACAGACCTCATTGTAAGACACCATTATTCTTTACTAGGTTAGGTTTTATACAAGCAATTAATCACACTTTTGCAAATTTGAAAAACTCTTCTCTGAAGCAGTAACAGTGCTAGTATAGTAGTAGGATCAACACATGAGCATTAATGTATAGATACATTTTCTAACTTGATATCTACTGAAAAATAGTATAATACTTTGGCAATAGGTGACAAGATATGGCAAGTATGTATAAATAATAGTGAAATAATAAAATGTAAATTGAAATAAAAATGTACACTGCTCTATTTATTGATTAATTAAGCTCATGTAAATGTCTTATAAATAGTTACATGACTTTCAGTATCCCCTCACTGTCTTCTCAGGAATTACTTTTAACCAGATAGCTTTTACCTATCTATCTATCTATCTATCTATCTATCTATCTATCATCTATCATCTATCTATCTATTTTTATATTTGTTATACATTTAGAAAGAAGATGGGAACAATGGACTTTTTGTTAGAATATGTCACATTTTAAGTGATTAAAACTTCTTAGGAAAAACAATATTTCAGAGAGATACACAGGGAAAAGAACAATATGGAAGAACTATGTAGTTTCAAGTGCTCATAGAGCCATTCCCAAGAGAGTATATTTAAAAGGAATTAAAATAAAGATCTTTTGCTGAGAACAGAATGTATAAGGTGTATTTAAAAGTACATCAGGTGGCCTAAGATAGTAGATATATAGGAATCTATGCTAATATTAGAGATTTAGATTTAACAGTAAATGATATATTATGAACTTTACTGACTTATTTGAGGAAGACCTCTTAATTTTCATATTATAGTTCAATAATTGTTCAATTACTATTAGTGTGAAGTCTCAAAGTGTTTCTTATTTATGTTTTCTGAAAAGTGAAATCATGGGAGCTATAAAAAAGTCCACTTATGAGAAAATTGATTAATCATTAAAGAACTGTTAAAGAAATTTGGGATCCATCATGTACTCAATTAAATCCATCATGCCCTCATTATCTTTTTTAAGTTCTGACTTGTATACTGTGTAATGCGTTTTAATTTTATGTATATGCTCCCTTATCTAAAAGCATTTATATTTACAAATAAGAGTATTTTTACATACAGCAATCAAGATACAATCAGTAGCTATACATGCAATATTCTATATGTAACAGAGTAAGAGAACACTTGAAAAAAATTGTACTTTCACTTAATTGAAACATGTGCCCAGCCATCTGGAACACTTCTGCATAATATAGAGACATTTGGCATTTTAAAGAAAGGATTTTGAATTAAACCAGAAATCTTTTGTGTCTTCCAAAGACATTGATTTATTGAGACTATGTGTGGCTTTCCCTCATATACAGAAGATTAATGATTTCCTAAATGCCCTTTCATTCTTTCATTTTACAAAATGAATATGTACAGTTAAGCAAAAAGACATCTTTGAGATTCTATGAATAAAGATGACAAGAAATATTCCAAAGTATTTTGTTTGAAAAATTCATCACATGATAACAAAATATAATTTTTCCCAAAATAAAAAATGATCTTGGCATTATTGAATGATGGTTGAGTGAATGAATGAATGAATGAATAAGTAAATAGATGACTATCTTAATATTACATGAGTGATTTGTATGAAGCACATTAGAGAGTACTATAAAATCATTCTATCCTGTGATCTATAAACTTCTTAATTTTCAGCATGGTGACTGATGTTGATAAACTTAAAGCATCAAGCAGATCTTACCAGTGTGAAGTAATTTATATAAAGATGTTTTTGAGAGTCAAGTTTTTTTTAAGCTCAAATAATTTTAAATCTTATAATTCAAGTATTAAAATAATAGCTTTTATGTTATCAAATATGAAATTGTTGTTATATGGCTTTTTGCATTCAAATTTTTATATTATTTTTAATTTTTATTGAGATTCTGTCACTGAAGTTATACATTTATTATTTATGTTAAAATAAGAGTCTGAGTCCCTTCTTCAGTGGTCTGTTTTAATATAAAATGCTCATGTGGAATGGTTACCAGAGAGATAGATTTTTGTTATTTCTTGTCCAGGACACACACAAATCTTCATAGTCAAGTAAATTGAAAGATTTTATATAATTACATATATACAGGGTTGAGCAAAAGGGTTATATCAACAAAAATAGGAAAATAAATTTTAGGACCCCCAACAAAACCCTGAAAATTCACTTGAACATGAATAAATTTAATCAATTAACTCTTTATTGACTGATCAGAACTCTGTTTCACTGACTGACATTTATATATTCTGAATTAAAAAAAACACATATAAAAAGAAATGCCTAATTTTGTGTCCATAAAGCATGTCTTATGGTGTCTAAAATTGTTAACAAGTAGCTTATCCTATGAAAGGGATTCATTAAGTTTACCAATAATTATAACTGTAGTGATTTGAGATTTTATAGTTACTTGATTTATCATTTTAAAACAAAGCTATGTGAAAATTGCTGAGTTATCTCTTTTACTATATGTTTGCATGAGGAACACATTGACTTAGAAAAATTAATAACTAAATTATTTTTAAAGTAAATAACTAAAATATACTTTTATATTTTACTGGTGCTTATCTAAAGTAAATGCATTCTAAGGACAAACTTCTAATCAAAATAATATTCAGATGATTTATTAAATTATTACATGATATATTTTATTTAGTTTTATAGTGTGTTTTGGATTTTAATGTAAATATATCTAAATTAAAAAAACAAACTAAAAATAGCATTTTTAATATTGAGAGCATGAGGTATGTTATATACATTTAAAAAAGAGTATTTTGGTTAGCATATGATTTCTTCTTTAATGTGCAAAAGGTTTCTCCTACTTTTTTTTTCCACATTAAAAAATTTAGATTTTGTGTTCTTAATTCTTAGGGATCCTTTATATTTCAGAGTGCTAAGTCTGTGTCCATTTCATTATTATTACTGAATGATGGCCATATTATCTTCTTTGGATTTTTACTTTCTATATTAGGCAATACATTTCAATCTGTCTTAAGATCATCTCATTACACTTGCAAAATATTTCTTTTCTTAAGAAATTTATTTAGGCTGCTACTACAGAGAGCAAGGTCAGTGGCCAAGACTTGTTAGTCAAACTTTTTCATAATTGTTTCATATATATATAGTTTAATAACTATATTGTTATGTTTCATAACATAGATATGTATACATATACATCCATTAATATGAAAAATATTGGTGAATTCTTTGTACATAGTTCATATTCTGAACCAAATAATCATGTGTTTGCCATTGTATTTTATTTTAATTTAGGCTTCTGAATTAGAAAGATTTGTTTAAAGACTTTTTCCCCTTATTTTCTTATTTACTATGAATATACTCTTAAATATTAAAAAATTCCTAAAACAGTGTATTTGTCACAATTTAACATGATCATGGCTAGCACTTAAATATTTTGTAGATCTCATCATATGCATATAATTTTATTCTTTATAGTAAAAGCAATTGGGTGAAGAGAGAAACAAAATGTTATATTACTCCATAGCTAAGAATACTACAATGAAATCTAAAATGCTACTGTAAAACTTTGTTCATTCATTTCACTGCTCTTTTTATTTCTTGGTTTTTATATTAAATCAGAGTTTTTTAAATGGAAAATGTTTCACCTGTTTACAATTCTTCTGAGTAAATACCTAAAGCAAATGAATCAATGCTATATAATTTGAAACTGTACATTGGGTTATAATGAACTATACTGCTAACATTAATTGTATGAGTGCTTTAGTTACTAGATAGTAAATGTTCTGCTTCATTTTTACATAATTTCATGTAGAAGCTACATAAGGTTTTTAAGAAATCAATCATTTTGCAGTTTTAAATTTTGTCCAGTGAGTACTTTGAAAAACACCTGTGGTTCTTATATTAAGGGCTCTGTATTTTCCCCTAAAAGCTAAGGTATGTCTTTTAAAATCTGCATCTACTCTTCCGTATACTGATAGCTTACTCTCCTTCAGTCAGTGCAAACATTTTCAGAAACAAATCAATATTTTATTCTAGGTATGTTGCACTGTATCTTCACGGGTTTAAAAACAATGATGAACGAAGCAACTTCAATTCACGGGGCCTGTTGCTTTTCAGCTTCCCCGGCTGGAATCTACAGCCTCAGTTCCAGACTCTCGCCACTTTTCCACTGTGTAACCATCCGCTGACTGTTCTAATGGACCCGCTGAATCAATCAAGAACTTTTATCTAATTTAGAATTCCATTTGGTTAGAAAATGATGAAATTTTAATTTTGTTTCTCAACATAGTATTAGTAGTAGCAGTTCTTAGTGATTTTATTTATCTTAGACTTTTGAGCATATTTTTAAAAATCTGAGTTTGCATACCGACTACCTAGTATGTGAAGAACTTCACTGCTTAGAAAATTAAATAAAAAAATAAATATTGGCCCTTCTCTGATAAAAAAAGTTTGAGAAGCCACGGTATAGAAAAAAAAAAAAAAAAAAGGAATGTAGCGACAACTTTGTGAGAGCAGACAGAGTAAATTAGTTGACCACATTGTTAGGTATGTTAATTTGAAAGGGCTTCCAGAAGATAAGTTTTTTTTTTTTTTTCAAAGATTTTATTTATTTATTTCACAGAGAGAGAGAGAGAGTGAGAGCAGGAACACAAGCAGGAGAAGCGGGAGAGGGAGAAGCAGGCTTCCTGCTGAGCAGGGAGCCCGATGCGGGGCTCGATCCCAGGACCCTGGGATCATGACCTGAGCCGAAGGTAGACGCTTAACGACTGAGCCACGCAGGCACCCCGAGAAGATAAGTTTGATCTTGGGCTTACATGAATTGCTAAACGCAAGTAGGGAGGGAGAAAACACCGGGATTTTCCAAAGGCAAACTCAGCTCAGGACCGTGTAAAATGGGAATCAAGAAAAGTTATTGAGCTGGTCACAGGACCGTTTCTTTTAAGAGATGAACTGATAGATAGATTTGGGTTTTGATGGGAGTTGCAGGAGTGAGCATGAGAAGTACATTAGGACAGAGAGATTTTCTTGACATGTAAAGCAATTTACACTTTTAAAGTTGCCAGGGACCTCTCACAACTCAATTACTGTAATGAAAAAAAAGGTCCTTATGTCTCACACTTGGGTCTTTAATTCTTTTTGAACTTATTTTTGTGTATGGTGTAAAAAAGTGATTATTCTTTTGCATGTAGCTGTCCAGTTTTCCTAACACCGTTTATTGAAAAGATTGTCTTTTCTCCATTAAATATTCTTGCTTCTTCTGTCACAGATTAAGTGACCATATATGAGTGAGTGTATTTCCGGGTTCTCATTCTTGTTCCATGGATCCACTGTGTTTATTTTTATGCCAGTACCATACTATTTTGATTAGTATAGCTTTGTAGTATATTTTGAAATCTGGGATTGTGATGCCTCCAGCTTTGTTTTTCTTTTTCAAGATTGCTTTGGCTATTCAAGATCTTTTGTAGTTCCATCCAAATTTTAGGATTATTTGCTCTAGTTCTGTGAAAAATACTATTGGTATTTTGATAGGGATTGCATTAAATCTGTAGATTGCTTTGCGTAATATGGACATTTTAACAATATTAACTCTTCAAATACATGAGTATATCTTTCCATTTGAATTCACTTAATGTGGAATCTAAAAAAACGAAACAAACAAAAATAGACTCTTAAATACAGAAAATAAACTGGTGGTTGCTGAAGTGGGGATATGGGTGAAATAGGTGAAGGAGATTAAGAGGTATGAACTTCCAGTTATAAAATAGTCACAAAGATGAAAAGTACAGCATTAAGAATATAAGCAATAATATTGTAATAATGGATGGTGACAAATGGTGACTGTGCTTATTGCGGTGAGCACTGAGTAATGTATAAAATTGTTGAATCAATATGTTGACACCTGAAACTAATGTAACGTTGTATGTCAACTATAATCCAGTAAAAAAAAGTTCCTGATGAATGTTGAGCAGTGCTGTAAATCTTACCAGAGCATATCCAAGAGACATCGAGTGTGGATTTTGAATAAAACATCCTTAGTGTCTCTGGCAGTACCTGGCGCAGGGCAATGATCAATAAAAGTTGAAGAAATGAATTCATTGAAGTGAATTTTATGAATAACTGGGGTTAGCTTTCTTGGTGCTATTGTAGCTATTGCCTTCAGATTATTTTCTCTTTTACCTTTAGGAGGCACATTTGTAATTTGGTCATATTTAAATTGCTAATAGAAACAAAGATCATCTTCTAATCAAAGTCCTAGAATTGCTGACACTTTTCTTGTACACATTATAGGTGATCAAAATATTTGTGAACTTGGTGAAGCAGGTGAATGTCCAGGTGTCTCCTGGAGGGAATAGTGAATGGAGCAGGTCATTGTCCTGCTTACACAATGTATTTTTACACTGGAGTAAGCAGTGGGAAAAAAAACTCTGTAAAAGAAAAATATTGGGCAGCGAGGGTGCTAACTTTGCCTTTTCTGTGTTTTGGACTTGGAGATTCTAAATTTGAAGTGATATCAGTATCACCCGATATCAGAATTGGGTTTCTTCTACTATTAGCCTTGTGCTTAAGGCCAAAGAGAAATGTCTAAGGACCTCTTGAGAACAATAGGGGAAAAAAGATAATAATAATATATGTTTTTTTCCTTTAATTTTTTTGCTGGGATTTTTGTTCATGTTGTTATTATAACCATTTAAAGATAGCTAATCTTAGAAGTTGCCTTTGATACCACAAAAAATGATACATAAATTATGTGTTGTTCTTCCTTCTCTTTTTTATTAGTAGAAGAAAGAAGAAGATTTTAAAAAAATCTTATCTCTCAAGCCTCTAGCTAGTGTGTAGATTTTCTAGTAGCACTTAATGATTTTTCCTTCTCCTAAATATTGTCTGGCATGCATTATTAATGAACTTTGATTTGCATTTGCATATTGGAATTTCTTGTTGGCTTATAATTAAATTAGAGTACACTCAGAGTTTCCAAGGGTTGTAGTTTACATATATATCTTATGTTTTTATTTTATAATTTGTAGTTTATACATATACATATGCATATAGTCCTTTAAATGTTAACAGGAAGATTTTTCCAGCTGCCCAGCCAGAGAGCACAATATTCAGTATCTAAGCTGAGCTGCCTTATCTGTATGAGATCAATCTTTTGGAGAAAGCAATGAAAGTTTTCTTATTTAATTTGCTTTCAACTAGACTTTTTTAAAATTTTAAGTAATGCCCTTAGTAGGTCATTGGACTTTGAGAGTTATTCACTTTGTTAGCCCAAACACTAAAACTCTGTGTCTTTTAACTCTGATTAGTGACACTTTAATAAAGTCATTTGAAGTTCAGTGGACTGAATTTTCCAACTTTTCTGATGTTTCTATGGTCACGGAAAAGCAACCTGTATTGAAGCTTGTGTACAATCTTTTAAATGCAAATCTTGGAAAACTGTGTGTAATTTTGTGTATCTGACTTTAACACTGACTGCAAAATGTGAGGGATTAGAATAAAAGAAGTAGCAGTGTTCCTTCTTCTTTGTTTTTTAAGTTTGGGTACAGTAAGTGCTGGGAAATAGAAAAGTTGTCATTTGGCTAAACTTGAGTCTTTGAGGAGAAAAAATGTGTGGGTAAAACTTTTATGGCTATACTTTTTTTTTTTTTGATAAATCAATAGCACAAAACCTCATTTTCTTCCACATGATCAGATAAGGGCAATGCAAAGCTACTGAATCAAAATTTTCTTAGAGATGGATCCTTGAGTTATTTTTTTCAGAAAAGTAGAGGCAAAGTATGTCCAATTGGCTATAATTAAATCATGCACGGTGAACTCACTTTGGAGGAATTAATGCATTTTGTATTGGATTGTGGACTTGAGTGAACATTTACAACATGTGAGAATGGAAAGGATGAAAAATTATGGTGTCTTTTAGTTCACAAGAAGCCAAGGAGGCAGGTCATTGACTTGATTTTCATGGGAAGACCGACTCTAGCCTGCTCGCATATTCAGGGGCCGAAGAACCTGGTATTGACAGCCCCAGTTTGGGAGGGGAACGTGCAGGAGCATTGTGCCATGGTTTGTTGAGAAAAAACAAGGGAAGATTTAAAACAAAGCTGTGAATGGAAACAGTAGTCCTTGTGTCTTGAAGCTGACTGAGTTTTCTCTGTAGTGCTTCATGAAAATGTTACCCTTTCACTAAATAAGGTCTATACCGTGCTAAGAGGAATGTTTAAGTTATAATTCAGTGACTTTCAAGAGTGGAAGCACATACATACACTTTTGAAGGAAATAAGGTGGGAGCAATTAATTGCAAATGCCGTAAAAAGCATGAGCCTGAGACGTAGGCTCAGTGCTAGTCAAAAAATATATAAATATACTAAGAGATTCATTTTTCCAAATCAAATGAGTTAGTAGCCTTGCCTATTTTTTTATATTTCTAAATCTTGATATTAATAAATTTGGATATTTGTGTTATATATGCAATTATATAGGAAATATAGCTTAGCATTTAATTATTGCCTTAGTGAATTTTTTTCTTTTCTATCATAGTAATTAACCCATGGATATTTTCTATGAATTAATTTTGTGGAAACAACAGAAATGTCATTATGTAGACAGAATCTAATACCAACAATATCCATTTATTCACTAGGGATTAATAAATGCTTGTGTTTAACAAGTGAGAACACCAATAAATTATGACAAGGTAAAGGAGAAACTAGTGGCTAACAGTGAATATGGAGCTTTTTTGAATTTTTAATGAGTTATAAAGTATATTGTGCAATGTTGAAAATGAATATTTATTTGTAATGAAGCAGTCTTCTGAAAACTAATAAAAGAACAAAGGGCTTCTTTGAATTAATATCTTGGGATAATAACTGATAAAAAATGCTTAATTTTGGTTCCTATAGCTTTAATTAACAAAGATCAATCATAAATATATATTCCCAATTATACATGCAATACATAGTTTATATCATATACATACATAATACACATAATATATATTATCTCTCTAGATATAAATTTCAATCATTTGACTTATTTTATATGTAGAGATAAAGACATATAGGTAGAAAGACCAGCCCATTAATGGTACTAATTACAAATTATAAAATAAAAATAAAAGAAGAAAGATAAGCAAATACAGTACAATAGCATTTACAAATATTTTTGGAAGTACAAGTAAATGTCAGTTATACTTCCAGTGGAAAAATAGTCGGTTTTCTATAACTACCTCTCTTTTACCAGTAACTCTTCAGTTGGTTGATTTAAAGAGATGACTGCTAACATTTAACAAAAAACATTCATTTTGGAAAAGAAAAGTTAATGTGTATGTTTGGATATATTTGATATATAATTTGAACATTATGTATAAAATCTATAACATTATTAGATCATAAATAACTACTAATAAATTAAAGTTTGTAAGAATTCTCACTTTGTTATATTGCCATTGTGGTTTGATCCATTGTTCACCAGATTAAAATAATAATCAAATTTATTTTTAAAAATTAATATATCTTACTTAAAATGTTCAGATTATTTTAATGCATATTTCCTAACATTTTAAAAAGAGCCAAGACTTTATTTATATTCATTGGACCTGAGGGATACATGACAGAAAATGAATTGACTTTTGCATTTGGTTATATAACCAATTCACTTAGCCATTTTATTTTTTTTTAATTTAAAAAAAAATTTAAAAGATTTTATTTATGTGAGAGAGAATGAGAGAGAGAGAGCATGAGGGGGGGAGGGTCAGAGGGATGTGCAGGACTCGATCCGGGACTCCAGGATCATGACCTGAGCTGAAGGCAGATGCTTAACCAACTGAGCAGCCCAGGCGCCCTCACTTAGCCATTTTAAATTGTGTATACCAGTTGCTAAGAGTTAGCAATTTTATCATAATAATCATAGTGATGCATAATAACCTTTGCATCTACTACTTGGGAGTTTTAGAGTTGAGAAAAGTTAAACACAACAATATTAAAAGAACTAGAAAGATAATAAATTTTAGAGTTGGGGGTTCAGGGTTCAAATTTCATTTCATAAGGCTCACTTAGCCCCTGAACTAGCTCTATGACATTGAGAGTTATTAAAAATTTCTGACCTTCAGTTTTTTGATCCTAAAATAATTATGTTAATACCTACCTTACTTAGTTACCGTGCATCCTAATTAGTGAATACAGCGGCACATCTAATATAGTAGTTTCTATATTGTAAGCAATAGCTTAAGGAAATAATTGTTTATCACATAAATTGGAACATATCCTTTGATATTATAAAATGGTACCATAAAAAAAAAACAACTTCAAAGGTCAGAGAACATCACAACAAAATATCAAAGTGCCCACACCTGTAATAGAATAGAGCTCTATATCTGGGTGTACACTTTGGAAAGGTGAGGGATTCTTTCTGTCCTCATTTGTCATGCTCATCATTGTATCCCCTGTACTGAGTTAAATGCCTGACAGCTAAAGTGTTATTGATGATAAGAAAGTGAATAAACACCACAGGATTAGAGTGGGAGAAAATTAATTAATGTGAAAACTATATTCTTAACCTAGATTGCACACTGGAAGGGTTTTGTTGTTGTTGTTGTTTTTACTGTATGAATACATAAAGTAATATTCCTGAAGAACATATATAAAGAATCCAGCAAATATGAAAACTTGGAACCATATAGTGTTGGCTATATGGATAATCTCAGCAAAAATGATTTGATAATGCTATATTTCACTTGTGATTGAAACAAGGCATTTCTTTCCCTAAGATAGTGTGCTAAGTTTATTACAAAACTGAGGATAGCTTATATTAAAATGATCACATCTGGGCACCTGGGTGGCTCAGTTGGTTAAGGGATTGCCTTCAGCTCAGGTCATGATCCTGGAGTCCTGGGATCGAGTCTCGCATTGGGCTCCCTGCTCAGCAAGGAGTCTGCTTCTCCCTCTGACCCTCCCCCTTCTCATGCTCTCTCTCTCTCTCAAATAAATAAATAAAATCTTTAAAAAAATGATCATGTCTGAAAGAAAACTGCTGACATTTTATGATGCTAAAGAATATGGAAGAATCTGGGAATTCTATATAGATAATTCTTGGAAAATTATAGTTGTTTTCCAAAACTCCAACCAAATTCAGGAAGATTAAAAACTCAAATAAATTATCATATAGGAAATAATCTATGTGCTAAGAATATTGTATATAGTTTTGTGCAAGAATTGAGAGAGATACTGAAAAAAGGACATAAATTATCCAGAAAGGTAGAAGAATGTAATGAAAATAGAAAAATTAGGGTTCCCAAGTCTAGGGAAGAAAATAAAAAAAGGCATTTTTTGTTGAAATTTATAAAATGATATAAAGTATTGCTGAAACTGGCATTTGTTCAGAATTTACCAGTATATTAAAGATAATGGCTAACATTTGTAGCATGGAAGAGATGTATTTAGAAAAGTAATATAATATCCAGTATTCTGTTATATATACTATGTTAATACATATGTTATGGATTGAATTACACCAATATCACAAGAGATGAAATGGGTTGAAACTTTAAAAGAGGTTTTAAATTAGTTTGTGAATGGTTTTCACACCCTTCCACAAATGGCCCTGTGCTTCCATAGCCTGAGATGGAATATTGGATCCAATGCACTGAAGTCTTTGCATTCCAGGTTAAAGATCACACCTAGAGAGGTTTACAGGGACTTAAACAGGCAAATAACACACATAGATTTATATGTGTAATATATGCCATGTCATGGTTTAATATAATGCCTACTTTTAAACTTTTAGATATACCAGTAATGCATTTTGGGAGAATAATAGTGAATTCACTTATAATATTGTAATTTTGCTTGACATTTGTATGTCACAAACTAGTTTCAAATTATATAAAGATGCGCAAAGCCTCATCTGAAATAAACAAATAACTGTGATTAACTTATAAAAGTGAAAGACAATAAAAACTGATTAAAATCTGGTTTAATACAATTCAGAGAGCTTTCATAGGTCCCTAACCTCAGTGAAAAATTTCAGACATGCATATTGAATTGACAGCTACTGACTATATTTAATTTATTTTGTAACTATCGTCAGGTTTTCATGTGTGAATCCATTACTTCCAATTAAATTTGGATTCAGTAAATTTCTATCCAGTAAAGCTTGGTTATTTGGTACTTCATAAATATACACATTTCACATAATGAGTGAATAATTTATATTATGATTTCTCTTGGGTAGGATGGCTTCTTAAAGGAACACAAAGGAACAGTAAATTTTGATTCCAGTAATTCATCACTTAAGAGCCGGTTGAACGTGGAAGTAACTTGGTTGTGTTCATCTTTGGTCACAGTCACTGTTTTCTTTCTTTCTCCCCAACAAGAGGAGAGAGACTTGAAGCTTTTTCTCTACTTGGACCATGCAAATTCAAAGAAATTGAGAAAACAGGCCCTATATTTGCTGTAATTTTATCATTATTTTTTCCAAGTACAAAAGTCTAACCTCATCCTACTTTATTTAGATGATCTTCCAAAGTCCTGTTCCTTAATGCTGATTATTTTTTTAATCAGTTTCAATGACTTAGTTTCTTGTTTGCAACAGAAAGCATCCAGTTTGGTCTTTGTAAGGAGTGAAAGACTAGGAAGGAAGTATGTGTTGTATAGCCAGGGTTTCCAGTTAGTAGTTTTTGCCTTTGTTTACTGTGTTTCTCATTCAGCCCAAATGTCCCTATCTATAACAGCTTTGGAGAAGCACCTTTGTCCCCAGGGCTGGCCTCCAGGAAGGCTTGGATCCTTGCAAGTTTGGGGAAATGGGTACTGGCTGTCATCCATAGGAAAACAGAACAAGTTTACAGAGCTCCTGCTGATTTCCTTGAAAGTTCTCGCCCCTCCCGCACTGCAGTGATCCATTTAATGTTACTAGGGACAGACACTAGGCAGAAAGATTTCTGAGGTATCTATTCATCTTTTCCAGTCAAGCAGTCCATTACATTTGAAGAAGAATGCCTGATACTTTAAGGCAGGGTGGTTCATCATATTCCCTGTTCTGGCAATTTGTCATGAAAAGACTCAAATTATTATTTTTACTATCAGATTAGAGACACAGGGATGGTGACAGGTTTCTCAGTAGAAAATTACTGTCTTCAGGCATCACTCGGCAGCCAATCAGAGCCAACACTTAGTGGACTTGCATATGGTCATATGATGTGCTTGACTGGTCAGATTGGAGTAAGGCTTGTTTTTTGTTTTTTTTTAGTTCTGTTTTACTTCATCTTTATTTAATGAGCTTACATTCAAAGGCAATGAATCATATGAGTTTCTAATTTTAGGTTTAAAGTATATATGAACATAAGCTTGGTGCCACCAATTTGGAATTAAAATGTAAAGACAAAACACAAGAACCATTCCCGATACAGTGACTCCTTCAAAGTGTTTCACAAATTTCATTTTCATGTTGATCTTGGTCAATGCACTTTTTTTTTTTCCATTTAGTTTTATAATTTTAGTTCCAGCAGTATTAGTCATAAATAAATGAGCAAAAGAGAATTTCACATTTTTGAGAAACTGTGAATAACACGATACATTTTCTTTTGTTTTCCTCTGCTGTTTTGTTAAGAAACTAGTTTTGTATGGTCATATTATTTGTATCAGCTTGTCTGCAATACTGTGAATCTTTACATTTCTCTTTCTCTTTTCTTAAATCAGAGTAACTTCAATGTCATTGTATATGCAAGAGTTCTTCTTTATACCACAGCTTTTTGTCTTCTTGTCCTAATGTATAGAACTGAACTATGTACAAAATTAGGAAGTAAATGCATCATAAGTTAAGGGGCAGAATTTTGTTACAATTTTTCAAAATTTGTCAGTGAATGTTAGAAATATTTGTACAAACAGAGCAATTAAAAAAAAATTTGTATAAGTCTCCTCCTGATCATGACCTTTGACTAAGTTTTTGGATTCACAATTCTTCCTACCATGAGATACTTTTCTTTCTGAGAAAGGTGAATTCTTCAGAATTTATTCAGAATTCCCCCACTTTTTACAGAATTCTAAACTCTTCCTAACTCAGGATGAACTTGTTTTTGAGGTATCCCCCACTGGAGGCACAGGACTTGGTGCAGCTATTCAAATCACTTCAGAAAGATGAATACTCCCTACTGAAGCATTTTATACTGGAATTTCAATAGGCAGTAGATAGACTAAGCTTTTAGCTTTATTATAATGTAACTCTTATGTTCTCTAACAAACACTTTTTTATAAAGGAATTTAGGTTGTTGCAAAACATTGCTATTTTAATTTTTATGATTTGTATAACATAAAATAGATATTGTGAAGATTCACACATTAAAGTGCAATAAAAAAATAAAAAAATAAAAAATAAATAAATACAATATAATTCTAAGTGATTATATGCAGGGCAATTAAAATATTCTGGAAGCTTTTTGATCACCTAATGCAGTGATTTTCAAACTAGAGTTGGAGAGGCCTAAGGGCCAGGAGAAACTTTTACCAGTGTTTCTCTCCCTTTTCAATATTTCAAGCAGAGCAGTTCCAAGATTAACTATTTTAAATGTTTTCTTCCACTTAATATTTACTGTTAATATAACAATTTTTCAAGACTAAAAAATATTTGAACAAGATAGGTAATTACTAGTGTTTTGTTTGAAAATTTACGAGCATGCGGGTTGCCAACAGATTTGGGAAATGCATCTCTTATGCTCGACTGTTCCTCCTAGATAAAGAGTTATTTTTCAGTTGTTACTTTTTAAGCCCATTTGTCAGTATTTCCAAGTGTACTGTACATATTAGAGTAAGGATCTTTTTAAAGTGGGACTTGGGGTCACTGATATCAAAGAGTGGTTCTTCAAGTCGCTTCCCCATCTGGGTAACTGATGGTGGGGACACTTTCCTCTGTGAGTGCTGTCAGTCTTGTCCTTTGCAGTTTCAACACATATAAGTTGTCCTTCAGTGAAATGAAATGGGGGCTTTCCTATGCTTCTCTAACACATGGCAGTCTTGGCATTAGAGGGAAAAAAAGCTAGCATCAACAGTATATGCCACAAGACTATATTGGGTTCAGTGGTGGTATTAGAAAAATGATGCATTCCCATATCGCTCTGTCCCCAGTAGAGTACTTTGCCCATAATAGGCTCTTGATGAATGTGTTTCTAATTCATAATCATCCCTCTTCTGTATGGTAATGTTAAAATTTGATTCCACTCTAACTTGAAGATGTCTTCAAATCCTTCTGAAATTCTCGAAAAATACAAAAGGTGCATTCTTAACAACTAATAAAGATTTTAAATGACCCAAACCAGATCTTATTTTTCAAGAAATGTTCAGCTCCATAGGAAGTTTGGCATTCAGTTAGAATGACTTCTTTATTCAAACAGTTTTACAATAATTTGAAAATGAAAACCAGCCAGCATTTAGTGATGATAGTCTACACAAGTTTCACCAAAACATTACTTCATCACAAACAAAGAAACTATTCATTGCCTGTTAGGCATCATCTCAACATCTGTCCACTATTGACTTGTCGATTTTATATTAAGAATATGATGTAAATTAAAATTTTAATTGTTTTCTTTTTACTTTAAAATGGTATTTTGCCCCCTTGGAATTGGCCCAAAAGTGAGATAAATATGTTTTAAAGTAAACACTTTTCATGATATGTTTACTATTCTTTGTCAATCTATTAGTTGGTCTAAGACTTGACATTATCTTTAAAAACATAAATGACTATTTATTTTTAGAATAAAATAGTGCTATAACAAAGCTTATGGTCGCAAAGATTTGGAAGGATCATGGGTCTAGGCAAAAAGTCTCAGTGATGGGTTTGTGTCATAAAACAGGTCTGCTGTTTTTGTCGTATGGATTACATACAGGCAACTTTACTTTTAAATGAACATTTGGTACATTTTACTCTTTAAAAAGTATATTATTTAATGGCTGAAAAATTCCAAATGAACAATAAGTAGAGAATATGCTTTGGTTGAATGCTGTGGCATTTAAGAATTTGCAAAGTCATCATTATAGAATTGACCCGAAGATCTCAGAAATGTTCCATAATCAACCATCCTTTCTGCAGACTAGATTTTAATCATCAAAGGAAGATAGATATCTATGCTGTTACTAAACAAATATTTCCAAAGTGAGTGTAATTCATAAGGTAAAAAGTAAAGACTGGAAATATGCTACATTAAAAAATAGAAGGTTATGTCTATGTTTCAAAACAAAGATCAAAAATTACATTGCATTTTATAATATTTTAGAAAAAGCCTATAATCCACTAAAATGGTTTTGAAAGATTTTGCCCCATTTTTTTCATTGATTACTTATGGAAAAAATAAATTAACATTTTCTCAAATCAGTTGTTGCTAAAATTAATGGATTTTTTTCTTTATAAGAGATTTTTTATTTAATAAACATGTCTATTTGTAACCAACATGTATTTTATTTGCTTTGGATATAGTTTCTGATCCAAATGCAGAAGCAATAACTAAGATACTTTGGGGTTACATGTAGATAGAGTCAACTTTCAAAATTCTACACTTAGACTCTTTTTATTATGGTTGCCTATAAGTGAATTTTTGATTATGTCTTTGCTGGTGGAATGATGAACAAATTATCCCTCCCTTTTCTTATCCATGCTATAGTAATAGTGTCTGCTAAATAAGAAAAGAGAGTCTCTGGCCAATTTAATCAGGGCTGAAGTTCACCGTTCTTAGTCCCAAGAAGCCAATTCAGGAAGAGAAATTAAACCACAGTTGAGAGGGTGGTAAGCTATAGCTGGGAAATGAATATCAAGCCTCAATTCTAACAGAAAGATAGAAATCAAAGAATGAAGGACAGATTGGTAGATGGGCGGGTAGTGAACTAACCATGCAGAGTTTAATGAAAGGAACTGATTGGAACAATTGGGTAGGAGGGAAAATATATCTAAAGTTTAGTTTTAAGTTGATCAGAGTCTTGGGTCAAACATGGTATCCTAAAAGAACTGTTCAAAGCAGTATTCTCAGAATTGTTTCTGAGACTTTCTGAATTTTTTGGATCTAAAAATGTTGGAGAAAATCATAATAGCTTAGCTTCAACTGTACATTTATATCATGGCAGCGTTTCCCATGATCCACATGTTTTTTCATTCAGATATGCATATAAAGAACTTTAGTATAGTTTCTACTTATTAATAATTTTGATTCTTCACTTTTCTCAAAAATTTCTTGCATGTCATCAGTTATTTCTATTTTTAGCCCATTTAGTTTTAGAGGACTTTCATATGTTATATTGATACTGATAAGAAAGTTAAAGACCTTTTTAGAAAAATCTTTATTTTCAAGCAAATGATTGATACATTTATTAATTTTCTTTAATCCTAAAACATACTTCTCTACAGTAAAATTAAATAGTCTCTAATATACCTATTAGAATTAGCTAGCTATAACAGAATATTTAAAGGGCACTCTTACTAAGTCAATAGCCTCTACATGTATTAATATAACAAGATATAACAAAAATAAATTCTTTTATCCATCTCGTTACAGAATGCATTCCAGATCTGGTGTAAATGCATTTAGGTAAATGGAAAGGAAAAATGACCCTACAGTGATAATGATGGAAAAAATATCAGAGATGTGGTTTGAATCTCAGCACTTTTTACAGCTTTATGCTCTTGGTCAAGTTACTTAACTTTTGTGAAATTCAATTTTCTTATCTGTGAAATGGGAAAAACACCTATATTTAGGGTTTTGTGAATATTAAAGAATGTAATTTATGTATTGCACATATAACAATGCCTTTTATGTTATCACAGGTAAAATATTTTACATATTTATCTCATTCGTTTGTGGTGATGTGGAGATGGTGGTTCAGTCTTTTTGTTTTGTTCTCCATTGATTTGCAGACTCAACTGAACTGGGATGGGTGGTGCTTTATGGGAGAGAAAAAAATTTGTGATAATAATGGTAATGATGAGAAAGTGACTTCCAGGATCCTTTTCTTTTCTTTTCTTTCTTTTCCTTTTCCTTTTCCTTTTTCCTTTCCTTTTCCTTTTCCTTTTTCCTTTCCTTTTCCTTTTTCCTTTCCTTTCCTTCCCTTCCCTTCCCTTCCCTCCCCTTCCCTTCCCTCCCCTTCCCTTCCCTTCCCTTCCCTCCCCTCCCCTTCCCTTCCCTCCCCTTCCCTTCCCTCCCCTCCCCTTCCCTTCCCTCCCCTTCCCTCCCCTTCCCTTCCCTCCCCTTTCCTTCCCTTCCCTTCCTTTCCCTTCCCTTCCCTTCCCTTCCCTTCCCTTCCCTTCCCTTCCCTTCCCTTCCCTTCCCTTCCCTTCCCTTCCCTTTTTTTAACAGGTCCTCTTGCTACAGGGCCATTGCCAATGTGCCAACACTGACATATAGAAGCACAAATAGTCCTTCCTCCCCCTCCTCCTAATATATTTGTGTTAGAAGATTTTCTCTATCACAGCTGCATCCCTTGATTGGCATAATAATATCCTGTGAGTAGCAGCCCTGCTGTTTGGATCATGTTTTGTTTTCTGTCAGCAGTGTATCACAAGTATTTTCCTCAGTGGGCTAAACAGACCCCGAGTGGGAGGCCGATAAAAGCAGCCTCGTCTTCATGCATCACTTTGAATGATTTCAAAGAGAAAAGAAGCAGCTGTGACAGTGTTCACACGAGCCACTCAGGGTGGTCTTATCTTTGTAGTCTAACAATAATAGTACACCCTGGCTTGCATTCCTCAGCTTGAGCAGGGCAAAGTCGCCTAAGAGTCATACATTTTTATTCCTTGACATGTCTTAAAATTGGATCTGTGATAAAGGGAATGACATCTTTACCTCCCTGGGTAATTTGTCTTCAAAGTAAATGTGGAGATGTGCTGCTTATGGATTTATTGCTTGTCTGAATCAATATTTATTTTATACAGATACTTGAACTAATATGTAACAGATTGGTTTATATACGCAATCTGGAGGGTTTTTTTTTATTTGATTAAGGGAATATGAAAAGAAGTTTTCTATATATGCAGGAGATTATTATAGTAATAATATTCTGCCCTAAAATTGTAGATCCAACTTTTTGCTATTTTATATGTCATGAGCCATGTTCACGTATTTGGAAATGTTCTATGAAAGAATTATTTTCAAAAGTGACTATATAATACAAGTGAAAAGACCAGATAACATAAGTAAGATATAGTTGAGTTGGAGAATGTTTTATACAATATACATACAAATGAAAGTCATTCACCAATAGATGATGGGGCATTGCATGAAACCTCCAATAGTTCTATGTTGAACATTCATGAACCAAAAACAATGGAAATTTAATTCCCTGAGAGTGTCATTGTATTTTTAAATTTCTTTTATTTTATAATCTCACCATGTGCCCCAACATCTCCCATTGCCTGCTATCATACAAAGCACATGGCAGTAATGATGAATGAATAAAATAAAAAGTGAACACACCATATGATGTGCTATATAAAATGCAGTATAAAACAATATTCAAGTAGACACAATAATTGATCATCATTGTGCTCAAGTGTAAAAGTCTGCGTTTCTGAGCATCTGTAAATAAAAAGAAGCATTAACACTTCTCAGGTGTCACAAGTGATCATAGACTAAAATGCTTAATTTGTTTCTAGTGGATAAATGTCTGAATAAGAGACTCTTGATTCCAGTTTTTTTTTTAAAGATTTTATTTATCTGCAGAGAGAGAGACACAACCAGAGAGGGAACACAAGCAGGGGGAGTGGGAGAGGGAGAAGCAGGCTTCCCGTCGAGCAGGGAGCCCGATGTGGGGCTCGATCCCAGGACCCTGGGACCATGACCTGAGCCAAAGGCAGACGCTTAACGACTGAGCCACTCAGGCACCCCTTGATTCCAGTTTTTATGATGAATTTAGGCTGGTATACAATCTCTTGATCAATAATAAACATTGTTACTAGCTCACTTAAATTAATGCAGATTCTTATAGAGCAAAAAAGAACTATAAAAACAAGATCAAGGATATATTTATATTTTAATCCAGAAAATTTCAGACATTTAAGTAATAATAACAAAAGAAATGAATCAAATAGAATTTTAGTAGAAATGATATTAGTAAATATGCCCACTAGTATTAACTAAACAAAATATATTTAGTATCCCAGCTTTATTCACTAATATTAGCTTTTCACACAAAGACACAGGAAATTTCATTTTATTGCTCAGTCTTGTGGTTTTTACTCCTTTCACCAAAGAGAAACAAAATATTTTCTCTCCTCATTGCGGCTCAGATTTAAAGTGTTAACAACTAAAGCATAAATTGTTGAACACTGCTGGCATGTGCTCTATGGATATGTTTGAATCAAGGGCTTTTATAAAGGGCTCAGACTTTCCTCCTAGGGGGCTGTCATTTGCCATAGATACTCTTTTTCATTGTGGAGGAATAGCCTCTGAGAACCTCTCAACATTGTTTGTCAAATCCTATAGATTAATGAACTGGGCCATATATCCCTTCCCCTTCACTTATGAAAGGAATAGCTAACTAATTCATAGAGCTGGAAGATTATATCCTTTTGCCCTTTGGTATTAGTTTCTTTTGTAGTTATTTAATCTTTAAATACATAAATCCAACTGGAGTTCTTTTAAGTAAGCCAGCAAGGGAGGGGGAAAAACACTATTATTATGAGAGTGTAGTTAGAAAAAATGTAAATGGAATTTCAGTTGACTGATACTAGCCTCTTTTTTCTTTAGAAGAATTATGTTTAATTTTAAGCCTCTATTTTTGAAATAATTGGGACTTAACTATGAACAAATTTCCTGTTATGTTGTGAGGTTAAATGATTTTTTATTACCATTTGTGTCCACATTTTCTGTCTTTTGCGAGGATTTGGTGTGTGGTAATGGATTTTGAAGCCAAAAATTATATGTTAGAAAAAAGAATGCAACTGGAAGTGGAAAGTACAGCCCTTTACACTGTACTTTCTTTAGAACCCACATTCTAGGTATTATAAATTACAAACTTGTTTGCTGGATGAAGCATGACTGAGTGTTTTACCAGGGTTTATTTAGAAAGTAGTTAATTGTGCATGAGTCATAATCACCATTGTTGATTGGCCTATATTAAATTTATGATCAGACTTAGTAGCTAAATGTTCAACAAATAATAGAAGCACAAACATCTATGTAGCATTTACCAGATTTTGCTCTAGCATGTTGACACATAGTTGCATATTTAATGCTCCCAAAAGTCCTCTGAGGTAGGTACTGCTACTCTCTCCATTATCCCAATGAAAAAAGTGTCATTGACAGGTAGAGATAATTCACCCAAGGTCATTATGGCCAAATGAAAAAATCTTCTTACTGTAGCAAATTAGGTTATTTAGTAAATATCCTTGATTTGGGGAATATTATTGTCTTCCTAATAAGTGAGTTCACTGTATTAGAATGCTAAACTGGCAGTGCATGCTGACCAGGACAATATGTCCCTCAAATACACTGTGCTCATACATCTTTGCTAAATGGGATATTTTTAGATGATACACTGCTTATATATTCAAATGCAAATCATTTATTTAAGGGTGGCTTGCAAACTGCTACTCAATAAATTGACTAATGATTACTAGTATAAGATTTATCAGTTTTGAAAATATAATTATTTATAAGATCATTATTTATAATTCTATTATTGTCTAATTTTCCTTTTAAACCAAAAACATGTACCTTCTTTTTGGTATGAGTATAGTAACCCAAAAGAAAATAGAAGCTTCAAAGAGAAAACTGAAATAGTGGAGAGTAACCATCAGAGGAAAACCATACTTGCATATAAATTAATATTGAAGCAATAGTGCAATACTGGCATTTAGGGTATGAATGTTCTTATGTTCTGCCTGTTTTTTTTTTTTTGTGTGTGTGTGTGTATGTGTGTGTGTTTTGCTTTTATTTTTTATTTTATTTTTATTTAGTTAGTTATTTTTTTTGCCTGTTTCTCTTACTTATAGGCTCTAGCCTGAATCTCTGGGTAGAAATAATTCCAGTTTATATTCCTTAACCTTACTCTAAAAACACTACTTACTGACTTTCCGCTGGTGTCCACTCACCCACATTCCCTAGATGGGTGGTCCTTGGGACACAGTAACCTAAGTTCAAGTGTCCTAAACTCTTCTCTTTCCTCCCTCTAGTCATTACCTTTCCCTCAGTTTCTCCACTCCAACTCAGCTCATCTTTTACTCTTCTCCGACATTCTGAAGCGCTCGTGTTCCTCCACAATGCTCCTCCCTCACACATTAGCAGCACTAACACTACTGTCACCCTGGGAATTATACCCTCCTTCCTCTTTCCCAAACGGGTAAGGGTCTGGAGTCATAATGTCTGGATTCACATCCTGCATTCACAGTTTACTGGCTTTTTGACCTCAGCAAGTCAGTTTAACTTCATTAAGCTTCCATTTCTTCTACATAGATAACATCATTCCCCCCTCAGGCTTGTAGGGAGGGTAAGATTATGTAATGAATACAAAGTTCTTAGCAGCGAACCTGGTGCTAGATTGCATATTAGCTATTATTATTGTTATTCCCATAGTACAACCCCACTGTTAAGTTATTATTTCTAACATAATTAATTAATTCAGGAACCATTTAATCAAGCCTGTTATGTCCAAGGATCTGAGTAAACAGATATTGTCCTCAAGGAGCTCACAGTCAGGGGGCGCCTGGGTGGCTCAGTCGTTAAGCGTCTGCCTTCGGCTCAGGTCATGATCTCGGGGTCCTGGGATCGAGCCCCGCATCGGGTTCCCTGCTCCGCGGGGAGCCTGCTTCTCCCTCTCCCACTCCCCCTGCTTGTGATCCCTCTCTCGCTGTGTCTCTCTCTGTCAAATAAATAAAATCTTTAAAAAAAAAAAAAAAAAAAGGAGCTCACAGTCAGGTAGGGGAGGCCTGACCAGATGAGGGATAATTGTACTGTGCCTAATACTATTTGCATTGACCTGCAGTATATATGCACTTAGGTGTGGCTGTCCACCCGACTATTCTTATAAAACTTCACATAACTTTAGGGAGGAGGATGGATTACAGACAGAATATGGGACGCATAACCATCTTTATTCATTAAAATTTTAATTTACTGAAGTAAAAATTATAAGCATGTAAAATATGGTTTTGGTTAATTCTGGGATAAATATTTATGGATATGAGTACACTAATGTGTATTGTTTCAAGTACTTTTCATTAAATTCAGTGTAAATTGCTAGTTACTTTATGGCTAACTATGCATTTTTTCCCTATAGGGCAAAGTTCAATTTAATTAGCTGCAATGAATATGTATTAGATCTTAATTCTCTCAGAGGTACTGTGATATGTGTTAGAGGGAGTTCAAATAGAATAAAAAAGTGTCTGTTCTTTGAGATTTTTGGTCAATTATTGGCTAATCATATAAAGCAGTTACACATATAAAGCAGTTCAGTATAACATGTACAAGGAAAAAAATATAACAAGGGGCAGTGGGAATAAAGGGAATGTGATCCATCAGATTGCAGCAATCTGAAAGGAATTGTGAGGGAGATGGCATTTGACAGAATAAACAAAAGATGATGCATTTTCGATAGTGATGGAGTAGAGATCCACATGCCCATGAAAGGTTTGGGAAATACAGTTATTCTGTTTGTTTTAGATCTAGGTTGGTGTGCAGGCAGTAATGTTGAGATGTGAGCTAACAAATATTCGTTTAAAACTTGCTGCCTTGAACAGGGACTGTATTCGATGACAAACAAAGACATAAATTTGCCCTAATAAGGAGGACAGGCAACTAAACAATTTATTTTAAAGTTGTGATATTTGCAAACTTTAAAAAAATTTTATTTTATTTTATTTAAATTCAATTAATTAACATACAGTGTTATTACATTACATGCAGTATTATTAGTGTCAGAGGTAGAGTTCAGTGATTCATCAGTTATATATAACACCAGTGCTCATTATATCACATGCCCTCCTTAATGTCCATCACTCAGTTACACCATCCCCCCAAGCACCTCCCCTCCAGCAACCCTCAATTTGTTTCCTAGAGTTAAGAGTCTCTTATGGTTTGTCTCCCTCTCTGATTTCAGTCAAAAACCTGGGAACTTTAAGAATGTATTGGAAGGGACCTGAAACTAGCCTGTGGATCACTCAAGGAGTCACTATAGAAGTGATATTTAAACTGCAGCTTGAAGGATCACTTGAAATTAATTAGGCAAAATTCAATGGTCAGGAGGCAGTGTTCCAAGCAGAAGGAATAGCATGCCTAAATGCCCTGAGGTGGGAAAGGGTACAACTCTGAGAAACTGAAAAATGAGAAGTCTACTGAGCTGGTAGATTGAGTGCTGAAAGGAAAGAAGTGAGTTGAGCAGGAAGAGTCAGGCTGGGTAGGAGGGTAAAGAGCTCCAGAAGCCAGGTTAAAAGTTTAGTATTCCTCATGCCGAAAGGGGAAGCCACTGAAGAGTTTTCATCAAAGTATTGATTTGATCATATTTGTGTTTTATAAAAAGTCTTCTAGCTGAATGGAACCAAACTAGTTAGAGGTTGGGGACATTACATCATAGTAGTTCAGCGTAGAGAACATGGAGCCCTAGATTAGGAGGTGGCTGTGAGGTGGGAGGTACAGGCATGGATTTGAATGTGTCGATGAAGTGGTAGTGAGTGGTTCTTGGTGATGAATTGGATGTACATGTGGAGGATGATGGAAGTGGCAAGATGGTTGGTTTCTGCCTTGAACAGCTAAGTGATTGGTAAGTTAGGGAACACTGGAGGAGGTGATGCATGTAGTTTGTTAAATGAGGTTATTCTGTGACACCCAGTGGAAATATCAGGCAGGTAGATATTTGTATCTGGAGCACCACAGGAGCTGTCTAGGTTAAAATTTATATCTGGAGTTTAGTATTCATGAAAGTAACATGAGAGCAGATGTGTTATCCAAAGGAGACTGGGCTCTCTTTTCATATTAAACATCATCACTACAAGCTCAAAACTTCAACTATATGCTTTGACTCCTCGTGCCTCTTTCTTGTTCCCTATGTGTAAGGCAGTTGTTGAGTCTTACCAGTTTGGGTCCCAATTTCTTTCTCATTCATACTGCCATTTCTATTTCCAATGGTCTAATTAGGTTCTTGTTATTTCTTACCAGAACTATTACATATTTGAGGGTAGCAAGACTGGTTGCCAGGAGATTAATAATTACAGCAAACTAGGAGAGTTATGACTATCATTTGAACAAGGGTATTAGCTGTGGGGAAAGAGGAAAATGGATGGATTTAATAAATATAGGATATGGAAAGAAGGAATGGAAAATGAGTATTTGACTAAAACTAGTAGTAACGGGACATTAGAAATACCTCAGCATATGTGTATACTAGAACTTTTTTCCCCTTCATTTTTAACATAACAAATATACATCAAGTGATATCAGTGTATTTTATCATACTGCTCTACAAAATCTTATCTAGCAATAACAAGTCTTTCAGGTAAAATTGATTTGAAGTGAATTTTAGTAGAGCTAAGACTAAGTATTTGCCAGATAATTTTTCTAAATATCATTTATGAAACCATTTTATTATATATATATTAAACCATTTAATATTTATAAAAATTTTATAAAACACTTATCACATCTGACAAATAAGGAAATTGAGGAACAGAAAAGTTATGCTGTATCTATCCTTAGATCATACAATTCTACAAAAACAGATTTGAGTCTAGATGTTCTATTTCCAGCAAATGTACTGTTACCTCTGAAAATAGAGGGTTGCATATGTTTTAAGCACTTAGTAATGTGTGAAGAACTATGGGGCTTATGAGAAATGCATGACTTAATATTTAAATGCACATAGATATTTAAAATATCTATTAAATATCCATTAAATACATATAATATTTAAAAACTCATTGGAACAGAGAGCAGAAAAGTGGTTGCCAGGGGAACCACTGGTAATGGGGGAAATAGGAAGGGGTCATAAAACAGTACAAACTCTCAGTTGTAAGATGAAGAAGGTCTGAGGATCTAATGTAAAACATGGTGACTGTAGTTGATAGCACTGTACTGTATAACTGAAATTTGCTAAGAGTAGAACTTAAATGTTCTCACCAAAAAAAAAAAAAAGAAAGAAAGAAAAATAAATATGTGAAGTGATGGATGTATTAATTAACTAGATGGGGAGACTCCTTTCACAATGTATACATATATCAAATCACCACGATGTATACTTTAAACATATCCTACAATTTTATATGTTAATTATACCTCAATAAAGCTGAAATATACATACATACGTAAATCAATACATACTTATAGCTTAATTATCAGGTTGGGGGATAAAAGAACACACTCTAATTAGTTTTAAAACCACATATAATAGGAAGTTAAGTTATTTAGTTGTTCAAAGTGAGTTGAGTTCAATGAGAGATGTTTGAAATGAAAAAGATTTTCTGTAGGGGAAATTCAAGGTTTACCCTTATCATTTATACTCAGACATCTACAAACATTCAGCTTTCCTTAAGTAGCACATGAGGAAATTACTGCTAACTAGGATGTACAAAAATCAGGTTTGGTGACTTGCCAACAAATCTACCATGGTTTTAAATCAGAGAACAGAATGTGTGTGTGTGTGCATGTGTGTGTGTGCGTGTGTAAATCCCACCCTGTCTCGGGTAGGTAGATACTATGAACAAAAGGGAAAAAGGCAATTTCCTACCTGATGGTGTGGAACTCTCTAAATCTGCCAGTCCAATTTTTTTTTCTCTTCTGTTTTAGGTTTTATAGGACTTTCTAAATAGTCAATTTAGTATTTGTTACCAGTTGAGAAATTATTTTTCTGAAGCCAGTATGAAGTGTTAAGTATTTATAGACAGAAACTTTGGCAAAGAATATAGAGAATCTTGAAATGGCCTTTCGCCGTGGCAGAAGAGCTTGTACAGATTCAAGTGCAAATCCAGATTTGTAGAGAATAAGTGCGGGTTTGTGGAAATAAAGTGTATGATTGAGAAAGCCGGTTTTTCCAGTATGACTTAGTGATTATTAAATAGCTGTGTGTTTTATATGAATTGCTTGGAGGGAAGCTCCATAGCATTTAGTAGTAAACAATTTATGCAGTTAAAATATGAAAAAGACAAAGAAAAGCAAACTAAAAAGACTTTTTAGAGTAGAATGGGAATTGAGCCAATAAGCCTGACTGGTAGAGTCTTTGGAGGGAAGCCAGGAAGTCTGTGATATTTCTCTAGTTTGGATATATATATGTGGTATTGGATAAAAAATGTTAACTCTTTCCATTGAATTTGAGACTTTCCTGATTCTGAAACTCAAAACTGAATGCAAATTAAGGTTTTTTAAGAGTATGATTAAAAAAATACCAGTGTATCCATGACATTTGGCAATGCCTTAGCCCTCTCTAAAATGTCAAGATAGGAAAATATCCAAAACTTTTTTTTTTTTTTTTGAGAAAAAGAGAAAGTTGGATTCTAGCCAATGCCTGCTGAGGAATTCTTATGAGAATTTCTGGAAACTGTACTTTTTAAGGTAATCATGTTCTCCATGCTTGCATAGCCCCAAATGTTACTTGAGTGAATTTAAAGTCTCATCAATTTGTGCCTTGTTGTTGTACATCCTTTAGACTTCAGTGGTCAAATTTCACTTTGGTGAGGTGACCAAAAAAATATATTGTGTTTGGGGCGCCTGGGTGGCTCAGATGGTTAAGCGTCTGCCTTCGGCTCAGGTCATGATCCCAGGGTCCTGGGATCGAGTCCCACATCGGGCTCCCTGCTCCTTGGGAGCCTGCTTCTCCCTCTGCCTCTCTCTCTCTCTCTCTGTCTCTCATGAATAAATAAATAAAATCTTTAATAAAAAAAAATATTGTGTTTGACACTACACAATCTAAGAAACTTTAAGAATAAATATGCCAAGAAAGAGTTATGTTTAGTAGTTTGAATTATATATGTATATATATTTAAAGATTTTATTTATTAATTTGACAGAGAGAGACACAGCGAGAGAGGGAACACAAGCAGGGGGAGTGGGAGAGGGAGAAGCAGGCTTCCCACTGAGCAGGGAGCCCGATGCGGGGCCCGATCCCAGGACCCTGGGATCATGACCTGGGCCGAAGGCAGACGCTTAACGACTGAGCCACCCAGGCGCCCCTGAATTATATTTTTTATGTATGATATGTATGTCCCCTTATGTTAGACAAATCTATGTCAGCCTTTTGCTTTCTCATTAAAATAAATAGACATGAGATACCTGATATACATATGAAATGGTTGGAGGGCAGAAGTGAGATATGATTTCAGGTAAATAATGTAAAATCAGCAGAGCTCTCATCTGAACTTAAAAGTTTTAAATCTTATCAACATAGCTTTCAAGGGACAGGGAACAACTGTCTACAATCAGAAATGGCCAAGAAGAAAAATGCCTATGTTTTCTGCAACAATTTGGGAGATTACTATCACTTGTATTAATTAATTAATTCATTCTGTTATTTAATATAGATGGTACAGATGTGCCCATAGCATTGAGTTTTTTCAAATTCTGGTAAATTATACATAACACAAAATTTGCCGTTTTAACCACTTTTAAGTGTGCAGGTCCTTTGCCACCATTCATTTCCAGAACTTATTCATCTTCCCAAACTGAAACTCTGTATCCGTAAAACACAAACACTCCTTTCCCCCAACGCCTAGATCTTGACAACTACCATTCTGATTCTGTCTCTATGAATTTGATTACTCTAGAAGCTTCATATAAATAGAATCATACAATATTTGTCTTTAGTGACTGGATTATCTCACTTAATATAATGTCTTTAAGGTTCATGTGTATTGTAGCGTGTGTCAGAATTTCTTTTCTTTTTTTTATTATGTTATGTTAATCACCATACATTGCATCATTAGTTTTTGATGTAGAATTTCCTTTCTTTTTAAGGCTGAATGATACTTCATTGTATGTATATACTACATTTTATTGATCTATTCGTTTGTTCAGTGGGTGCTTGAGATGCTTCCGTCTTCTACTACTGTGTGCATTGCTTTATATCATATGATCCTTAAAAAGGGGGGCTGGGAAGGAAGGAGTCAAGAAGGTGAACAATGTATCTCTTTTGGGAGGATCAACTGTGGGGAAAGATGGAAGACAGTTGGACAAATATATAAATCGGATAATTTTGCAGAGTGAAAGATTTTATGAATAAAACTAAACATGGTGATGTAATGGAGAATGATGGAGGTATATGGAGAATACCCTTTGCATAAGGTCGTTTAGGGAACACCTTTCTGAGAATGAGGCATCTTAAATGACGATTGTTCAACTAGTCCACTCCATCAGGGTGAGGACCATGTTTTCCTCGTTGGCTAGTATATCTGCAGTGCCTAGCCCAGAGCCTGGCACTGACAGCATTCACTATTTATTGAATGTAAGAAGAGTGAAGGGGAATGACAGTAAATAGGTCTTCACCATGTAAAGGAGCTGCTTCCACCTCCCATAGTTCTTTTTCCCATATCTCATCTGCCTTGTATGGTCCTTTTCTACACCGCTCTAGGCAGCCCAGGGAGAGTGATTGGTCAGGATTTGACAGAGGGAAGACGAATAAATTATTAAGGAAAAAAAAGAATGACGGCTTAACAAAAATGATATCAATAGTAATGACACTGGTATCAAAATATAGTATAATGATGCTTTGTAAGTATAAGTCACTTTTAAATATATTTTAATAGGTATCATTTTATTTCATCCTTATTTATTTTTATTTTTAAAAATATTTATTTATTTAATTTAGGGAGAGAGAGAGTGTGTGCACGAATTGAGGGGGGGGAGGGACAGAGGGAGAGTGAGAGAAGGGAAGCAGACTCCCCGCTGAGCAGGGAGCCCCACCTGGGTCTCCATCTCAGGACCCTGAGATCATGACCTGAGCCAAAACCAAGAGTCAGATGCTCAACAGGCTGAGCCACCTAGGTGCCCCTTATTTCATCTTTAGAACTACCAGAGACAGTGTGACAGGTATTATGTGACAGGTGACCTTTGATGAGTTGAGATATGTAGATTATGCAAACTAGTGAATGGAGGGCTGGCTTTTTAAAAAGGGGGAGAGAGCTTCTCAAATAACCCTTATCTTACATATATGACACAATGATTCATGATTAATCATGTTATTGAGGTTGAGTTTGGAATTTTTACAAGAATGCAGATCACATTCATTTACATAATAATAGTTCAAAGTGTTTTGATATATGCTTGTATCCTTACAGTGGTCCAATGAGAAAGACAACATTATCACATTCATGTCTATAGACATAGAAAGAGAAGTTGAGACAAGTTGTCTTGATCAATGTTATATATAGCAAGTGGAAAACCCATGCTTTTAATCTAGGAATCTATGTTCTTATGGATTTCTTTATCTAGTCAGAATATTTCTTAAAAAATTCTAAACCTAACATCTTTCTTTTTAAAAATAATATATATTGCTTTTTCTTTTTTACAAAATGTTGGCTTTTTATTGGAACAAATTTAGAAAATGCACAAAAGAACAAAACAAGAATGATCACCATAATAACCTGGTATGAATAATTGAACTTCTTTCTTCCTAAAAATATTATATTTGAAATGTATTTTTCAATTTGTTTAGAAGCTTGAGGATGATTGGATTTAAATCTATTATTTAAATTTATTTTAGTGAGGGGCACCTGGGTGGCTCAGTAGGTTAAGTCTCTGCCTTAGGCTCAAGTTCCTGGGATCAGCCTGGTGTCAGGCTCCCTGATCAGTGGAGAGTCTGCTTCTTCCTCTCCCTCTGCCCTGCCCACCCCTCCACTCATGTTCTCTCTCTCTCTCTCTCGCTTTCTCTCTCTCTCTCAAATAAATAAAATCTTAATAAATTTATTTTAGTGAAATAATAATAATTAATGAATCATGTGAATCAGAATTGCCATGGATGTAGTTTCACATATATGAAGCAAATCAACATAAGAATATTTCCCTATACTTTCCTTTTTATCTTGATTTTATCTTAATTGCTCTAACAAAGACATGTTTTTTTCCAAAAAGAGGTGTAGAGATGAGAACAAGTGTTATAGGTAAAAAAAAGTTTGACATTTATCACTGTGTGCCTAAAAAATGTTCCTTCTAATAAATGAAGCTTTATTTCTGTAACTAGAATCTGTATGTGTATGTGTTGAATATTTGTGTTCTGTTGCTTACAAGACACTTCAGCAGCACACAATTCAATAATACTAGTATTAATATCAGCTCTCTTTTAATGAGCACTGTATGCCATCCAGATTCCATATGCTTTACACCCTTTATCTCACCCTAATCATCACAACTATATGAGCAAGATACTTTTATTGTGTCAAGGTTACTAATGAAGAAACAGGGACATATGCAGGGTAAATAATTTCCTAATGCCATACAGGTGAAAAATGACAAAGCCAGGATTTAAACCCACCAATAGGACTATAGTACCCATGCCTTCCTTTAGAAATTAATTGAGGGCAAGAAACTACCCTTGTTTAATATCTAACTTGAAACAGCATCTAGATGAAGATAATAGATCTATTGGAAAATAATGGGGACTGTATCCATTCAGTTTTAAATTATTTCCACTTTAAATAAATTAGGATAAATGACATGTTCGTTAAAGGGTGAAATGTTAGGAAAAACCTCAGTTCTAGTCATAGACCTCTGCTAACCCTGAAGTCATAGACCTCTTCAAACCCTCAAGTGGGGACACCACTTTAACTCTTTGGCCTCAGATTCTTTATTCACAGGAACCAGACGAGATGATCTCTAAATTCCTTGCCAACTCTAAAATTCTGTTGTCACCTTCCATGTTATCACTTGATGGTTTGTAAGCCATATAGAGTAGTGATAGTTTCAGTTTCCCTCACGTTTCTCTTGCATCCTTACTTGTAAAAGTGAAATTGAGTGTAATGAAAAAATGTAAATCGTTAGTCGCATTTGGTTCTCGTTGAAGTTCTTGCAGCATTCCAGAAGTTTGGTGACAAGCTCCTGTTTTTAAAGCGATGAAACATCAGCATAAATCTGTGGCTTGACAATATTCCATAACAGATTACTGAAAATAGTCTTTGGAAAAACTCACAAAAGGAGGTGCTATTTATAAGGAGCTATCTTGGCTTCAGTACAAATAAGTTATATGAGATAAACATCACTTTCTTATTCTGTAGATTTACTGATTTCGAAAGGCCTCTTACCTATTTTTAAGAGCTGTAGCAAGATATAATTCATATACCATAAATTTCACCCTTTTAAAGGGTACAATTCGGTGGTTTTTAGTATATTTACAGAACTGTCCAGATTGATCTGTATTTTGTCTTTGCTTGTCCAGAGTGTCTATCCCAAGGAAGTGTGCAGTGCTGGCATTCTATCAACATTTGCTGAATGAACCACTTAATGACTATAAGGGTATATATAGCAGAAAGAGGCAGATAATCCTAGCTAAACCCAGATGAAATCACTTGTAGAAACACAAAGAATGATTATGTATTCAGATATAGAGTCCCAGAAGCATGCAAATAAATGATTAAAAGAACGTGTTTATTTGTAATATTAGCACCTAGAAAAAACAGTGTAGGCTTGTTAGCATGAGATAAGTTTTCCAGTCTGACATTTGTCCCTTATATATCTCAAGTAATTTTATGTAGGACTTAAATTCACAGATACATCTTGGCATCTTCAGAGCAAAATGAATTAACACTTTGGAGTTGTTCTTGTTGTTTTATAGATTATCCCTTGAGAAAGGCAGTATCATGACATTCAGTGGCAACGTTTAGAATGTTCCTATGGGCCTTAGTGATTTAGCAACTCATAAAACCAATGAAAAGAAAGTTTGGTCATTATTTCATGTTCCTTCTTGGTGATTCTAAATTGAAGGCACAGCAAAAATGTTTTCCATGGCAACCTCTTTTGTCTTAAGATTCAGTGATGTAACACATTTGCAGAGCAGCTAAATTATTGTTCATGTATATGCTTGGTTGAGGTATTCATTACTACAAAGAAGGTAAAAAACTTGAAGCTTTTATTTACTGTCATGTTTCACCTGTAGTTGCAGTGGACATTGCCCGCATGTTCAGGTCACTGAATGACATTCTTTATGTACCTGCTCAGGCCTTGGCCACCTAGTTGGCTGCCCTAATGAGTTGGGTTCCCTGATGTTTGGGTCTGGAACTGTGTAGTTAAAAACCACTGCACTCAAAGGAAGTAAGCTCTTTTAGATCTCTGCTCTGGGTTCAGTAGTTTTTATTATCCAGTAGCTCTCTTTTGTAACTTGGCTCAAAAGATTTTCTTGACTTTGATGCCGTCCATAAAAGCATTTTAAGGAACTGTTTAATTACTACTTTTAACTGATTAAAAAATTGTATAAAAAGTTTTAATATGTGGTAATTTTCTAAGCTTTTCATTTGAATAAGTAATTACTTAGATTTATAGTCACCTGCACTACAATTATATAAAACCTATTTTTATGATGATGTTACATTTGCCTGATATCATGCAAAACTTTATTCATTTTGCATCTGGGAGCCCCATTATATACATAAACAAGTTGAGGCTTCGAAAAGGTGACAAGTGTTTGGATCAGTAGCATCAAGACCAGACAGAGCCCAGGTCATGGACAGAGACCTGTGCCTAGTCTCACACGGCTGCGGAGAACTTATTTTCAGCAAAACAATGTCTTTCATATCCACTTATTGCTATTAACTTGAATTCTATTGGGTATGCATTTAATTTGCAAATTTTATTGGTTTCTCATTTGTATAAGAACTATTCATTTATGACATTTTTACTAAGTTTATATTTTTACATATTAAATATGTATTGTTTCCACTCCAGATTATGCTGCTCTTCCCTATCCTTATGTTTTCTTGACTTATAACTAATATTATTTCTGAAGCTAGACCCCAAAGAAATTAATTATGGTTTTGCTAAGATTTGTTTAAATAGAAGTCTTTAGAAATTCTTAAATATATTATCTATGAGTAGTAATGAATACATACTTGAGTGGTTATTTATTCTTTTGTTACATGTATTTTGAGTAATCACGCACATTTTTTTTTTTTTAAATTTTATTTATTTATTTGACAGAGAGAGAGATAGCGAGAGCAGGAACACAAGCAGGGGGAGTGGGAGAGGGAGAAGCAGGCTTCCCGCGGAGCAGGGAGCCCGATGCGGGGCTCGATCCCAGGACCCTGGGATCATGACCTGAGCCGAAGGCAGACGCTTAACGACTGAGCCACCCAGGCACCCAATCACGCACATTTTAAAAGACAAGTTATTATCCTACTTAAACTTTTAAATTTTGGATTTTTATAGGTAACTTGCTTTTCCGGAGCACTGGACATGAAATAATTAAAAATTACTCAAATCGTGAATAAATAGAATAAAAAATGTTGGCGAGTCCTCACAAACCAAAGCAAACTTAGGACATTTTATTTGATTTTAATATTACCTTAACAAAAAAAATATGTTAAATGTTTTAAAAATACTTACTAAAAGTAGAGAAAACTTTGTTCATTTATTTACACAATTATTCTCTCTAGTAGGCAAGGGAGTGTAAATTATATGTTGTTGGTTCTTTTAATAAACAGTTTACTCAAGAAGAAAACTTAAAAGACATTGCAGGCATACACTGGGTTGGAACAGCTTATTGATATCTGCAGAACATGACACTCTTCTATCCAACACGATTTTCCTCCTTCCTTCCTTCCTTCCTTCCTTCTTTCCTTCCTTCTTCCTCCCTCCCTTCCTCTTCTTTCTTTTCTTTCTTTCTTTCTTTCTTTCTTTCTTTCTTTCTTTCTTTCTTTGAGAAATAGAGAGGGAGAGTAGGAATGTGCAATCAGGGAGAGGAGCAGAGGGAGAGGGAAAGAGAAAATCCTCAAGCAGACTCCACCCTGGAGTGTGGAGTCCAAAGCAGGGCACCATCCCATGACTCTGAAATCATGACCTGAGCCAAAATCAAGAGTCGGTTGCTTAACTGACTGAGCCACCCAGGTGCCCCAAACACAATTTAAAAAAATCCATACACATGAGAATAGCTGTTGTCAGATAAAAACTATGCCAGCTCTATCCCACACTAATAGACCACTACTGGTTGCATATATTGTATTGAATTGAACATATAGAGGAATGAATTTAGGAATATAGTCTTTTAAAACCTGAACTGTTTGTAGTAAAATGTAATTGTAAGAGCCCAATATAAAGGATAACTTTAAGAATGTCATTAGAAAGTAAGGTGTATGAGGTCAAAAAATGTGGTCGGTTTTGTTTATTATTATGTATCTACCATTTAGAACAGTACATAGAAGACACTAAATATTTATTGTCATTCCTGCTCACCAAAATGCACAATGGAATTCCTCAAATCGATATGATCCTCTAAATTTAACAACATTCAAAATACTTCCCAATAAATTAAGAGAAAAATTCCATGCTCAATATTCACCACTGTAATGTAACTTAAATTACTTTCTCATTACTATTATGAAAATTTTAAATGTAGGAAGTGAACTGAACTGAAAAGATTATCTAAAGGATAGTTTCGTTGGCTATGGAGTAAGTGAGAATTATATCCTCTATTGTAAAATGCTTATGAAAACTGCTTGATTTGCAACCTCATTGGTTGTATTAAGAGTTCATTCTGTACAAAAAAAAAAAAAAAAACAAAACATCTTCTTGTGAAAAGAAATGCATCTACATAATGGTCAACAAAAAAACTTGATTAAATGAAATATAAAAAATGGCTGTAGGCTCATTCCAATTTCTTTGAGTTTTAGTTATTTAGAAGCATAATGCTTGTGTCTTACTTCTGACAAAGAATACACTTTTTGAAAATTGAGAACAAATTTTCTTTTATTTACGTGATTGAAAACATGCTAGAGAGAATGAAAATTATTAACATGCTAAACTAACTTTTGAAAAGTGAAAGTAATAGATTGTAGAACTCCTAAAGAATTGTCCATATTTTCTAGTAAATAAGTTATATGTATTTAATCTTTCTCTTCAAAATTTGAACTTATTTCATATATTTTAAAGAACTAAATTTCTAACTTGTACTTTCCAGTTTTTATGGAATTTAATTCTTAGGGAAATTAAGTAGGTGAAGGTAATTATAAAAAAGACACAAATTAAAAGAGATAAACTTTGGCTTTGGCTGTTTTGAACACTATTAAGACAATCAAGTGACAATGTTAACCTGCAAAAGCCAGGTCATTTTTGTTACAATAGTCTATATTGAGGTTTTTTTCAGAAAATATTTTTGAAAAGAAAGACCTATACAGTGTAATGTACAAATGTTTGTGGTAGTTTAAGGGAAATTTTATGTGAAAATTTGCCTAATGCAAATTTTATTGACAATATTTAAAAATATTGTCAATAAAATGTTGACAATGCTTAATCACTCTTTAATATTAGTAACAAAGTTAATGACTATTAAAACTGGGGCTTATTCTCTTATTAGAAACTATTCTCTGACTAACTGAACAAATAATCACAGGCTCTAATATATAAATACAGTCACTAGAGGAAAGGGATAGATTTCCTGTAACTTTTATTAACATATGCAGACAGTGAGAATTCTATTAGTCTAGACAAGGGAACTGCAATATTTCTTTGGCCTTCCTTATTTTGACAGATCTAAAGTGCTTGCAATTCTGTACTACCAGGTTTCCATGAATCCCCTACTCATATAGTTTAATTTTTGCATACTTATCAGGTGTTTAAAAAATGTGATTAGTTTCTTTTTTTAAAATTATTTATTTATTTTAGAGAGAGAGAGGAAGAGAGAGATTTCAGTAGTGGGAAGGGCAGAGAGAGAGGGAGAGAGAATCTCAAGCAGACTCCATGCTGAGCACAGCGCCTGATGTAGGGCTCCATCCCAGGACCCTAATGCAAACGGAAATCAAGAGTTTGACGTGCAATGGACTGTGCCACACAGGCACCCCTCTTTTTTCTTTCTTTTTTTTTGTAATGTTTCAAGTTTTTACTTAAATTCAAAGCTGTAGTCATCAAGGTAGTATGGTACTGATAAAAAACAGACACATAGATCAATGGAAGAGAACAGAAAACCCAGAAATGGACTCACAACTATATGGTTAACTCATCTTCAACAAAGTGATTATATATATATATATATATATATATAATCCAATATATATTATATATATTATATATATATCCAATATATATTATATCCAATATATATATTATATATATATAATATATCCAATATATAATATATATATAATCCAATATAAACCAATATATATATTGGTTCCAGTGGAGAGAATATACTTTGGTTTGAAAAATAAAATCAAAACACCTATTGATACCATACTAAGTGTTGTATTGTCATGAATTAAGGAGTGAGAGTGTAGTAACAAAATAATCGAACCATATTTCATGGAGATGGTTAGTTGTAGTCAGTACATATTCATAACGGGCATGTCTTTTTCATGACTCTTGAGTCTTATCTCATATCTTGCATAAGTATACAGACATTTCCTTGTATTTTGCACGATTTTGCTTTCTATTGGGAGAATACATTTCTGTAGCAATTTAAAGATTTCTTGGAAATGAAATATTTTTTAAAGTTTACTGAGTTTCATTTGTTATTGCTATTTTGCTATTTTGGTCACTTGGCTTTGGCAATGAAAAATAGAAGACAAATAGCCTTCTGTACTGAAACATCTTTTTAATTTAATTTGTCATTTATTTCTTTATTCTTGAAATTTAATAAATTTTCCTTCTGTTAATTAGTTATTTTCATAGTCATCAGGAGATCATTCTTAGATTTTCATTATTTGATATTATTGTGATAGTTGATGGTTCATCCCTGCTCTTAATTTTACATATAAAACACCATATTTGGGGCACCTGGGTGGCTCAGTGGGTTAACCATCTGCCTTCGGCCCAGGTCATGATCCCAGGGTCCTGGGATTGAGCCCCACATCAGCGGGGAGCCTGCTTCTCCCTCTGCCTGCTGCTCCCCCTGCTTGTGCGCTCTCTCTCTCTGTCAAATAAATAAATAAAATCTTAAAAAAAATAAAACACCATTCTCTTCATTTGTGTGTATGTAAGAACAAAATATGCTTCTGCAATGAGCATGTTGGCTTATTTTTTTACATTTCATATTTTTTAAAGTTTTTATTTAAATTCCAGTTAGTTAACATACAGTATTTTATAAGTTTCAGGTGTACAATATAGTGATTCAACACTTCCATACAACACCCAGTGCTCATCATGACAAGTGCACTCCTTAATCCCCATCACCTATTTAATCCATCCTCCCAGCCCTTCCCCTGTGGTAACCACCAGTTGTTCTCTATAATTAAGAGTCTTTTTCTTGATTTCTCTCTCTCTCTCCCCTATGATTTTTTGTTTTGTTTCTTAAATTGCACATATGAGTGAAATTATGTGGTATTTGTCTTGCTCTGACTGACTTATTTTGCTTAACATTATACTCTCTAGTTCTATCCATGTCATTGCAAATGGCAAGATTTCATTCTTTTTATGGCTGAATAATATTCCATTGAATGTGTGTGTGTGTGTGTGTGTGTCTAGAGAGAGAGAGAGAGAGAAGATATATATAGATAGACAAGATATAGATAGATAAAGAAGATCTGATCTATATCTAGATATATAGATAGAGATGTGATATATATATATATCTCAATATATCTCACATCTTTTCATATCCATTCATCAGTCAGTGAGCACTTGGGCTGCTTCCATATTTTGGCAATTGTAAATAATGCTGCTATAAAAACAGAGGTACTTGTATCCCTTTATTTGGTGTTTTTGTATTCTTTGGGTAAATACCCAGTACTGCAATTGCCAGATCATAGGGTAGTTCTATTTTTAACTGTTTGAGGAACCTCCATACTGTTTTCCACAGTGGCTACACCAGTTCACATTTCCATCAACAGTGAACAAGAGTTCCTTTTTCTCCACATCCTTGCCAACACTTGTTGTTTCTTGTGTTGCTGATTTTAGCCATTCTGATAGATGCGAGGTGATATCTCACTGTAGTTTTGATTTGCATTTCCCTGATGGCAAGTAATGATGAAATTGTTTTCAAGTGTCTGTTGGCCATATGTATGTCTTCTTTGGAGAAATGTCTGTTCATGTCTTCTTTCCATTTTTTAATTGGGTTGTTTTTTAGGTGTTGAATATATAAGTTCTTTATATATTTTAGATACTAACCCTTTATTGGATGTTATTTGTAAATATCTTCTCCCATTCAAAAGGCTGCTTTTTAGTTTTGTTGACTGTTTCCTTCATTGTGCAGAAACTTTTTATTTTGATGCCGTGCCAATACCTTATTTTTGCTTTTGTTTCCCTTGCCTCAGGGGACGTATCGAGAAAAAAGTTGATAGTGCTGATGTCAAAGAAGTTACTGCCTGTGTTCTCTTCTAAGATTTTTATGGTTTCAGGAGTCTTTAATCCATTTTGAATTTATTTTTTGTGTTATGAATGGTGTTAAGAAAGTGGTCCAGTTTCTTTCTTTTGCATGTTGCTGTCCAGTTTTTCTAACACTATTTGTTGTAGAGACTGTCTTTTTCCCATTGGATATTCTTAATAGCTTTGTCAAAAATTAATTGACTATATAGTTGTATATTTATTTCTTAGTTTTCTATTCTGTTCTATTGATCTATGTATCTGTTTTTGTGCCAGTACCATACTGTTTTGATTACTATAGCATTGTAATATAACTTGAAGTTCAGAATTGTGATGCCTCCAGCTTTGCTTTTCTTTTTCAAGATTGCTAGGCTGTTTGAGGTCTTTTGTGGTTCATACACATTTTAGGATTTTTGTTCTAGTTCTGTGAAAAATGCTGTTGGTATTTTGATACGGATGGCATTAAATGTGTAGATTGCTTTGAGTAGTATAGACATTTTAACAATATTTGTTCTTGCAATCCATGAGCATGGAATGCCTTTCCATTTCTTTGTGTCATCTTGCATTTCTTTCATCAGTGTTTTATAGTTTTCAGAGTACAGGTCTTTCACCTCTTTGATTATGTTTATTCCTAGGTATCTTATTATTTTGGGTGCAGTTGTAAATTGTATTGTTTTCTTAATTCCTCTTTCTGCTGCTTCATTATTGGTATATAGAAATGCAACCGATTTCTGTATCTTGATTTTGTTCCTGTGACTTGAATGAATTCGTTTATCTGTTCTAGCAGTGGAGTCTTTCGGGTTTTCTATATATAGTATCATATCATCTGCAAATAGTGAAAGTTTTACTTCTTTCTTACTGATTTGGATCCTTTTTATTTCTTTTTGTTGTCTAATATCTGTGGCTAGGACTTCCAGTACTATGTTGAATAAAAGTGAAGAGAGTGCACAACGTTGCCTTATTTCTGATGTTAGGGGAAAAGCTCTCAGTTTTTCCCCATTAAGGATGATGTTAGCTGTGGGTTTTTCATATATAGCCTGTATTATGTTGAACTATGTTCTCTCTAAACCTACTCTGTTGAGGGTTTTTCTGCATCTATTGAAATGATCATATGGTTCTTATCCTTTCTCTTATTGATGTGATCTATAACATTGACCAATTTGTGAATATTGAATCACCATTGCAACCCAGGAGTAAATCCCATTTGATCATGGTGAGTGATTTTTTTTAATGTATTGTTAGATTCGGTTGAAGATTTTTGCATCTACATTCTTAGGGATATTGGCCTGTAGTCGTCTTATTCAGTAGAGTCTTTATCTCGTTTTTTGTATCAGGGTAATGAGCATATTGGCTTTTAAGTCATTGAATAAACATATATTAAGTGCTTCTTGTATGACAGACACTATGGTGGAAACTAAACATTGCCATCAGAGCTAAGAAGAGAAGCAGTCTGAGTTCATTGAAATAGGATTTCTAAATATAATTAAAGCATAGGGCACTGTAAAAAATTTTTGTTTTGGCAGTGAGTTCAAGATTTTCAGAAGATATATGTTATATTTCCCATCAAACAAAAACTACATTCATTCCTATTTATTGATGAGCTAATGCTGTTCCAAATAAATTAAAATTGTTATAGTTTTGAAGTAAAAAAATAACCCCACACAACGCTAAATTTTTTTTTTTTTTTAGATTTTATTTATTCATTGGAGAAAGAGACAGAGTGAGTATGAGCAGGGGGAGAGGCAGAGGGAGAGGGGAAAGGAGGATCCCTGCTGAGCAGGGAGCCAGATGCAGGGCTCGATCCCAGGACCTGAAGATCCCAGAACCTGAAGATCATGACCTGAGCCAAAGACAGATGCCCAACCATCTGAGCCACCCAGGCGCCCCTCTAAAATGGGGTTTTAATCTTATAGTTTGAGATAGTTGTTTAAAATCTTTAAGGAAGTATAGCGAATATACTAATAAGCAACTAAACTAAAATAGATTGGCTGTAAGTCAAAATTTTATGTCATTTATGTCAAGTAATAGAAATTTCTTCCACATTGAAGACTAATGTGCAAAGGTGAAATTGAGCAGAGGGATTATTTTGACATTGCAACAATTCCATTTAAAAAAAAAAAGAGTGTATTGTTTTTTATTTAAATTCAATTAGCCAACATATAGTACCTCATTAGTTTTTGATTTAGTGTTTAACACCCAATGTTCTTCACATCACGTGCCCTCTTTAATGCCCATTAAAAAAAGAGTGTAGCCAAGTCTAATGTGGGTACTAGAAAGCCACTAAAGATGGAGTGTATATATTCATGGGGACTGCATTCTCTTATTATAGTTCTGTCATTATTGTTCTCTTACAGGGTTCCCATTTTTTTCATAATTTTCTATGCTTAAGAAAGGCAATCTGATTGACTCAACCCAGTCATAATTTGCTCCTCTTGGGTCAAGTAGTCCTACCTTCCTCCCCCAGTCTTTGGTTTGGGTGGGGGGAGACTTGAAGGTCACATCTTGTTTTGAGTTGCCCTTCTAAAAGATAGGGGTATGGCATGTGAAATGAGAATGGGAAGTTCTACAGGTTAGGAAAATTTATTAATAGATTCATGGCAATAAAACTTATCACACATTATAAGGTATATCACAGATATTAGTATATATAATCTTTTATCTTTTTTTGCCTTTTAAATAAAATAGTAATCTGTTATTTACAAATGAAGATTGAGTAAAATAGTCAATGAATCCATTGTCTTGACTTGTGTATTTGTTAACTGTTGACACAATAATGTTGCATAATAACAAGCCACAAAAATCTCAAAGGCCTACAGGAATACACATCTTTCTTGTACACCT